>NC_058407.1:14916384-15117992 GCF_002201575.2 Neomonachus schauinslandi | reverse complement strand
GATGATGATGGTGAAGATTATGCTGGTGGTGATCATGGTGGTGATGATGGTGATGAAGATGATGGTGCTGCTGTTGAAGATGATGGTGATGGCGGTGATGAAGATGATGGTGGTGATGATGGTGATGGTGATGGTGATGATGATGGTGATAATGGTGGTGGTGATGATGAGGATGAGGATGACAGTGATAAGAAAAAAAAAAGAAATAGGGCTGAATGTTTATTAAGCACTTAGGATATGCTAGACTCCCATGAGTTTTAAGTGACTTATCTGCATTACTTCATTTAATATTATGAGGTAGGTACTGTTATTATCCACCCAACAAATCCATCAGGTCATAAAAATCCCCATTTACAGAGAGGTTAAATAACACACCCAAGGTCACACAACTAGTTAGTGGCAGATTGGAGGCTGAGACTCAGGCAGTCTGAGTCCAAACAGCATGTTTCTAACCACCACACACACTGCCCCTCCAGGAACAGGACAGTGAATGAGGCACAGCCTTTGCGCTTGAGGCTCAGTTGGGGGAAGCAGACATGAAACATGACCGAATTAAACAAGTAACATGTTAGACTTTATTAGCAGGGATTGTGGGTACACAGGGGAAGAGGAGATTCTGACTGGGAGCATCCTGGAGAGCTGCATGGAAGAAGTGACAATTGATCACAGCCTTAAAGGTCTTCAGTAGTTGGGAGAATGAGGAAAAGGGCACCCCAAGGTGAGAAAACAGGAGCAAAAGCAGGGAACCTGGAAGCATAGGTTTAGCTGAATGATGCTCAGAGGAGGTGGTTAGCCCAACCGAGGTCAAAGGTGTCTCAGCATCTTGGGGAACTAGAAGGGTGGTGCAGGGGCCCAAAACATGGACCTTCTTCTCTTCTTCACTTCCTTGTGAGTTTTCTTGTTCAGAGCTCTTTTTTTTTTTTTTTTAAGATTTATTTATTTATGGGGCGCCTGGGTGGCTCGGTTGGTTAAGTGACTGCCTTCGGCTCAGGTCATGATCCTGGAGTCCCGGGATCGAGTCCCGCGTCGGGCTCTCTGCTCGGCGGGGAGTCTGCTTCTCCCTCTGACCCTCCTCCCTCTCATGCTCTCTGTCCCTCATTCTCTCTCTCTCAAATAAATAAATAAAATCTTAAAAAAAAAAAGATTTATTTATTTATTTGAGAGAGAGAGTGGGCTTGCGTGCAATTGGGGTGGGGGGAGGAGCGGGGGAGAGGGAGAGAGAATCTTAAGCAGATTCTGCGCTGAGCCAGAGCCCAATGTTGAGGCCCAATCCCATGACCCTGAGATCATGACCTGAGCCAAAATCAAGAGTCGGATGCTCAACCGACTGAGCCACCCAGGTGCCCCTGTTCTGAGCTTTTATACTAGAGCTTAGAGAAAGACAGATGGAAAGATGATACTCCAGCCTGACGTGGATGGAAGGTACAAGAAAGAAAACATATCACCTTAATAAACTTATTATTCTGATAACGCCAAGTAGTATATGCCATTATTCAAAATTCAGAAACTATAGACACGTTGGAAGGAAACACCACCCACAATCCTACTAGGCAGAGAAATCCTTAGACAACATTTTGGGGGTTTTGGGGGGTAGTTTTGGTACTTACTCAATGCAAAGTTTTTAAATAACATAATCCTGATCTCAGAGTATGCGATTGTGAATTTCAGGTTTTTTCTACTTACCATTTTAACAAGAGGATTTTTTTCGTGGTATTGCAGTTCTGTGTAAACGTTTTTAATGACTGCATAGGTTTTTCATTTTATCACATGGATGTACCAGAGTTTATTTAACCATGCTGTTATTTTTAAACATATATTTCTTTGTCAAGTTTTGGATCCCATAAATAAGGTTCAGATGAAAATCCTTGTGCATAAAGATTTGCTGCATTTTGGGTCCTAACATTGGGAAGGATTCCCAGAAATGGAATTACTGAATCAAGGGTAAGGAGCATTCATTAAGACCTTGGATACATAATGCCAGATTGGATTTGGAGCTGACCCTGGCTGCACTGGGCTGTCTCTGAAATTAGGGTAGGGTGTAGGGTGAAGAGCACAGGCTTTAGAATCAGACAGACCCAGGCTAGACGCTTGTCCGTGCCTCAGTTTCCTTATCTGTAAAATAAGATATCTCAACCTTAACATTATTGACATTTGGGGCTAAATTCTTTGCTGTGGGGACCGTCCTATGCATTGTAGGATGGTTAGCAGCCGCTCTAACCACCCAGAAGATGCCAGTAGAGGCCCTTGGATATGACAACCCAAAATGGGTCCAAGCTTTGCCAGGTGTCCTCTGGTAGGCAGAATCTACTCGGCTGCAGATCACTGCTGTAAAACTGAGTAATATAGCACATGCTTTGCAGAGCACATGAGGATTAGAAACAGTGCACATGAGGTGCTTACTCACTGTCCGTGGCACGGTGTAGGGGCTCAGTGAGTGGCACCTGTCACTACTGTTCGTAATAATCGTGACAATGACATTTTCCACAGCTGGATGCTACAGAGATGATGCCCAGGAGGACGCACGGGATCACCTTGGAAGCCACACCCAGCTCTAGGAGTCTCTGGGTCTTTGGTTCTTTGGCCAAAATCATCCAGCAGTTTCCCTGTCTGCTCCTTCCAGTGGTCACCGTGCATCCTACTATTTAGGAACAGAATTGCTTCTCAGACTTTCCTGATGGGAGCCTTTCTCCCCTCACTGTCCACCACCCCCATGCCCCCTGATGTTTGCAACTCAGCTTTCCTCCTAGAAGACCGTGAGTGCTGTGCTGAGTCCATTACTTGCAATTCCAAGGCCTTCCCCCTGCATGTCCCTGGGGATGAGGGAGGCCCCCCTCAGCCTCTGCCCCCTACATGCAAACTCACCGGAAACCCAGCACCTCTGGAAAGTTCACCAGGCAGTTTTTGAGAGTCCCCAGGTGGCATCTCACATGTAGCCATCCCTTCGTCCTACCCTGCTGGGGCTCAGCCTGCAGTCTTGGCCTCCCGTGATCCTTACACCTTGCCCCTGCCCATGGCTGGTGACACCTTTGAGGACCCTGACATCACAGCCAGGGGCAGAACTGGGAGGTCTGCAGTTCCTTCCAGAGCTTTGGCCCTATCTGCCACGGCCTCTGCGGCTTGTCCCCACCCCTGTGCCCACCAAGGATGTGGTTACTGACAGGTACCAGTTACAGATGGGCTGAGCTTTTCTGCCCAGACTCTGGGGTGGCCAAGCCAGCCATGATCTCTGGAGCTCCTGGTGGGCTCTTGCTGCCACCAAGGAATGAAGACCCCCTTCTCTCCTGCCCTCTCCTGAGGGCAGCGTGGTACAGTAACTGAGAGATCCAGATGGCAGTAGTTTGAAGCCAGATTATTTCCCTGGATCTCAATTTCCTCATTTGTAAAATGGATATGCCACCTGGACCTACCTCACTGGCTTGTGTGGCACCAAAGTGGTATAATACATAGAAAGCTCTCAGAAGTGTCCTGCACACAGAGTGCTATTTAAATGGGTGTCTGCTGTTGCCCACTGTCGCCTCATCCCATGGCCCCAAAGCCCAGCTGCTGGGCTGCTACGCATGTTCACAGCTTTCCCGGAAAAGCTCTCTCAGCTCTGCTAGCGCCCGGGCCAAAGTTCTGATCTGAGAGACCAGGCTTCTGTTGGTTCCAGAACCAGCTTCCTGCCTACATCATCGCTGGTTACTCGTGTGCCCCTCCAGGCCCCTTTCCTTAGGGCAGGTATCATCTAAGAGTGTGCATGGCCATCCATGCAGGTGGACCCAGCAGCCACCACCCCTTCCTGCAGACAGGTCAGACGCTGAGCCCCCTCAGCCGGAAGCTCCCCTCTGTCAGCAGAGGCCGACCCATCTCCTGAGCCCCTCACCATGGAATCCACAATGGCATATATGTGGGGAGACTCAGATTTAGGCCTCAACTCTTCACCAGAGTTTTTCAAAGGCCACACCCTGAGGTAGGTAGATTCTAGAAGGAACTGGGGTGTACTGACTAAGAACATGAGCCCTGGCAGCCTCATTGGAGTTGCAACCTGCTCCTTCCTATGTGACACCTGGGCCAGTTGCCCCTTGCCTTGATTTTCCCATCGCTGAAGTGGGTTTATGTCCTCTATGGCTCTTAGATAATTAAACCGGAAAGTGTATAAACGGCCCGAGACGTGGCAGGTTCTCTGTCTATTGTGGTTTCCGCTTCTGCTGTCACCTCCCTCTACCTCATGTCATCCTCATCAGAAAATTCACAACATCGTCATTGTGCCCAGTCCCAGCCCAGACCTGCCATCTTGTTCTCTTCCAGGCTCCTTCTCTACATTCACTGGTTAGCCTCCCTTTACCAGTGGCTGGAGCTGCCCCTTATGAGACTGACTGATAGGACCGGCCCAAGGCGGGCACCTGGCTTCCTTTTTTCCTCCCTCCCAAGGAGCAGCATTTCTAAAAGATGTAGAGAGAACAGGGAAGAAAAAGCAACTAAGGACCTAAGTGCACCCCCAGACAGACACCCAGAGTGCACAGCTTTATAGCATAGATTCCTAAAAATGTCAACCCCAGCATGAAGCAGCAAATCTGACGCTGGGTCAGGACGCTGGCAGGACTGTCCCCGCACGTCCCAGGCACCGGACCTCCAGGTCTCACCATCCAGAGAGAAGGACGAGCAGGCGGGCCCTGAGCCTAAGAGAGTGGCTAATTTCATGCCCATAGCGTGCCAGGCCCTTCCTCATTCTGCCCTGAACCCTCACACCCACCCAACGGGGGCTCATTTCCTCGCCTGCGAGGCTGAGTGACTTGCTGGTTTGTGCGCTGATGAGCGGCACAGCTGGGATTTGAATTCCTTCTCCTGACTGTGAGCACTGGTTCCCCATATTTTCCATCTGCAGGTCCCCCGGGGGTCTTCCCTGGCCCACCTACCCCTAAGAGAGAATTTCCTTCTCTGATTCTTTTTTTGAGTTTCTTGGGCATATGTTCCCACTGTGGGGAATGGAGAGAGGAGGGTCAGGCTCTGAGCGAGGCATGGTAAGATGCAGAGGGGTGCAGGATGGCCACCCCACCTGCTCTCTCTTCAGCCCCTGCATCTGCTTGCTGTCCAGATATTAAGGTTGGTGGATTATACTCTGGTTCGGTTGTCCTGTTAAGGCCTTAGGACTCTGACAACATGGAAGTTTCCTTGTATCAGAGGAAACTCCTGTATCAGAAATAGTGGCCACTTGGAATCTTGTCTGAAGAAGGATTTAAAGGCAACATCTACACTCCGTGCATAAGAGCTCTGTGATTGATTAACCATGTCTGTCATGGACATGGACTAGAAAGGGGAATATTTGCCATTTCTGCCCTTGGCTGAGACTACATCTCCATAGTTGATTCCCCTAAGGGGAGGGGGAGGTGAATGACTCTCTTGTCAATCTTCTTTTAAGGAAATGGCCCCACCCTCAGACTAGAAAGTGGGCTTTGGGCCTTCAGAGGAGAAACTCGGGCCTCTCACTGAGCCTCACTTTCTTCAGTTTGGATTTGAGGTCAAAGTGTCCTGTTAGAAGGTACAGGTGGATGGCAGAGGAGTGGTGGGCTCCGCAGGCCTGGTTTCTACTGGGCAGTGAAGGATTGAGATTGGAGGAGACAGTCTCCTTCCCCCACCAGGGGCTGCCTGGGTGGGGTGGGGTGGGGTGAAGAGGGAGCAGTAAATTCCAGTTGATGTTTCAGTCTTGAGCCTGAAGGCAGAATTCCGTCTTCTTCAAGGTCTTTTCTCCTAAGGTCTTCAGCTGATTGGATGAGGCCCACCCACATTTTGGAAGATAATCTGCTTTTCCCAAAATCTACTGATTTAAATGTTAAAAGTTAATGTGAAAAATACCTTCCCAGCAACCTATAAACTAGTGTTTAACCCAACAACTGGGCACCATAGCCTCACCCAGTTGACACATAAAATTATTCATCACAAGTATCTCAGATGAGTGTTTCCCAGAGTGTGCAACACATTCCACTGGACGAGTGGAACAGGGCAGTGCATTCAATAACATCGGTCGTGGAGTGATCCTTTTAAGTTCTATTTTAATTCTGATTGCTTCAAGAAGAAAGGCTCCATTTGGTATGAGCCCCTAACACTTTTCTAACACTTATTATTTAGAACAACAACAACAAAAAAAAACCAGGACCAGAATTCAGCTATAAATTAATTATACTGTTTTGTTTTCATCAAATTAACTTTTATAGTGATCTTCTGTTTATGGCAACTGATACTGATCTTCTGTTTATGATAAGTGACAGAACATTTCCTTTTTAGATATCCGTATTTAAAAAAAAAATCTAAGTGAATCCATTTATTTTTTTAAAAGACTTTATTTATTTACTTGTCAGAGAGAGAAAGGGAGAGAGAGAGCATGAGCAGGGGAATCTGCAGGCAGAGGGAGAAGCAGGCTCCCCACTGAGCAAGGAGCCCAATGCGGGGCTTGATCCCAGGACCCTGAGATGAAGCAGACGCTTAATGGACTGAGCCACCCAGGCGCCCCTAAATGAACCCACTGAAAGTTAAGTAAACCATGGCACAGATGGGACTTGGATACAGCTGCACTCATGAAGGTGGTATACAAACAACCTAAGTTCGGGAAATGCCATCTTAGCCTAGAAAAGTCAGGGCTTCCAGGCCCAGCCAGCCTCCCAACAGGAAGGTCCTCCCTGTGCGGCCAACCAGGGAGTATGCATTTGGTTTGATGAAGAGAAGGCTGGTTTCCTTCAGAGAAAGCAGGAGAAAGACTAGAGTGTATCCCAGATTTGCTAGTGCAAAGAAGAGTAAGACAGAGCCCCTGTCCTCAAGGAGAATGGTTCAGTGCGGGGATTCTGGAGCCAGACTGCCTGGGTTCAAATCCTGGCTCTGCTGCTTGTGGCTGCTGGTTGACCTTGAGAAGTTATTTGCCCTCTTTCCTCATCCATAAAATGGGTTTATAAAGGTACCTGCTTTGGGGTGATGAATTGGGGTGCTTAAAACTGTGCTGGTGCATAAATGTCGTTTAAGACTGAGTTGCTGCCATGGGGAAGGACCCACAAGGAAATGGCAGCTCGAACCCAGTGCTCTACCTGCTGTGATAAGAAAGTGCAGTATGTTGGAACGCCTGGGTGGCTCAGTTGGTTAAGCAGCTGCCTTCGGCTCAGGTCATGATCCCAGGGTCCTGGGATCGAGTCCCACATCGGGCTCCTTGCTCAGCAGGGAGCCTGCTTCTCCCTCTGCCTGCCTCTCCCCCTGCTTGTGTTCTGCCTCTCTCTCTGACAAATAAATAAATAAAATCTTTAAAAAAAAAAAGAAAGTGCAGTGTGACACACATACAAGGCGGTGGGGGAGATTCCAGGAGGACTTCCTGGAGAAGTTAATATACCAGCTGATACCTGGATGATCAGTAGGAGTTAGCCTGGAGAAGAGAGAGAATGTTCTGGATAAAGGGAACAGCCTATGCGCAGGCTCAGAGGCAAGAGGCAGTATAGTCCTTGACTATACTTGTGACTAGAGGTAAGGCAGCACTGGGTACAGCAAAAGATGTGACCAAGGGTGTGTCCCAAGGTGATGCACACAGAGGGCTCCCTGTGCCTTGTTAGAAGCCGTGGATTCCAGAAGGGCAGGACTGTGATTATCTTCGCCACCCTCTGTGCTTGAAGTCGCAGCTCAAACCTGGTAAGCAGTGGCAGTCATATAGTGACTGGACAGATGCTTTCCTCTCTGCTCACTGTGGGACCCAGAGGACTTCTGCAGTTGACAGGATCGGAATCTCTGCAGAGGTCTTCAGCACATCTCTGCAAGTCATGGCCGCCTGAAGGATCTGAAATCTTACTTCTGTCCACAGGTGACCTGGTGTCCCGAGCAATGCATCACCTGCAGCCCCTCAATGCCAAGCACCACGGCAACGGCACCCCCCTGCACCACAAGCAGGGGGCGCTCTACTGGGAGCCGGAGGCCCTGTACACCCTTTGCTATTTCATGCACTGCCCGCAAATGGAATGGGAAAATCCCAACGTGGAGCCTTCCAAAGTCAACCTCCAGGTGGAAAGGTAAGACTTGCTTTGGCTCTGGATGGCCAAAGAGAGGAGCCTCCCCCCTGGCCACCACCGCCTTGCGGTGGGTGGGTACTTCCTCCAGGGAGGCACAGGGGTGCAGGAGGGGAGCGATGCTGGCGGTCAGAACTGCACAGTTCCCAGAAACTCACTGGAGGGGTCCAGGTGGGAACCTTGTGTCCCGAGGGGCTGTCTGAGACCCAGGTGGGGTCTTTGAAATGGGTTTGCGTAGGGTCGCTCCAGTTCGGGATAAAAACGGCCTGGGTCAGGAAGGTGGGTCTGCAGATTCCGAAGGGGTAAGGGGCTCTGCTGTGCAGGGTGGCATCCTCGTGAAGACAGCTTTGGGAGACGCTAGCTCCTTGGGTGGGAGGTGGCTTCATTTCCTCCTGGCTGCCCTGGGGACTCCCACTGGGAACCATAAACACCTGCTCAGCCAAAGTGGGCCCCGAAGGTGCGCAGGAGACGGGCTTGCTCAAGCAGAATCCTCAAGGGAAAAGGAGGAAGGGAAGGCTTCCTGGGAGAGGACACTCCCTCTGACCCAGCTTCTGTCCCTCCCTAGCACAGTCCCTCCGCTTCCCCGTGCCTCAGTTTCCCCATCTGTAAACCAGCAGCTCAGCTAAGCAGTTCCCAGGTCCCCTTCTATCTGGAAAACTCCAGGACTCTCTGAGGATGGTTTCACCCTCTCAGAGGCAGGCTGTCAGAAACCAGACTGCCTGGGAGCATCCCTCTTCCCCTGGGAACAACCCGCAGAGTCCATCTCCCCACGGTGCCTCACAAATCAGGCCCCACCTCCACACGGGCCTTTTACTCCAACTATTATACCAGTGACCCATTTATCAAAAGACTAGTGAAGAGAGTGGGTTCTGGGATCCAGACTTCTGGCTTTAAATCCCGGCTCTTCCAGTTAAATTTCAGAGGAGGGTGAGGGCCTTGGGAAAGCGCCTTAACCTCTCCGTGCCTCAGTTTCTTCATCTGCACAATAGGGCTACTGAAAGTAAATCCTGCATAGGGCTGTCGGAAGACTGAGTGACTTGAACAGTGCCAGCACATAGTAAGTGCTCAATAAACGTTTGCTGTTGTTTCTGTTGTTGTAGACACTCTCTGCATGTAGGCGAACAACTCCCAGTTTGGGCTCAACGCGGTCTTCTTTTCTCTGTTAAGTGGTTACAAGCCATTTTGGGATGCTCACTGGCTGCTTAGCTCCTGCAGGGACGGACTGGGGCTTAACTGGGCTCCCTTCTAAAACCACGTCTCCTGGCTTTCGTTTCCAGGAAGAGAACGGAGCATGAGTAGACAAAAGTTGCTGAGGTTTTGTTCTTGTTTTGTGTTTGAGAATCCCGAGTTAGCATGAAGATTTCAGTCCCGCCTGGAGTTAGCTTCATCAGGCCTCCCGTAATCTAGGCTGAATCAGTGGGTACCCTGTACGGATTTTCATGTGCCCAGCATGCCCTCATTGGAGAGGTGGCAAAATGCCCATTGTCCCTGGGCAGGTTGTAACCTCAGTGCGAGACACCCAGAGTGCTCCCTGTGAGTGTGTGGCCTTCGCACTGAGTGAACGAGCAGCAGCCTCGGCCTGTGGGGCATCTAGCTCTTCGGCCCCCGCCCCAACAGCCTGTACGATAGTATCTGGCTCACCGCCCACCAATGTGCACATGACCCCCAGTGGACCCCCCTCCATCTCCAGCCAGGCAGTGCCTCCTCTGAGCTCCAGAACCTTCTCGTCCTACTCAGCCTCGGTTTCCCCATCAAGTCTCACACACTCAGACTGGTTCTTCTCATAGCACCTTATTCTTTTCTGTGTAACACTTACTGCAGCTGGTCATCGTGATTCTGTTACGTGTTCGTTTATTGCCTGTAAGCTTCATGAGGGCAGAGAACACGTCTGTTTTGGGTTTTGGTTGCCACTCCACACCTAATGCCAAGCTCAACATCTGGTGCGTGATGGGGAGTCAGTAAATATTTGTAGAAAGAATGAGCAAACCTGTCAATCTAGCTGCCTGTGGAACATTTCCCATTTGGGTGTGCTCATGACTACCTCACATCTGAAGTTACCCTCCTTCCCCTAAAACCAACTCTTCTTTCTCTCTCCCTCAACTCTAAGAATGGTGTCACCACGAACCCGGTCACCCCTGTCAGAAAACTAGGCCTTGCCCCACACTCCTTCCTGTCCCTCACTCTCTCCTACGGCCGCTGGTCAGCAGGTCTTACTGACGCTGCATCTACGGCATCTCTCATTTCTCTGTCCCCCACCCCCAGAGATTGCTGCCCCTGTGTGGTTGGGCACCTTGTTCCCTCTTACTTCTGTTACTGCATCTGATTTCTAAACAGTCTCCCACAGTGTGAGGCTTAATATCCTCTGAGCTGCTCCGTCCACCTCACAGCCACCAGACTGAAACTTCTAGAATGTGAATCTCATTGTGTGATGGACTCCTTGCCCCCCACTCAACACAGGGGCATGGCCCCATTACATTTTCCATTACTCGGCTTCCATCTTCCTTCTGGAATCCCTTTCAGGATTCAGAGTGCAGCTGGAGTGGCTGTCAGTCTGAGGAGACCATCTGAGATTTCCAGACTTTCTGGGACAAGATGTAAAGATGCATGAGCTTTGAGGGAGAGCAGAGTAAAGAGAACATGGCCCCAAATGTGTTGAGTCAGTTCTGTCTCGACCTTTCCTATCTTCTTTGGTTGATTTTTCAGGGGTCAGCACAAAATGCAAAGTAGAACTTGTCATTTTTTTTTTAAAGATTTTATTTATTTATTCATGAGAGACAGAGAGAGAGAGAGAGGCAGAGGGAGAAGCAGGCTCCCAAGGAGCAGGGAGCCCGATGCGGGACTCGATCCCAGGACCCTGGGATCATGACCTGAGCCGAAGGCAGACGCTTAACCATCTGAGCCACCCAGGCGCCCCAGAACTTGTCATTTTTGAGTTGTATTCACTTTGGTCCTCCAGAAAGAGTGTGGATTTGGGAATGAGATTGACTTTTGGTCTTGTATCCCAGCCCTGCTTCTTCTAGCTCTGAGACCTTGAACAAGCCATTCCTCCTCACGGAACCTCTTTTCCTCAACTGTAAAATGAGAGTGGGACCAGCCTCACGGGACTGGTGTAAGCAATGAATTCAATATGGTAGCTAAGCCACCAGCACCATGCCTGGCATGAGAGCAGCTCTCCTCCTCCTCATGCCCCAAAAGAGTAGCTGATATTATATGTCTTTTTATTTAGCAGGGCGGCTCTAAAATCCTGTTGTTGTTGTCCCTACAGAAGCCTGTGTGTGTTCCTTTTAGACAAAAAGCTATTTCTTCTGTTCCCTGATGGAATAGGCATTGGTGTTTAGCATCTGAAATCACACATGGAAGGGCTTCAGAGGAGAGAGGACTTCTGTTTTCAGTCACCAGCTCCCTACCAAAACCTCTGAACAAGAATTTTCCAGTGGGTGGTGTACTCTAATTTGGAGTTGTTTATCTCTCTTTCTGTCTCCTCACCCCCAAAATCAAACAACATTTCCTTAACTCTTTATTTTTATTCTGGCAACATCAAGTAGGGCCATGGTGCTTATATGGTTTTTCACTAGACTATTCTTCAGGAAAGGGGTGAATATCATTTGCTTTTGTCCATTCCCAGCAGAAAGTCTGGAAACATTTGTGGACTGAAATATGGATTGCTTTGTGCCTCAAATTGTCTCTGCTTGTCAGAAGAGCCTTCTTCCCTGGCTGGAGTATTTGGAAGTAGGCCTACATGCCCTATTTTACCCTTTCATGTGGGCCCAGCTTGAGAGTTACTACATTTGTTTTGGATAGTTTCATTTTTCACTGCGGGATTTTGAAGAAGCTCAGTGCCAGTGTGAAATTTCTGTAGTTCAAGTTTTTCCAGAACTTTGGCTACTAGTTTTTGAGCTTCTAAAATCTTGCAGAGCAGTTCTTTGGCTGGAAGCATGTACTGGGACCAGGACCTGTAAAGAGCTGGAGCTCCAGAGTGAGATAGACAGGCATGACCCAGACCACATGGAGTAGAGACTAAGACTAAAAGGCCAGACTTGGAATCCTGTTCAAGTCAGGTGTTTGCAAATTCAACATGGAGAAGAAAGAGGAGGAAAACATTCTTTATCAGGAGAATCTGATCTTCGGTATCGCTAAATCTTCTATGTGCCAAAGGCTGGTCACTGAAGATTTATGATGCTCTGTGAAAAACAATGCTAACCTTGCAAGTGCCTCCAGGAAGAGAGTAGCTTCAGATTCCACTGAAAGAAATAAATTGCAATCAATTATGGTACCCAGCCTTGACTCCAGCCCACCCCACTGGTTTGTGACTTAATTTTTTTAATTCCTTAATTCAATTTATAATAAAACTCCCTGAGGGCAGTCTACCTTTTATATGTTTTTCTAGATCCCAACATAGTATTTTGGCACATTACACATGCTTAACAAGTATTTGCTAATTTAGTTAAAAATAAACACAACCAATGTCATCAGCAAAGCCTGTTTTGTATTGGAGCATCAGATGTTCTACAAAGAAATCTTAGCTCAGATGTCATCCTTATTTCTGGCTTTCATTTATCAAATATTTCTAAGAAATAGGTAATAACTGGGTGTTACTCACAAACAATGAGTCATGGAACACTACATCAAAAACTAATGATGTACTGTATGGTGACTAACATAATAAAAAAAAGGCAAAAAAAACTTAAAAGAAAAAAAAAGCAATGTTACAACCAAAAAAAAAAAAAAAAAAAATAAAAAAAAAAAAAAGCAATGTTACAACCAAAAAAAAAAAAAAAAGAAAGAAATAGGTAATTCTGCTTAATTTTTTCCTAGGACAGAACCTTCAGTAGTTCAAATTGAATATCAAAATAAACACATATCATAATATCAATCAATCAATAAAATCTTTCAGGTACTTCAGATATTTTTACTTAAAAAACTCAGATTTTCTAAGATTTATGATTAGGCAATATTTTACTATATATATTTATATGTAAATATATATGTTTGATTAGGCAGTATTTCTTTTGTAAGGTTTATGTTAGGCAATATTTATTTTAGTAACGATAAATGTAAACACCTTAATTTTTATAGTAGAAGCTATATGAGGCTGCTGGCTTTAAATGGAATCATCTTCAGTCTGTGACAAGATTTTCCTCCCCTATATCATTACTGGAAATACCGGTGATTCCTAGATGTGTTTGGCCACAGATGACTTCAGTAATGACCACAAAATGAAAAAATAGTAGGATAAATTGGACTATTTTGTTGCCTGAGGTAGCTGGTAATGCCTGAGAAGATCAGAGATGGGTTTTACCCAGAAGACTACTCAGTTAGGTAGTTCTGTCCTCCCCCGGTCTCACTGAAAGCAAACAAAAACACACAGCTAGGCAGTGGGAGCTCTTGCCCCTTTTGCAAGCAGAGCTGTATAAACAGATGTGGTGCACTGTCTACCAGGGACAGCTGAACCAAAAACATAAGTATACAATCACCAATCACCAACTGTTTGGGAGAAAGGAAACAAATCTTAACAAATGGAAGAATTTACACTTGAAGAAACAGAGCTAATAAAGCAAACACAGCAGACATTAGAAGTTAATGGTACCCAAATACATCTTCCAAGACACTCGCCCTGTCAAAAGATCACTCCAGCACATCAGTTCTTGATGCTTTCCCATCTGTGGCATATGTGACAGGTAATAGTCAAGTGTTAACATACACCAGTGGGCATACTCCCAGGGTTATGCAAAATTTCCAGCATGCTATTATAATTCTTCCTTGTTCCTTCACCCTAAGGAGTACATATCAGAATGCAAGTGGGCAGAGGTTTCCTTGACACAAACAGCACTACTTAGTTGCAAAGGTTAAACCTACTATGACTGCTTAGAGCAGAAAGAAAACCTCTGGAAGGCCCAGTGTAGGTAGAAGGTTACCAGGTCCTTTCCCCTTCTGCACGAGAATTGGACCTTGGGTTAATTCTCTAGCTCTGTTCTCCTGGAAACATGATAAAAATTGCAGTATTAACTATGTTACCAAGCAGCAAATATTGCCTAATCATAAATCTTAGCATTGATAAATTTGATTTGGCCTGCTAGTACTGTAAATACTTTATAAATACCCAGATTCTAAAATCTTGCAGAGCAGTTCTTTGGCTTTCCTGAATCCACTGGCTCTTGTCACTGGCAGTGACCTTGTAGGAACCTTGAAAACTCTATCTGTGGAGTTGCTACAAGAAATATTGGGGTTCATAAACCAGGATAGTTCTCACAGTCACTCAGGTGGATCTCATCATCTTGCACCTGAGTGTTACCTGGACAGAAGATAGCTCCAGGATGGCTGACTATAAGGACTCCCACTGAAGGGAACATTTGATGCTATCCTGCTGGGCCAAGTGTGACCTATGATAGTCCCATGAGTCTAAATGTTTAGTAGAGCTTAAAAAGACTTCTGGTGGGTGTTAAAGCCAGAGAACGAGGCTGCAGGGCTGCACAACCTAGAACAGCATCCAGGTTGCACCCCAGGACTGCTCTAGCAAAGACCTCAAGGCCACCAGGGCTGGGCACAGACACTTAACTTCACACCACCAATGCTGAGCATTGGACACTCTTAGCAGGACCTCTGCACCATTACCCATGAAAGCTGAATGTCTCTACCAACACCCTAGTGAGATTCATGTTCCACCTATGTCACACCACTTGCTTCCAAATCAATGGAGCCCAGGCCACATGCCTGCACCCTAGCTGCAAGGGAGTCTGGGAAGGTGAATTTCTGCCTTGGTGAACCATGGACTAATAATATGGGAAATTCTCCAAACCCAGTAAGGTCGTCAGTGGTTCTGACCAAAAAAGTTGACAAAGGTGTACTATGCTCTTCTAATCTACTTGTTTTTAATATAAATAGCACACAAGTCAATCACTTATACAGCTCAGTACTTTTGACCATTGTTAGCTACACATCTCACAACTGATGAGCTTACACACCACAGCTGAGAACCAAAATACCGCCTCAACATAAGGACCCTTTAGACTAACACTCTGGGAACCTGGATAGAAAGGAGAAGGAGGGAGAAGGACTATTCCTGGCATCCTCAGCAGGGATGCAGAATGCCTTTTCCCAGAGGAAGAATGCTACTTCCTCATCTTCCCAAATCCAGTGATCACGTCTGGCACAAAAGACCCGTCATATGCCCAGCCCAGTGCTACAGGGTCCTGGAGAAATCCAGAGTCAACAGAGACATGGGAACATGCTAGAGTGAGGGGGCCACAGCTGCAGGGCTGTATGTGGGCCTTGGTGGATTGGCCTAGAATCCCAACAACCATATAAACAAGGGGGAAAATGCATGTTGAGTTCTAAATAATTAACTTGAGAAAGTTTTAAAACATGATCCGTTCATAACTTGAGCATGGCTGCAATTTATTTCATCTGGCCAAGGTAAAAACAACTCTAATCCCACTCTTTTTCAAACTGTGGGTTACAGCTCATTAAAGGGCCATTAAATCAGTGCAGTGCAGAGATTGGCAAACTATACCCCACAGGCCAAATCTGGCCCGCTGCCTGTTTTTATAAAGTTTTGTTGGAACACAGCCATACCTATTTGTGGACATATTATTTAAGGCTGCTTTTGCACTTTTGATTAGCTGTGTCAGAGACCAAATAGCTCACAAAGCTGAGAATACTCTTTGGCCCTTTCTAGTAAAAATTTTCTGACCCCTGATGTTGTGGGTTATAACCTAAATTTTTTTTTAAAGATTTTATTTATTCATTTGACAGAGATAGATACTTGATCCCAGGACCCTGGGATCATGACCTGAGCCGAAGGCAGATGCTTAACGACTGAGCCACCCAGGCGCCCCTATAACCTAAATTTTTAAAAACTGAACTAGAACAGAAAAAATCCAAGTAGTCTTCATGAGGTAAGGTAAGGATGTTTTGTGAAACTTCCTTTTTTCCCCCACTATATTAACTTAACTGGAGATGATTAATTTGCCCAAGGTCATGTAGCTAAAGTTGGAGAATTAGTGTCTGAACTCTTGGAGTCAGGCCCTGGTCTGTGCTCATATTCATTAGGCTGTTCTGCTATCAGTGGGCTATGATTTCAAAAGAAATAATAATGTTTGAAAGCCTCACCCCTAATCCCTAGAATTTGTTTTATAATCTTCATGATTGTTTGTAGGATATGAAACTAATATGTTAATGTATTAAATAAAATGTGGTGACTCCAAAAAAAATCAAGAAAGAAGACACTTTGAATCACCCATAAGCACTGTGACCATATAGGGCATATATTCTGTCTATATCAAAGTCTTTTGGTTGTTTCACAAAATAAGGACTATGCAGTTTTGTTGATCCATGTCATTGAGTAGCCTTCGAAAGCACGATTTTTCAAGGGACCGTTCCATCACTGGGCATTTAAAGTCAAGAGAGATCCGAGAACAGGCATATTGAACATGCTCCATAATGAAGAAGGTGAAGCTGAGCCCTAGTGGGATGAGTGGACTTGTCTGGGGTCATAAGTGCACCTGCAGCAGATTCACAGCGTGGTGCCTCAGGGCCTTTGCACAGGCTCTGCCTGCTTCATGGAACATTGCCTCCTTTCTACCTCTCTGTCATCTGGCTTAGTCAGTTCATCCTTCAGGACTGATTGTAGGCATCACCTCCTCCTGGAACCCTTCCCTACCACCTCAGGCTATACTAAGTGTAGAGGGCCTAGCTCAGTGCATAGCATATAGTAGGCACTCAATAAATGCTCTTTTTTTTTTTTTAAGATTTTATTTATTCATTTGAATAAGAGCTGAACAGAGCTGGGTCGAAACCTGTGTGTTCCAACTCAGGCAGCCCTTAGCTTGGCACTTGCTATACCGTTCATGTGTCCCAGGCCTCTTTTCCTCAGCTGTAAACAAGAAATAATAATTCCGACTTCATGGGGCTGTTTCGGTGCTCGGTGAGCTAACTTCTGCCAGTGCAGTATGCATTCACCAACATGTAGGAGGTGTTCCGTAAATGGTAGGAATTATTACTCCCTTAATTCAGGTTGACACCTTCTTAGATATGTTCATATATATAACGCACTTCAAATCCAGCACACATTAGGTGCTTTATAGATAATGGCCCTTGTTATTCTCATTGTCATGGTGCTTGGAACCTGAACATACACTATAGCAGGACTTCTCAGACTGTAATCAGGAATGTGCATTTGAATCCCCTGGGATCTCATTAAAATGCAGATTCTATTCATAGGCCTGGAGAGGGGTCCTAGATGTTTCCTTTCTAATAAGCTCCCAGGTGAGGTGATGCTGCTGGTCCCTGGGCCATACCGTGAATGACAAGACATGGTAGTCTTTTGTGTGTTTGTCATTCCTTTCCCCAACTGACTTCAGCCCCCATTTTTAAGTTACATAAGGGCAAGAAATAAGCTTTTATGGTGATTTTTGTCTCTCTGGTAGAGCTTGGCACATAATAGGCTTTGGGGGCTGGATTGAGCCTCATGAGATGCTGGATCTCTATGTAATTTGACGAAATGAACAGATTCCAGAGGTCAGACCTGGCCAGCCTGCAGAACTGCGGAGCTGCAACAGCCAAGGGAAGACACTGAGTGTCTGAATATAATGATCATCTTCAGCCTAACAAGGTGGCCCCTCTAAAGTGGCTCAGGGATAGCAAATTAGCGAGAAGCGTGCAAGGCAAAGGTGAGGCAGGATTTCACAGGTGTCCTGTCTGGAGAGAGGCAGCAGGGCAAATCTGAAAGCTCACCAGCTTAATACTGTTGAACACATCTAGCCTCCAGGCCTTGTCAAATGGCTTCGACTCGAGAGGTTTTTTTCCCAGCCAAGGGGCAGAGATTGTTCCTGACCACGGTGACAAGCTGAGAGGCTCAAGTTCAAGAACAACCTTCTTCTCTCCCAACACACAGGGTGAGTCTGATCAGATGCACACACTGCACTTGTTCGTTTGAATATCCAGGTCTTCTCTGAATCCCAGCTAACTGGCTGCCACGGTGGTGTGGTCTCGGCTGACACAGCAACTCTTCATTTTATGGGAAAATGAAGGCAAACCTCACCTTCATGCACAGACACTGAGGAACTAGCCCTACACTGTCCAGTATGGTAACCACCAGCCGTGTGTGGCTGTTTGAATTTAAATGAGTACAAATTAGGGGCACCTGTGTGGCTCAGTCGGTTAAGTGTCCAACTCCTTTTTTTTAAGATTTTATTTATTTATTTGACAGAGAGCGAGCACAAGCAGGGGGAGCTGCAGGCAGAGGGAGAAGCAGGCTCCCTGCTGAGCAGGGAGCCTGACGTGGGACTCGATCCCAGGACCCAGGGATCATGACCTGAGCCAAAGGCAGATGCTTAACTGACTGAGCCATCCAGGCGTCCCTAGTGTCCAACTCTTGACCTCAGCTCAGGTCTTGATCTAAAGGTTATGAGTTCAAGCCCTGCGTTGAGCTCCATGCTGAGTGTGGAGCCTACTTAAAATAATAATAATAAAATGAATGAATGAATGAGCGAATAAAAATTAAACAGAACTAAAGCTTCAGTTCCTCAGTACCAACTGTCCTCATTTCAAATGCTCAATAGCTACACGAGGCCAGTGGCTCCCGTTTGGACATATAGGATGTTTCCATCACCACAGAAACTTCTATTGGACAGCACTGAACTGGAGGCTCAGTGCAGATAGCAACCCTCTTTGAGAAAAACAGCCCATGAAAATCAGTGCTCCCAAAGCAATATGTAAGTAAGGAGTCCTCGTAGAGACCAGGGACCAGCTCACCTGCCGAGGCATATTCCATGTCCCCATGTTTTGATGATCTTAGAGCCCAGTATTTCAAAACAGCCATCATCAACATCACCCCCAAATCTTACACGGTATTTGTCACATACAGGTCTCCCTTCTGAGTGCATTGGCTCGCTGAATCCTCCCAAGAATGTTAGGAGTGTATTAGCACCGCCTTTCGCGACTGCTGTCTCTCCCTTCCCATGAAGAACGTCAGGCTCAGAGAGCTTGTGTTGCTTGCCTACGTTGCACAGCTAGTCGGGGGCGGAGTGGGATGCAAGAACAGGCAGCTGAGTCCAGAGTTCGCTCTCTCAACCGTGTGCTGTGCTTCGGGGACAGGAAGGACTGTCGGGCTTAAAGGGGAGGGCCCAAGGTCCCTCCGGAGGTTAAAAACCTGGAAATCTCCAACCAGGAATGTTCTTGCTTTAATATGCTTCCCCCTTCCCTTCCCTTTTCCTTCTGGTATTTTCCCTGGCTTAGGCGTCCATAAATATTGCTAATGTAAATGGAATAATGATAATCAAATCACTTCATCTGATTAGACAGCAGTTAAACCTCTTGGAGAAACACACTCGCCTCCTAGAATGAATTACTATCAGCATAGAACCTGCCTCTTCAATCTTCACCGCAGTGCTACTTGAACTTTCCCTTTTTTATTTAATTTTTAAAACTTGTCTATTATTTATTTTATTGATGATTGAACTTCTTATTCTGTCGTTCGTTCTTCATTTGTTTATTCAGCGAACATGAATTGAGTGCCTGAGCATAGTAATAGTAAGAGCTAGTGTCCATTGAATCTTCTACGTGCATTGCAAGTACTTTGCATGAATTAACTCATTTGTCCCTCAGGATAACCTCATGATGGTAGGCCTTCTTGTTGTCGTCCCCACTTTCCAGATGGGGAAGATGAGGCAGAGAGGTCACAGGGAGATTCACATCCAGCAGCCGGGCTCCAGAGCTCCCTCCCATTACCTGCTGT
Organism: Neomonachus schauinslandi; assembly: GCF_002201575.2. NCBI lineage: Eukaryota > Metazoa > Chordata > Mammalia > Carnivora > Phocidae > Neomonachus > Neomonachus schauinslandi. The sequence continues at coordinate 15,098,246 of NC_058407.1, read as the reverse complement.
TGCTGTGTGCCAGGCCCTCTGCTAGGGAGGGGAGACCCAGGGGACCTCCCATGTCTCCTACCCCGTGCATCTCATCCATCATCAAAGAAAGAAAGGCCAAAGGGTCAGAAGGGGGATGCAGATAAACTGCCACAGGGGACCCAGGAAGGTGGTTTTGGAGGCGGACTGAAACATGGATAAGATCGGGCACTCCCGGTGAGGAGGAAGTCTCCCGAGTTCCATAGACCAGCGAGTCTGACTACAGCAGAGGCCAGGCTGACCTTCAGCTGGCTCGTAGAGGTGCAGCTGTTTGGCCAGCTGTTAAAATGCTGAAATGCTTCCCGATGAGTTGGTGAAGAACTGCAGGCCCAGATGCCCCCCACCGCACGACCCGGCCATCCGGCACCAGCAGCAAGGCATCCGGGTCCACGGCGGGGCAGAGGGGGGCCTCTGCCTGCATCAAGGCCACAGGACATAGGTGGTGCCTGAGCCTTACCCAGAGTTACATATTTAGAATATCATTGCTGAGCTGAAAGTGTGTGGGAGGGGCGCCTGGGTGGCTCAGTCGGTGAAGCGTCTGCCTCGGGCTCAGGTCGTGATCCCAGGGTCCTGGGGTCGAGCCCTGCATCAGGCTCCCTGCTCAGTAGGGAATCTGCTTCTCCCTCTCCCTCTGCTGCTCCCCCTGCTTGTGCTCTCTCACTCTATGTCAAATAAATAAATGCAATCTTGAGAGAAAAGAAAGAAAGAAAGAAACAGAAAGAAAGAAATGAAAAAAAGAAAGAAAGAAGTGTATGGGAGAAAATTATGTCCTACAGGTGTTGTTGGGCCTTGGTTCCTTCAATGGTGGGATGAGGGTGAAGGTTTGAACAAAGGGAGAAGCCTAAGCCAAATGCAGATAAGCTGCTCATCCTTCGAGACAGCTGCATCCTCACCGCCGCTGTGAAATCTTTGCTGCCCCCCCCCGCCCCCCGCCCCCAGCAGGACAAGGCCTCCCCTGTTCTCTGTGGAAAATGCCAACAACACTTGGTGCCATCGTGTGCCAGGCCCTGGCATGAGCGGACTTCGGGTCACCTGACTTAAATGTCCCAATCACCTTCTGAGATGCTGTAGTTATGCCTAGTTTCAGATGAGGAGGGAGGCTGAGAGAAGTTCAAGGACTTGCCCAAGGTCACCTGGCTAAGCTTGTGAGTGGCCAGGCTGGAGGTTGGGCCTGAGCACTGTGAGTCCAGAGCCTGTGTCCTCCCGATCGCCTCCCGCATAGCCTGGGCTGTTGCTGTACTACTATTTGCTTCCATGTCTGAGCTCGTTGGAGGCAGGGACTGGGCTTTGATCAGCTCATGCTCTGTCTGGCAGCCAGCCAGGGCCTGGCACGGAGTGGACGGGGACATAAAGACCAGTCTGAGTGCAAGGCAACAGGAGAGTGGAGCCTGGCATGAAGGTTCCTGCAAGAGCCCCGAAGACAGATGACAAGCGTGTGGCTTGACCAAGTGCCATCTCCCATGTCCCCTAGCAAGACAAGTCACCAACTGGCCTCCTCCCTTGGCCTGAATGGTCCCAAGGGAAGCTACATTAGCCTCCTTGGATTTTTGGTTCCTTCTCCTTTGCTGGGAACTGGCAGCCCTCTGAGTGCCCTATGTCTGGAGCCTCGGGCACTGTGCGTGAATATCCTGCACATGTAGGAAAAAAAATTTTTTAAAGAACATGAGCGAAAATTAGCCCTTGAAGCTGCCCAGTGTAAACTGAGGGCTGGCCCAGCATGGCAAGGGCCAGCAGGAACCCCGGGTGCCCGGGAGCAGAAAGGCCTGTGAAGAAGGGACACTCCCCGAGGTCAGCCTGCTTTCAAACCATCTGTCCCGTGCCAAGTTTCCGCTCTGTTTTATCCTTCCAGAAACAGCGATATTGACAGCCAGCACATACCTGAGTTTTACACATTATGGAAAACAGCCCAGGCAGTAAATCTGGTCATTTGCCCAGTAGACATAGCATCTGAGTTGATCCTGCATTTTTCAAAGTCTGACTTCCCCGTGAAACATACACGTGTCTGCGCGTCTCCTAGTCGACCATTATCCTAGGTTTTCACTGATTCAATCACATCGTCCCCTCCTTCCTTTTTGCTCTCCTCATGGACTGCACCTTTTTACAACTGTAATACAAGGTGCTATAAATTCAAATTTTTATATTATTTTTTTTACCAAAACATTATATATGCTGATTTTTTTAATTTTGGAAAATACAGGAAAGCACAAGAAAGAAAATTAAAATAATCTATAATTCTGCTATGCAGAGGTAGCCGAAGTGATTATTTGGTACCTTTCTCATCTTTGTTTTTAATACAAATAGTGGGGCTTTTTAAAATAACTGTACTGTGTATGTGTATATAATTTTATATCTGCTTTTATTTCACGTAGTATGCCATAAGCATTTTTCCTGGTACTACTACAGAACATTCATAAACATCCTTTTTTTTAAAGATTTATTTATTTATTTGACAGAGAGATAGAGAGCACAAGTAGGCAGAGGGAGAGGGAGAAGCAGGCTCTCCACTGAGCAGGGAGCCGGACGCGGGGCTCAATCCCAGGACCCCAGGATCATGACCTGAGCCAAAGGCAGCCACTTAACCGACTGAACCACCCAGGCGCCCCCATAAACATCATTTTTAATAACTGCAAAATATTCCATCTTGTGAATGCACCATAAGGTACCCAGTGGTTCCCAGGTTGCTGGTCACTTGGGTTGTTTCCAGTTTGTGAATTGCTCTTCTTTTAAAACTACACACAGTAGTATGACTAAAACATCAATGCAGAGGGAACGGATATAAAAAGAGTAATCTCTTTGGAGTAAGCAACTGAGGGGTTAACTCATGAGGCTTCTGATGGTGTCTTTGAGTGAGAAATTGCAGAAAAGGAGAGCCCAGGGAGGCAAGCCTACCCAGATCCCGTGTGTCACTGTGTTCCACGGGAAGAAATGCCTTGTGGGAAATGTAAGGAGAAGTGGCCCCCACCTGACCTGCAAGGTGTCTGGCCACAATCACTATAAAAATCTCTTAAGTGAGCATTTCATCATGTCTAGGAGTCTTCCACACATGCAGTCTCCCTGCATTCTGGGAGTGGAAAGACCAGCTAGGGTTGTTTTTCACAACTTTTTTTTTTTTTTTAAGATTTTATTTATTTATTTGACAGAGACACAGTGAGAGAGAGAACACAAGCAGGGAGAGTGAGAGTGGGAGAAGCAGGCTTCCTGCTGAGCAGGGAGCCCGATGTGGGGCTCGATCCCAGGACCCTGGGATCATGACCTGAGCCGAAGGCAGATGCTTAACGACTGAGCCACCCAGGCGCCCCTGTTTTTCACAACTTTAAAGAGACTGGCTCTAGAAAAGTCATGAGATTTGCCCAGAAGCCATGCAATGAGTGGCCAAATTGAAACCAAAGAGCTGCTCTAGGGATCTCTGGAAACCCCCACCCTGCTTCCCATCTTGCTTCTAGAATGGAGCAGACCCTTAATACAGCGTCATCAGAAAGCAAGTTTTGAGCAGGTGCCGTGGACAAAGTTCATGGTGTATTCCGTTGGCGGTGTCCAGCGATTAGGAAGTCTCCACAAATTCCAGGAAAGATTTGTTGAAGAGTTGTGTTTGTTTATTATTCTGGATTTTATTTTTTTTATTTTTTTTTTTTTAAGATTTTATTTATTTATTCATGAGAGACACAGAGAGAGAGAGGCAGAGGGAGAAGCAGGCTCCCAAGGAGCAGAGAGCCCGATGCGGGACTCGATCCCAGGACCCTGGGATCATGACCTGAGCTGAAGGCAGACGCTTAACCATCTGAGCCACCCAGGCGCCCTATTCTGGATTTTAAACGGCTCTGTTTTTGTTTTCCCTGTATGTAAGAAACATTGCCCGTGAGGGCTTCCTTGGGTCTTTCAAACTGGCATGAGGAATTCTGTCAAGATTTAGCCAGTTGGGTTCAGGCGGGCCCAGGACTTGAGGCTGAATGTGCTGGCAAAAGAAGGTGGCTATTTTCCTGGGCTTCTGTTTCACTGAAAAGTTCAAACTCCCAGGCTGCAGTGAGCATTTTTTGGCAGTCTTCTGTCACACTGTCCATTATTAGATCCTTACACAGAATCTCACCCTTTACTTGGAGACCCTATGGCAAGAGGATGTGGAAGGAACATCCTGTGAAGAAAAAAAGAAATCAGTAAATAGGCAAAACCAAGGACCCTCTTGTTGAAAACATGAACAGCGCATTCCACTGTCTTCAAAACCTTCCCTGGAGGCCTTGTCCCTCTTCAGACCCCAGAGCACCTTATAAGACCATCTTACAAGGCACTCTTCATGGTCAGCCTCACATTGTAGTTATCTGTCCTTCCTTCCCTGCTGGCTGACTACCTGATGCTCCAATCCACCCATCCAAAGACTCAATCGAACAGGTACACAAGGATAATTAAGGACAGGTAAACAGACTTTAGCCCTCAGGGCTGTCCTAGAAAATTGGGGATGTGTGGGCACACTAAACTCCTCTGCTAGATTGAACACCAGGGTCCAGGTCTTAAATCCTGTGTCTTCCACAAAACTGAGCACAGACCCCTGCTCCAAGAAGACAGTCAATAAACAGGGAACAGGTTAAGTGATCATAAATGGCCCTCACTGTTCACGCATTTAGTATCTCTCAGATTCATCTTCCACAATGTCTCCTACCCCCTTATCCCTTCAGCTGCCTCAGGCCAGAGTCCCCTGAACTTGCTCTGCATTTCCTCAACTAACTTCCTCTGCCTGGATTCTTCTCCCAAGCTCCTCTCTCCCCCCACTTCCAGGCTCAGGGTGGCATGTCCCACACTCCTACCCCCTCTCACTGCAGCTGATTTTGACTCGTCCTCCCAGAAGATTGTATGCATAAAGCTTTTTTAGATAGTTTCTTTTCTCATGTTTTTCGCATGACCTCAAGAGTTTGTTGAGGACAGGGACCTTTTCTGGTCTCACCAAGTGTATGAACTGGTACACAGCAGGCGCTCATTTATTCATGCATCCATTCAACCACTATAGAACATCTACCATATGCCTGACAAGGAACAAATGCATAAATTATAATAAAGTATCCATCACAGATAAGTGGTGTAAAGAGAAATAAAACTGAGTCCTCAAATTATGTACAAGTGATGTAAGTTGCTGTTTCAGGTAGGGTGGTCTGGGAAGGTTTCTCTAAGGAGGTTGCATCTGAGCAGAGACCTAAAGGAAGGGAGGCAGTAAGCCATGTCAGTATCTGAGCACAGATCTTGCCAGGCAAGAACAGTAAGTGCAAAGGCCCTGGGACAGGAACATTCTTGGCACATGCAAGATACAGCAAGGAGGCCAGTCAGCCTGAAACAGAATGAGTGGGCAGGGAGAGTGTAGGAGATGAAGTCCAAAGTGGGCAGTCAAATCTTGCAGAGCCTCTTGGGCACACAGAGTAGTTTGGTTTCTATTATTCCATGTGTGATGAGTCGCTCAGTAAATGTTTGTTAAATTGAATTATTTGAGTTTAGTTGAATGGAACTGAACCGAACTGGGTTTCACTGAACTGAACAGAATCGGGTCTCACGTTAGGATGGAGAGCATACAGTTTCTGGACCATGCGATATCCCCAGTCTGTACTTGTTACCTACAAATGGAAAAGCACTATGAACAATCCCGTTAGCAACTTTAAAACCTGTTAGTGTATGAGTTCACCTGTTCTGGGAGAGACTGGCACAGCCTTGTTCCAAAAGCCTTGTGGACAGTGACGCTTTTGCCAGACCCCCCCCAACATGCACTAGTTTCATTGTGGTGGATCTAAACTCAAGAGGAATGTGGTCCTAATGCCTGCCCATCATTTATATTTCATTTCTGACTTTCTTAGACTCTGAAGTCTTCGAGGGTCACTGGGATTGATTCTGGGCCTTTGGCCAGGGTTCTGGACCTGACTTTTAACATAGTTTTTTACCCAAGCCTGGTTCTCACTGAATCTTAATTATGTGGATTCCTACCCTTAACACAACTGAAAATAAACCACAGTTAGCTATTTTTATAATTTTACTTGGTTCTTTTTTTTTTACTTGGTTCTTATAAAAACATTCCAGGGAACCATCACCCACCCACAGTAAAGTGGGAAACCCACCAGAATTTAAGCTAAGCAAATAAACATGTGTTCATTCATTCAAAGAATGTTGAGGGCCTATGAACCAGGCACTGTACTAAGTACTGGGGATCCAGCAAAGCACAGGATACGTCCCTGTTCTCGTGAAGCTGATGGTCTAATGGAGACAGAACAAACAAGGACACTAATATAAAATGTCATCTCGAGTTGTGGCAAGTGCTACTATGTGCAAGTTTGGGGGGTACAGAGGTGAATAATCCATGCCTCCACAATGTGATTGGGGTGGTTATAAAGGCATGAATTATAACAATAATATAAGTGGTATCATGGAATTATGTACAAAGTACTATATGGAGGTGGAGGGAAACAAGTAGCTAACTGTATCATATGGGGAGGGGGCTCTTGGGGAATACATACCAGAGGAGGTGACCTTTGATCACTCTCTTAGGATTTAACTGGACGGAGAGAGTGGACAGAGGGAGGAAAACAAGAGTAGAACAAAGGCAGGGAGATGGTAGCAAGCATGGGCGTTCCAGAAAAGACTGGTCATTTGGTGTGGCCGGAACACACTGGGGCTGGACGGGTATGAAGTGGGAGCACAAGACAATGAAAACACATGTGGATTGAGGCCAGGCCAAGGAATTTATACTTTTATTAGACAGATTTACAGGTTACTGCATTCATCTTGACAGGAACATGAAGAGATTGGAGAGAACAACCAGAATGAGGAAATTATTATGAAAATAATGCAGTGGTCCGATTCTAGAAAGAGTCTGTATGTAAGTGGCCAATCAGCTAAATTTGGTGTGTGGGACTCACAGGGTATGGAGGGACTGGGAGTCTCTAGTCCAACCATCCATTGGATGTTTGGATCTCCTTCCTAATGGCCTCCCCATGGGATCGCCCAACCAAGGCACCAGTCCTAGAGGCTTCCTTCCCATTCCAGCTTCAGATTGCTGAGACTCCTCTGAGGTCTTACTTATGTGGAGCTGAAGTCCGCTCCTGGGAGCCACCACCACTACTCCTTCTTTTGCTCCTTGGGGCTTCTAGAATCAGTCCAATGCCTAATTCAGATGCAACCTTTCACTGTTTAAAAACAGCTGTAATTTACTGAGCAACTTCTGTGTGCCAGGCAGGTCTGCCGAGCACGTATTACCCCATTTCCAGTTGGGAACCCGGGGCTCATGTAACTTGCTGGGATTTGGCCACTGACCCACTTGACTGGCAGCACCAGGATAAAAACCCAGAGCTGTCTGACTCCAGAGCCCTGCACTCTTGGAAATAGCTATCGACTTAACTTAGCAAACATGGACTTAGCACCTATTACCATGAAAATCCCTGTCCTTGATATCATAGGGGGAAACCTAAAGTAAATAAGCATGGTTAATAATTTCCGGGGCTCCCCATTCTAGTGACTTGGACAGTGGAGTCAACACCCAAGCATTGTGATAATGTGTACCTGGCTTTGGCTTGCAGGGTGGCTATTTCAGAAGAAAGTGACTTACATTTCATTCATTGCATGGTAGTACTCGGGGGACCCACCCCCACAGAGTCCCTACCTGAGAAAGAAGGCTGTATCCGGGGAAGATAAAGGAGGGAGATGGACTTAGAAAGATGGGAGGCATGAAAGCGGTGTGTATAATCAGATTTGAGGAAAGCGAAGCTTCAACCTGGACACAACCCAGTGGCGAGCAGAGAGGAATACAGCAAGACTGAGGAGCTAGAAGCAGAATGAGAACAGGTGTAAGGAACAGATGAGAAAAACCATGAGAACAGAGCCTGTGCACTAAGCATGTGTTTGGGGGCTCTGCCTTTAGGCAGTCTGTGGTATTGCTGCAGTTTGGGCTGGAGGGCTTAAAGGAAATGGACAGGACCCTGACAAAGTGAGGGGTTTGTGAGTGGACTTACCTTCCCGGTTGTGTTTTTCTTACCCTGATGTTTAAACTGGTAACAACTTAAGACCATATGCGTTAGGTGCCTAATGCACATGAAGATGCCTGAATGTATATCTTCCCCATGATTGTACTTCCACACCTGTGTTACCTGTTGTGCTCTCCGTGGCCCTTCGAGGAAGGACCAGTGGGCATTATCCTCACTGTCCAGGTGAGAGAGGGATCTAAGGGTTAGGTGACATCTTTGCCTCCTCCCCTCACCGCCGTGCACCCAGCTTCCATTCAGAACCAGTGCCCACACCCCAGCAAAATCCAGACATCCTGACCTGCTTGCCAGCCCGCATCCCTCCCCCTCCGAGAAGTGCTGTTTCTAGCCTGGCTGGGTCTCCCTTCCCCAGGCCAGGCTCATCCCTGGATGAGGTTTGCTTTGGTCCCTCCGGTTGGAAATTTCTCTGCCTGCCCTGGGGCTGGCCCTAGAACTCAACGCCTTCACCTGCTGATTTGGAGAGAGAAGCTGCAGGACCTCTCCTGAGGGTCCTAGACAGGTTGTGGTAGGCGGGGCGCGGACACACCCAGTCTTCTCGCCACCTAGCAGATGAGCAGCCCTGGATATTGTGTGTGTGCAGATGGAGAGGCTCGAGCTGGAGCACTGCCCTGTTCAAGGAGTTTCAGAGTCCAGCCTACGAAATAGCCCTTTGGCATTTCCGTTTATTAAAATCAAAACCTCCCTTTCTAGTTTCTGTCATCTCTCCAGATTCTGCAAAATGTAAAATTGGTAACGTTTAGTTAGAGAAGTAAATTGCACATATGTTTTCTTCTCATGCATGTGGAGATCCCATAAATCTGCTAAATGGCCACATAGTTGTTTTTATGGGTACCAAAACTGCCTCTTTTTTGACCCTAGTCTCTTCCTTGATTTTTAAGGCTCTCCAGGAAGTTCTCTTTTCTTTCCTTCCTCTCTCCATGTTCCTTTTCTGTTCTCTTCTTACTGGGAAAATCTATCCCATTTCCATCCGCTACCTTTTCAAAGGACCTCCCCATTCTACATGGTGACACTCTATTTTTTACTTTATTATTCCAGTTATTCTGGGGGCTTTGGTATACTCTGACACAGATGATGCTTCTCTAATAATCATTTATAACTCATCTAACTCTGAAAAGGATTTCTGCTAGATTCACAATATGAGTGAGACATAACAGAACCACAAAACAAGGATAGCGATACAAAAACATATGTCATTAACACTAAAGAAGACCACCGTACCGGGATAATCTCCCCTAAGGTTTATTATGGCAATTGAGTGCAAAATGGAGCTTTGAGTTTCCTGGCCTCCAAGGCAAAAAGGGAAACATGCACTATAAAGCTCATCATCTAATTTATTTTTTTTTAAAGATTTTATTTATTTATTTGAGAGAGAGAGAATGAGAGACAGAGAGCACGAGAGGGAAGAGGGCAGAGGGAGAAGCAGACCCCCTGCTGAGCAGGGAGCCCGATGCGGGACTCGATCCCGGGACTCCAGGATCATGACCTGAGCCGAAGGCAGTCGCTTAACCAACTGAGCCACCCAGGCGCCCCTCATCATCTAATTTAAACACACACACAACATAATCTTTACCAAAAAACTGTTCACAGGAGGATCATTTCTGACTTTTAGCAAGTTCTATCCAGGGCTAATCCTCTTAGGTCTTTCTGGTGATCTCAGTCACCTGGAGAGTTTTTTAAAACAATCTAGAGGTGCCAAGGGGGCTCAGTTGGTTAAGCATCCGATGCTTGGTTTCGGCTCAGGTTGTGATCTCAGGGTTGTCAGATCAGCCCCAAGTCAGGCGGAATTTGCTTCAGATTCCCCTCCCTCCCCCTCTGCCCATCCCTTTTCTGTCTTCCTTGCACACTGGTCAGCACACGTGTGCTCCGTCTCTCTCTCTCTCAGATAAATAAATAAAATCTTTAAAATAAAACCAATCTATAACCTGGTCTGGGGTTACATCTAGGGAAATTAGTGACTATGCTCAGGTCAGGGTCTTTTCGAGTCACATGGCCACATCTGTAAACAATAGCATTCATTACATAAAGTACCCCCTACCCCGCCCCAGAAGGCAAGTATGAAATCATGACCTTTTCCTACTTCAGCAGATCTTAGAGTTCAATTGGCCTGGCTTCCTCACTTCCCAGATGAGAAACTGAAGCTTCTCAATGTTCAATGACTTAGTCAATGCTGCACTGTTCTTCCGAGAACCCATATAATGACTAAGCCCGTGGACTTTGGATTCGGGCCCACTTGAGATCAAATCCCAGCTCCGGCCCCATAGCTTTGGGATTCTATATCCCACCTAAATATGCTATATAAGTTCCTTAGCTTCTGAAGTTACTAAGCCTCCATCTGCTCATCTGTAATTAGGGATGATAATAGTAATTACCTTCCAAGGTTGTTTTTATAATTATATGTGGTAATATCCATTTAAGCTTTTTGCACAGAGCCCAGAACATTGTAAGCACCCGAGAAATGGTGGATGCTATAAAATCCTGATAATGATGATGATGATGATGATATAGATCATGATAATGGAAAAACTGGGTCAAAACTTAGGTTGCCTAATATCTACTGTATGTAACCCTCTTTCCACTACCCCATTCTACCAGGATTCCTATCTGAAATTATACGGACCTGAAGGACATCCCTTAGAACAGCCCTACCGAATAGGGCAGCTGCTAGCCACGCATGGCTATTTAAAGTTAAATTAATTAAAATTGAATATAATTAGAATTTTAGCTGCTCGGTCACACCAGCTCCATTCCAAGTTTTCAGTAGTCGTGTATGGTTGGTGGCTGTTGTATTGGACAGCACGGATACAAGATGTTTGCATCATAGCAGAAAGGTCTTCTGGAAGCTGCCTTCGTGGCTTCTCCCGGCCCCCTTGCCACTTCCTAATGTTAGTATTTTTGTTATTTATGTATTTACTTCAAAATACTATGCTAGTGGGGCACCTGGGTGGCTCAGTCGGTTAAGCAACTGACTCTTGATCTCAGCTCAGGTCTTAATCTCAGGGTCGTGAGTTCAGGCCCCACGTTGGGATCCATGCTGGATGTGGAGTCTACTTTAAAATATATATATTATGCTATTATCCTAAGCTAGAAGAAAAGGTTCTTCGGTCTCTTAAGTCTACTGGTGAGTACAGTTGACGCCCACAGAGCCTCAAGGATAAACAAGTCACACGGCTGATCAGTACCACGCTGTTCCAAAACACGCCTCTGACTCAGTCGGTCTAGGGTGCCCCAGGAGACCTGGGGAATCAGCTGTCTTAAGTCTGTGTTTCCATAGGGTTCTGATTGATCAGGGCTGACGTACGAATTTAATCCATCTTGTCATACTGCCAAATGCAGGGTAATGTGAGTTCAAAGGGTTTATTACAAGAGAACAAGAATATCATTTTCTCAAAACCACAGCCTGGTGGTGCGGACACCAAGGACAGCATAGGGGGAAACTCCTAGACCATGCTTGGTCTCCCCTTTTTAGCCCCTTTTTTGGTAGGGAAGAAAGAGATCATGTTTTAAGATTGATCTGTTAGTGGAATATTATTCAGCCATGAGAAAAAAATAAAGAAAATCCTGCCATTTACAACAACATGGATGGACCTTGAGGGCATTATACAAAGTGAAATAAGTCAGACAGACAGAGATAAATACTGTGTGATCTCACATATATGTGGAATCTAAAACAGCTGAGCTGATAGAAACAGAGAGTGGATTGGTGGTTGCCAGGGTCTGGGGGATGGGGGAAATGGGGAGAGGCTAGTTAGTCAAAGGGTGCAAACCTCAGCTAGAAGATGAGTAAGTTCTGGAGATCTAATAATGTGCAACATAGTGACTATAGTTAACCATACCATCTTATGTACTTGAAAGTTGATAAGAGAGTAGATCTTAAATGTTCTCACCACAGAAAAGAAATAGTAATTTTCTGTGAGGTGATGGATGTGTGAACTAATCCTACCCTGGTAATCATTTTGCAGTTTCTAAGTATATGAAATCATCATGCTATACACCTCACATTTACACAATGTTACATGTCAATAACATCTCAGTAAAGCTGGGGAAAATAGCTAAAATAAAATAAAATTGATTTTATTTAAATGATATATTTTATTTAAATATATCATATTTCCTTGCAAGAGAACTTCTGCAAGGATCAAGACTTCCAGATATGTTTCTGATTTCAAGAGCATCTGTGTTGTTTTATTGGTTGGGTTAATTAAGGTGAGCTCAAAGCCATTGTCAGTATATTTTCACAAAGTTGATAAAGCAACTCAACTTCCTATGACATAGTGTAAACCTTTAAATGAACAAACAATTCATTGTAACAAATATTTTAATACATGTAGCTTCAAGGATCAAATACAGCCTCAAGTTTCCAAGTTCGCAGTCTGTAGAGGATATCTATTAAAAGGGAAGGTTTTTGCCTCTTTTTGGTAAAGGGAAAAGAAACTCAAATCCATGGTGACACAATAATGGAAAAATACAGATTTAACTTAAACATTACGGGAAGTGATATTAGTGTCAGTTAAATTAGATTCGGTTCTGAGTGATTGAAAACCCAAATAGCAAATGTTTAAACCAGATAGAAGTTTATTTCTCATACAAAGCCTAGAAGTAAGAATCCAGGAGAGGTATGGCCACTGAAGCAATTGTCAGAAATCCAAGTCCTCCTGCTCTGTCATGTGGCTTCCACCTCCTTGTCCAGTGTGGCTGCTTTAACACCAGCCATCATGTCTACATTTTTGCCAGCAGAATGGAAGAAGACCAGAGAAAGTTGGGCTTCCTCCTTTTAGGGACCTTCCTAGAAGTCTCACAAGAAACTTCTGCCTATATCATTGTAAGAACCAGTCTCCAACTACAAGAGAAGCTGAAAAATGTGCGCTAGATGGTCATGAGCCCAGCTAACAATTGGGGGTTTTATTACTAGGGAAGAAGAGGAAAACATGCATAGAGGGATACCCAGTCGTCTCTGCCAGAGTATAAAAATATTCTCCATTAACTTTCTAAACAGTTACAGTGAACTTTTTGTTTTGCATTTTCAGAGGTGTTTTTGTCAGTCCGTTCTTTTTTTTTTTTTTTAAGATATTTATTTAGAAAGCCAGAGGGTGTGAGCAGGGCCAGGGGCGGGGGGGGGGGGCAGGAAACAGAGGGAAAAGGAGAGCGAGAATCTCAAGCAGACTCCCTGCTGAGCGCGGAGCCTGATCCCAGGACTCTGAGATCACGACCTGAGCCAAAATCAAGAGATGGATGCCTAACCCATGGCACCACCTAGGTGCCCCGTTAATCCATTCTTGATGTTTCTTTTCAAATACTTCCTTTGTGTTTTTCCACTGCAGTCCTAACTGAGGAAAAATTAAAGTATTAGGAGTTTATATTTTTATTCCAGAAGTTACAAGGCCCTATATGGTGTTTCCCCCTGTCTCTCTCCAGTGTTATCCTACTAGCCCACCTCCTCCACTGTGCTCTCTCCTCCACCTCAGCTCCAGCCCCATCAAGCTGAATTCCCCCAAAGCGCTATGCCCTCCCTGCCTCTGGGCCTTTGCACGTGCTCTGTCTTCTGCCTGGGAACGATAGAAAGCATGGCTACTAGCCCTGGCTCTGGGTCTCACTGCTCCTTATAACTGTGTACCTGTAGGCAAGTTGTCTACTCTCTCTGTGCCTCTGTTTCACTACCTGTAGAATGAAGATGAGAATGGCACTTACTTTATGGTTCTTGTCATTATCAAACAAGCCAATAAAAGACAAATGCTCGATGGCAGTCGGCCTTGTTGAGCAGTTACTATGTGCTAAACACCTTACAGAGTTTCTCTTAATCTTCACAATCCCATGCGGTGGCCTGACGATTTCTCCCATTTTACATACAAGGAAACTGAGGCACAGAGAAGTTAAGCAACTCGCCCAAGTCCCACAGCTAGCGATTCATGGGCTCAAATGTAGGGCCTTCTGTTGTTAGAGTGCGTGCCCTTCCCCCGACACCAGCACCATACCAGCAACGGGTTTCCTTTGTAAGGCTGTGTGCTGCCTTTTGCAGACTTTTATGATAATCCTTTTGGAAACAGGGTAACCCCTGCGGGCCCATCCCCCCATCCCTCCTTTGCCTCTCTGCCTGCGCCAGCCCAGGCCCTGCCCTTTTAGGCTTCTGGAGCCATTGCTCCCAGGATGTGAGGCTGGGCAGACCTTGCCACCTCCCAAAAGTTGATCTTTTGTGCCCAGGCTGCTAGGAAGGTTCTGTGGCAGCCTCAAACAGAGCCTGCGGCTTCCCCACTTCTGAAGCCCCGGCCTCCCTCCCAGGGCCATTTATATCCCAGGCCCCATCATCATTCCACCCACTTGAGATCAGGTTCCCACCACAGAGGTTCTGTGCCCCTGAGCCAGGCCTGGCTGTGGTGAAGTCAGCAGCCCAGAGAGGAGAGGGACAGGCTGGTCTGTTGATCGCTGCGTGGTGTGCAAGGAAGGACCTCAGGACTGCCAAGGATCCTGCAGCTTGGAGCTGGCATTCTCTAGACATGAAGGGCTCAGCTTTGGTGGGCATCAGAAACCCTGCAGAGAATGAACGAGGTGCAGAGATGCCCAGGGTAGTTGTCTCAGTAATGGCCCCCAAAGATACCAAGTCCTAATCTCTGCAACCTATAGTTTACAAAGAAAAAGCGTCTCTGCAGGTGTGATTTTAGTTAAGGGTCCTAATGTGGGGAATTAATCTGGATTATCTGAGTGGCCCTAAATCCAATCACACGTGTCCTTAGAGGAGAGAGAGAGAGATTTGACACAGATGATGACCAAGTGATGTAAAGACAGAGGCAGAGGGGCGCCTGGGTGGCTCAGTCGTTAAGCGTCTGCTTTCTGCTCAGGTCATGGTCCCAGGGTCCTGGGATCGAGCCCCGCATCGGGCTCCCTGCTCGGCGGGAAGCCTGCTTCTCCCTCTCCCACTCCCCCTGCTTGTGTTCCATCTCTCGCTATGTCTCTCTGTCAAATAAATAAATAAATAGATAGATAGATAATACTAACAAGACAGAGGCAGAGATGGAGAGATGGGAGCCTCAGCCAGGGAATGTTGGCAACCACCAAAAGCCGGACGAGGCAAGCAATGAGCGCTCTCCCCTAGATCCTCTGGAGGGAGCACGGTCCTGCTGCCACCTTGATCTTGGACTTTTGGCCTCCAGCACTGTGAGAGAATACACTTCTGTTGTCTAAGCCACCAAGTTTGTGGTACCTTGTGACAGCAACCCCAGGAAACCGATACACCCAGCACGTGGGCAGGAAGGCAGGAATATGCGTTTTAACCAGTTCCCCAGGGGGCTTTTGAGGCCCCACCACCGCCAGAATGAAGAACTAGGCAGAGTATGTAGACAGAAACTCTGAGAGAGCTGTGACTTCTTGCTCTCCATCATTGCTGCTCCTATCCTGTTCAAACTGTGGGAGACGGGACTGTGTGGGATGCTGGGGTGAGGGTGGGAACCTGCAGAGGAGCGGGGCTGAGTTATGGGGCAGGTAGCTAAGTGAGGGAGCCCCGTCCCCAGGGGAGCAGAGGCAGTCAGCTGGAGGAGGAACCTTCCTCCCCAGGATGGGAGGGGAGGTGACGGCGGGGCGAGGGGGCAGGGAGGAGACTGTTGTTCCTCATATATCTTATTTGCTCCGCCTGAATCGTACCTCAACCCTCCACTTACAGCCCTCCACCACCACCCCCCGTCACCTGCTTCAGAACATGTGACAGGAAAGCCAAAGAAGTTTCCAAGGTCAGTCACAGGGGCCTGCTGGCACTGTTAGCAGAAGTCCCCTCCTCACCCAGCACCCCTTGGCCCTTGCCCCATTTTGGGGAACAGCCCCATTCGTGGGGCTGACTTTCATCCTCAAAGGACTCGTCCTGCTGGTACAAAATGGCTTGTTCTGCCCTAAAAGCACTGGGCCTACCCATGAGGCCTTTGTTTGTCCCCAAGCGGTGTGTCTGCGCACTCAGGATATTGGGAAGTGGTCTTTAGTGGGACCCAGCCCCCAGGCCTCCTCCCCACCCCAGCGACCGTTTGCAATGATGAGGGGGCCCAATCTGCACAGAAAGAGGAGACTGCAAGGCCGATACCACAGTGCAAGTCTCAAGGCCGTGAGCTGGCAGAATCCTCCAGTCTTTGCAGCTCCTAAGGCCTCCAGCTGATCGGATGAGGCCCACCCACCCGATGGAAGATAATCTGCTTTACTCAGAGTCCACTGATCTAAATGTTAATCTCATTTTAAAACATACCTTCCCTGGGCGCCTGGGTGGCTCAGTTGGTTAAGCGACTGCCTTCGGCTCAGGTCATGATCCTGGAGTCCCTGGATCGAGTCCCGCATCGGGCTCCCTGCTCGGCGGGGAGCCTGCTTCTCTCTATGACCCTCCCCCCTCTCATGTGCTCTCTCTCTCTCTCATTCTCTCTGTCTCACATACATACATACATACATACATTAAAAAAAAAAAAAAAAACATACCTTCCCAGCAACATCCAGACTAGCGTTTGACCACATCTGGGTACTGTGGCCTAGCCAAGTGGACATATAAAATCAACCATCACAAGGTGTATTTTTTTTTTAAGTATTTACATTCCAGGATGATGATAAACACCATCACGAATACCAAATACCTATTAGACAATGGAGTGGGTGCTTGGGTCAGAACAAACTCCCCAAGGCAGAAAGCGTCTGTTTCGTAAAGATTGCTGCGAGACTAAAGGAGAATCCTGGCGGGAGGCAGAAGCCGCCTCCCAGGATAAAACCTGCAATCCCCAGACACCTACTGTCCCAGCCTCCCTCGCTGCTGGTGCTTGCTCATGACCTAGGCTCACAAGAGCCTCGGGAGCTCCGGATCCAAGCGAGCTCCTTCTTCCGTTACGTTGTCTCCTGGGCCTCTCTGCCCTCTTGCAACTGTCTCACTTCTGGACTCACTTTGTCCTCTTTAAACATAAGAGAATTCACCCTCCCTGGTTTCTGGCTTGAGTCATAATACCTCTGTAGGGTCTGGTTATTCAAACTGTGGTCCATATATGGCCTGGAAGCTTGTTACCAATGCAGAATCTTGGGCCCTGCCCCAGATCCACTGAATCAAGACCCACGTTGTAACAAGATCCCAGGCAATTCCTATGCACATTCATGTTCTAGAAGCACTGACTTCCAGCACACCCCTTGGCTTCTCTCACTCCAGGCCCTTCTGCAGGAACCACGCTCAAGGCCAGTCTGACCATACTCTGCACAGTAGGGCTGTCACTGTAGGAAAAGTCACTTCTGACCTCTGCATCTCCTTAGCTCTCGTGCCCGCAAATACAGTGAGATTACAGTGAATATTGCTATGGAAACCAGCCTTGGCTACTGTCTACTATCAATTTTGCTGCTTTTCCTTCACTCCCTGTATCTCTGGAATTACGAGCTTCCTAAACCACAGTCGAACATCTAAATTCCTCTCTAGCCTGAGACTGAACAAATAACAGAGATGGGAAGTCAAGGCCAGACAATTTATCAAGGAAAGCCATAGTAACTGCAGAGGTTTGCTTTGATTTAAAAAGAGAAGGCAAGAGTGGTGTTCTGTGTAGCAAGACTTCTCCTCCACCAGTGGAAAGACGCTTGAGTGATGCCGGAAACCGCGCCAGTGATGCTGGTGAGCGTAGCTACCACCTATGGAACAGGGGCCAGGTTAGAACAGGACCATCCCATCCAATTCTGGCAATAACCCTCTGTATTCGTTTCCTGTGGGTGCTGTAAAAAAAAAAAGAAAGAAAGAAAAAGAAAGTTGCCCCCAATGTGAAGACTTAAAACAATACAAATATATCATCTTACAGTTCAGGAGGTCAGACATTCGAAATCAGTTTCACTGGGCTAAAAGGAAGGTGTCCGCAGGGCTGGGGCCTTCTGGAAGCTCCAGGGGAGAATCCCTTTGCCTTTTGTAGTTTCTGGAGGCACCTGCATCCCTCGGGCTCATGGCCCCTTTCCTGCATCCGTCCAGCTACTTCCTTCTGTCCTCACATCTCCTACTCCCTCCTTGGACCTCCGCGCCCCCCTCTGCTGAGGACCCTTGTGATTGCATTTAGGGCCCACCTGGATCATTCCAGCTAGCCTTCACTTCTCAAAAATCCTTAACTTAGAATCCCATGTGCGAAGTCCATTTTGCCAGATAAGTGACATTCACAGGTTCTAGGGATTAGGATGTGGACATCTTGAGGGGGGGGTATTATTCAGCTCACCTCGCCCTGTTAAGTAGGTACTGGTATTATTCCCATCTTCCTGATGAGAAACCTCAGGCACAGCAACTGACACACCTTGTTCAAGGTCACACAGCTGGAAGGTAGAGGAGCTGGAATCCAGCTCTTGGTCAGCCTCTCTCCAAAGCCCGAGTTTCTAACCCTGCCCTCTGCATGGCACGGCCTCCAGATGGATTTGAACTCATCCACTGTGTCAATAGGAAATGAATGGACATCCACCAGCTCTCTAAAGAGCTTGAACTTCCAAATGAAGCGTGTCTACCATAGACTAAAACCTCCAGGGCAGGGCGGGACTTAAACCACAGGTGTACTGGTCTGCCGGGGCTTCCCTAACAAATTAACACAGGCTAGGTGCCTAGAACAAAGGGAACGTATTTTCTCACCGCACTGGAGGCTGGAAGTCCAAGGTCAAGGTGTCAGCAGGGTTGGTTTTTTTTCAGAGGCCTCCCTCCTTGGCTTGTGGATGGCCGCCATCTTGCTGCCCCCTTTCACATGGGTGCCCCACTGTGTGCCCCACACCTTGGTGGCTCTCTCTGTGTCCTCATCTCCTCTTCTTATGAGGATATCCATCATGCTGAATTAGGGCCCAGCATAATGGCCTCATTTTAATAGCTACATTCTGAGGTCCTGGGGATTAGGGCTTCAACATAAGCATTTTGAGGGGATACAGCTCAGCCCATACCAACAGGTATTCTCTGACCTTAGGAACGAGGCAGTTTAGAGGTGTCTGAGGTGAATCCCAGAGCCCCGTGGATGCCTTCATTCTCAGCATAAATGCTGGCTCTTTATTCTTCATTAGCATTTTCCGCCCTAACCCGCAGTGACCCTATCAGTCCCCCTGGCTTTGTGATCATATTAATTTCCTGGGGCTGTTGTGACGAGTTACCACAACCTGGTGGATTAAAACAACACACGTTTGTTCTACAGCTCCAGGGGTCACTAGTCCCAAATTATTTCCACTTGGCCAAAATCAAGGTGTCCGTAAAGCTGTGTTCTTCTGGAGGCTCTGAGGGAAGAATCCATTTCCTCATCTTTTCCAGCTTCTAGGGCTGCACTCCTTGGCTTGTGCCTCCTTCCTCCATCTTCGAAGCCAGCAATGGAGCATCTTGTTTCAGGGTCACCTGTGTCAAATCTCCCTGTTTCCCTTTCATAAGGACCCTTGTGATTGCATTTAGGCCCAGCTAGATAATCCAGGGTAATCTTCCCTTCCCAAGATCTTAATTGAATTACATCAGCAAGAGTCTCTTTTGCCATCAACATTGACAGGTTCCAAGGAATAGGACTTGATGTCTTTGGGAGCTATTATTCAGCCTACCACAGTGACCCTTCCTCACTTATGTCCTGGCCACCCCCTTGCCCTGGAGGGCCAAAATAGGACATGATGCATGTGAAAGCCTTGGTGAGCTGCAAAGGATTTTCTGCCTTAGGACCTTTGCACAGTCTGTTACTGCTGCCTGGAACATCCATCTCTCTGCACACACATTCACATATGACCAGTTCCTTCACATCTTTGAGGTTTTGTTACCTTCTCAGAGAGGCCTTCCCTACCTCAGCCCTGTTTTTTCCCTATCCCAGCACCCTGACACTAATCACAGTTTGTAACTGCTTATTGCTTACTGGCTTATGTGTTCCTTATCTGTGTCCCTGTTAGACTGTTAGTTCTGTGAGAACAAGGACCTGATAAGTCCTGTTCTCTACTCCGTCTCCAGCTCCTGGAAGCGTTCCTACAACATGGGTGGCTCCCTAAAGGATTGTTAGATGAATGAGTGAGGTTAACAGATGACATTTCATCAGTTACATACCCATGGCCAGGTTTGGGTTTTCTTCTTGGGGTACTACCTCTGGGTATGACTGTGGCTCACTATTCTCCAGATGCAACCATGACCTCTTTGTCGAGGGTCCTGTTTTCTAATCTCTCCAAAGCTTTCTGTCCCCATCCCTAGGACCTTCATGGGCATCTCCCCATCTTCAGGGCTTCTTCCTAAGCCCCCAGGAAGCTGGCTATTTCAATATACTCAAAGAATTTTAGAGGAGGAAGAAACCAAAAGACCCAGGGTCGGCCAACTATGACCCGTTGTGACTTTTTGTATAAAGTTTTCTTGGAACGTGGCAAGGTTCTTTCGTGTGCATATTGTCTGGGGCTGCTTTCCCACTATCATGGCAGAGTTCAGTAGTTGAGACGGAGACTAGATGGCCCAGAAAACCTAACATATTTACTATTCGGCCTTTTACAGAAAAGGTTTGCTGACCCCTGAAACAGACCATCTGATCCAAGCCCATCCACTTTACAGACGAAGACACTGAGAGCCTAAACATTTGCAGACCAGAGCCAGAGTCCTACTGTGAGCTCTTTCTTGGCAGATTCAGGACTGGAATCCAGTTCTGCAGAATTCCAAACAAACCAGGCTTCTCCCACGTCCCGTAGCATCCTCCTTAGCACCCAGCCCCTCCCCAACCAAACTCCCTTTCAATTCTGAGTGGTCACCCCCCGCCCCACCAGCTTTCTCTTCACTGTTTCAAAAAGGCTCCACCCATGCATGTTCTCCATCTCCCACTGGAATCTGGGCCCAACAACCTTCCTGAGCTGACTTGCTCTCTTGACTCTGCAAGAAGCCCACCCAGGCTTTGCTCTTCCCTTCGGGAATCCCTGGTCCTAACCCCACAGACCTCCTGTTTGAACACCACAGCAAAGATTTCGACGGCCACTGCCCTGATAGAGTGGACGGTATCCCTCCCCTGCTCTGTTCACCTCAGGCCACCCACTTGGGGTTCTCAAACCCGGCTTGCTCCAGAATTCCCAGAGGAGCTTATTTAGAATGCACATGCCCAGGCCCCAGCCCAGACTTGTTGAACCAAAACTCTGGGGGGGTGACTTGAGGCCTTCAGAATTTTCACACACACACACCCATGATTCTGGCATTGAGCACAGTCTCAGAACCACTTCACGAAGCCGTGGGCTTCCCAAGCGTCCTCTAGGCGTTAGTCACTGAGGACAACTTCAGAACAAAGTCAGTAGCCAGTGGAACATTGTTCCCTTTAAAATACATAGGGAGAGGGCACCTGGGTGGCTCAGATGGTTAAGCGTCTGCCTTCGGCTCAGGTCATGATCCCAGGGTCCTGGGATCGAGTCCCACATCGGGCTCCCTGCTCCTTGGGAGCCTGCTTCTCCCTCTGCCTCTCTCTCTGTCTCTCATGAATAAATAAATAAAATCTTTTAAAAAAATAATAAAATAAAATAAAATACATAGGGAGAATGCAGTCTTTCTCCTTCAGCTTTCTCCACCCTCTCCTTAACTCAAGGCCCTAGAATTCTTTCCCATCTCCAATGCCCCCCAAAGAAACATCACAACACTTTTTCCCTGCCTCTGAATAGACGAGATAAGATTTTTAAATGAGTTGCTGGCAAACAATTCATGAGCTTATAAACTATTGAAGTTGGGGTGATGAAGAGAAGGCAATGTTGAAAGGAGAACAGGTACACAGAAAATTCCAGAAGAGGCTGGAATCCTGGGGTTCAGGGTTTCTTATTCTGGTGTTCGCTAGCTGTCTTGGTACAGG
This sequence comes from Neomonachus schauinslandi, assembly GCF_002201575.2. Taxonomy (NCBI): domain Eukaryota; kingdom Metazoa; phylum Chordata; class Mammalia; order Carnivora; family Phocidae; genus Neomonachus; species Neomonachus schauinslandi. Next base: position 15,076,468 of record NC_058407.1, on the reverse strand, counting down.
TGTGATCCTGAAGGCAGCAGGGCCTCGTTCTCTCCTCTTCAGGCTTCTCAGGAGCTGGTGGCGTGCCCTGGGCCTCAGCACCTCACAGAAAGGGCAGCACCCGAAGGGCAGTGTGCGGGGGAGACGCAGCCCCCCAGCGACAGGAAGTTGGGGGCCACGCTTCAGGGGCACTGAGCAAAGGAAAGGCAGCATGGGGTGGTGGGTGCCGCCTCCGAGGAGGAGAGTTCTCCCAGAGGAGAGTTCTCTGAGCGCTCGGGGCTGGTTTCTACGGTGATGGAGACATGGTGACAAAAATAAGTCTTGCTCACCTGAGACAGTAGAATCCAATTCAATTTCAAGACAGTGTGTGTTTATTGAGTGCCTGATTCGGTTTAGGTGATGGAGAGAATGAGAGAATGAAGGCGACAGCCCAAGCAGCAGGCTGACTCGGCCAGAAATTCCCTGGGAGACTGCCCCACAGGTCCATGGGGCCAGAAACTCAATTGCATCCATTTCACCCGGTAGGAAATTGGTAAATCTTAGTCTGTCTTGTGAACAAATATTTATTAAGGGCTTCCAGCCTCCCAGGGCTGCACTGGGGCTGTGGCTGGATCAGTGAACCTAGCAGATCTGGGTCCCTACCCCAATGGACTTTACATTCAACTGGGGCATTGGCAAGGCCAGGGGGTAAAGCCAGTGGGGTGGGGTCCGCCATGGGAGGGGTCCACATAGGGTGGATCATCAGGAGAAATGTTTAGGGTAAGGTAGGATTTGCACTGTGGTTTGAAGGTTAAGTGGGGTGTGGATTTTTAAAGGGCTGGAGGCCTTACAGACTGGGGACTGAGCTGCGTGGCCGAGAATGAAAATGTCGCACCAGCAATGGTCTATGACCAGCTCAGCCGGCTCTGCTGGGGGTGCATGCTGGGAAGTTAGACAAGAGAATGTCGGTATCACATGGGGTTATGGCACACAAACTATGTACTCGAACATCTTGGGTTCGACTCCCAGCTCTTGTACTTGCTAACCTTGTGATCCAGGGCATGCTACTTAACCTCAATAAACTTCATTCTCCTGATCTAGAAAACAGGCATAATCATAACTAGCTCGTTCGTTGGTCCCAAGCATTTAGATGAGATCATGAGTGAGATCAATTGAAATGAATGTAAAAGGCTTATTTAGCTGTTGAATATTAACATTGGAGAAACAGCTCACTCTCTAGGCAAACCAGAACTCACTACTAAAAACTCGGTTTGGGAGCTCGTGACACCTGCATACTGTGGGGGTTGGCTGCCTGGTCAACCCTTCCTTTACCACCTTCTGTCCATCCCACGGCAGCCATGCTGGACTGAATGGCAGCACTGGGGTCAGGATGAGACAGGAGAGGTGCCTCGAACACATTTGCATGGCCTGGCCTCCTTCAGTTTTGCGCCCTAGGCACCCCACTTGCCTCACCCTGGCAGGGGCTCTGCTGAACCTAGGAAACCTTGTTGGTCGACACAGTACATTTCTCAAAGTGTGTTCCTTGGTCTACTTAAGTCAGTATCGTAGAGGCCGCTTCTTAAAATTATATTCATGGACCTGTCACAGTCAGCATCTCTGGAGATAAGGACAGGGGATCTGCATTTTAACACACACACACACACACACACACATACACTCACGGGATTCCCAGCCCCTCTACCCATACAGTACCTTAGAGCAGAAGTTCTGTGAGTGCGGCCTCAGACCAGCAGCATCAGCATTGCCCAGGAACTCATGAGAAATACAGATTTTTGTCCACCTCCCCAATCAACTGAAACAGACACTCTAGGGGTGGAGCCCAGCAATTTCTATTTTAACAAGCCCTCCAGGTAATTCTGATTCACATTAAATTCACATGGGGGAGGTTTTAAAAACTACCAATATCCAGCCCCATCCTAGATGAATTAAACCAGAATTCCTTCAAAAGCTCCCCCACCACGTCTGCCTTCGGCTCAAGTCATGATCCCAGCATCCTGCGATCGAGTCCCACGTCGGGCTCCCAACTCAGTGGGGAGCCTGCTTCTCCCTCTCCCCTTGCCTGCTGCTCTGCCTACTTGTGCTCTATCTCTCTGTGAAATAAATAAATAAAATCTTTAAAAAAAAACCTCCCCCACCACAGGGGCGCCTGGGTGGTTCGGCTCAGGTCATGATCCCAGGGTCCTGCATCGGGCGGGCTCCCTGCTTGATGGGAAGTCTGCTTCTACCTCTCCAACTCCCCCTGCTTGTGTTCCCTCTCTCTCTGTGTCTCTCTCTGTCAAAAAATAAATTAAAAATCTTTAAAAATAATAATAATAAAAGCTCTCCCACCAACTCAGTAATCCTAATGGGAGGACAGAGTTTATGATGATCACTGGAAGAAACAGGAAGTTGGCACAAATGTATGGCATTACAAAGTATATGGTTCAGCCTTGGGCATTGTCTCAGTTAATTCTTGCAACAAGCTGCCCCTGCTGTGGTCTCATTAGCCTGTGAAGAACCTGAGGCTCCCAGAGCTTCAGGGGCTTGGCACCCCCCCCACCTCCACTCCCCAACAAGGGCAGTTTTGCTGGCCTTGACTGGGCATCCGCCTGGCCTGGATCTCAGGGAAGACTGCCTGTCCACTTGGCTCTTTGCACCTTTTCCAGGTGCTAAAAAAGCCTGTTGGCAGCCCAGTGCTCAGGCAGAACTGGGGCTGGGAGAACTCCACAAAGGGAGCGTGGGGAGACAGGAAGAGAGAGTTGGAGGACACCTTAGGGTTGGGCCCAGAATGGGGAGCCCCAAGGACTCATCACCCCAGGCGTTTTTTGGGGTTTTCTACTAAGGCCTGCCCCTGTGCTTGGTGCTTTAAGTGAGCCATCTCCTGTGTGTTCACATGATCTCTGAGGGAGATAACACTCCCAGGATCGTCACATGGTATCCCTGCTTTGCAGATGAGGAAACTGAGGCCCAAAGACTCTGGAGAGCCTGCCCCGGGGTCACCGGTGGGGTCACCGGTGCGATCAGGATGTCTGCGACGGCTCTCCCACCACTCCGGACATCAGAGGCAGGGTCCCCGGGGAAAGCGGGGGCGGGGGGGCGGGCGGGGGGTGCTGGGGACCGGCGAGGAAGGGGTGGGGCTGAGCCGGCAGCCCCCGCCACCCGGCCGCCCTAACTGTCTCCCGTCCTCCCGCGCAGGCCCTTCCTCGTGCTGCCGCCGCTGATGGAGTGGATCCGGGTGGCCGTGGCACACGCCGGCCATCGCCGCAGCTTCTCCATGGACAGCGACGACGTCCGCCAGGCGGCCCGGCTGCTTCTGCCCGGCGTGGACTGCGAGCCGCGCCAGCTCAGGTAGGGCCGGGCCGGGCCGGAGCCCCGCGAACGAGGGGCGCCCCTCCGGGGGGAGAGCGGGCCCCGCCGGCCGCGCGCAGGCCTCCGGGCGCAGCGCCCCCCCTTCCCGCCAGCCGGAGCCCCGCCCCGCGCTGGGCGCCCCGCGGACCGTACGGGCTCGGCCGTAGCAGTGACAGACGCGGGGCTGCCGAGCAGCGGGTCCCTGGACTGGCGGGGAAGAGGGAGGACAGGAGCAAGGCTGCGTGGGAATGCACCGGTTCTTCGAGGACCAGATAACCGTGTGCTTCTTTCTACTCCCCTTCTTTCTGCTCTCATTCTGCTCCTCTCCCTCCCGCCTTCTTCCCTCTCCCCACAAGAAATGCCGGGCTTCCTGTAGTTTCTGACAACACCTTGCAGGGGACAGTTGCTGGCTGAGAAAGAGCATAGCTCTGCTTTTTTGCATACGTGGGGATGGCTTGGCTCACTCTTTCCCAGGTCTGTATCCACATCTCCCCTCCTTCAGGCTGGGAATTCTTCTTGGGCCACTCAGGGGCCCCATGCTTGCGGGCTCATTTTTACCCAAAGCAAAAGAAGTACAATTACTCACTCCTGCTGAGTCAAAACCTGGGTCTAAATGCAAAAAGCAGGAAGCTGGGGGCTGTGTGTGCCTGTGTGTGCACTGTCTGGACTCCTCGTGCTGTCTTTCAGGGGTCGTGGTCACCATTTCCTTTCTTTTTTTCCCAGCTTTGTTGAGATTCAGTTGATACCACATTGTGGAGGTTTTAGATGTACAAGGTGTTGATTTGATACATTTAAATATTGCACAGTGATGACCACCACAGCTTTAGTTCCCATCTCCGTCCTGTTACACAGTAACCATTTCTTTTTTGTGGGCAGAACATTTAAGACCCACTCTCTTAGCAACTTTTGGGTGTATAGGATACAGTATTTTTAGCTATAATCCCCATGCTGTACATGAGTCCCAGAACTTATTCATCTTATAACAGGAGGTGTGTACCCTTGGACCAACATCTCCCCATTTCCCTCACCCACCTGCCCCTGGCAACCACCATTCTACTCTCCGTTTCTCTGAGCTCAATTTAAATTCCACATGTAAGTCTCTGTCTGTCTGCCTTATTTAACTTAGCATAATGCCCTCAAGGTCCATCCAAGCTGTTGCAAATGGTAGGGTTTCCTTCTTTCTCATGACTGAATAATATTCCATTATGTACATAAATATTTTTTCACATCTACTTTATCCATTCATCCATTGACAGACACTGCGGTTGTTTCCATATCTTGACTATTGTGACTAATGCTGCAGTTGAACGTGGGGGTGCAGATGTGTCTTTGAAATCCTGTTTTCGTTTCCTTTGGAGATAAACCCAGAAGTGGGATTACTGGATCATAGGGTAGTTTATTTTTCATTTTTTTGAGGAACTTTCATACTGTTTTCTCTGGTGGAATGGTGGCTGTACCAATATACATCTCCACCAACAGTGCACGGGGATTCCCTTTTCTCCACGTCCTCACCAACAGTTGTTATTTCTTAGCTTTTTGAAGAGAGCCATTCTAACAGGCGTGCGGTGATAGCTCCTTGTGGTTTTGATTTGCACTTCTCAGCATCTGGAGTTTCTAAACAGTTTTGGGGGAGGTTTCATTCAGTTTGTGAGGTCTCTGAGTTCCTTGAGTGTCCATGTCCCTGGGTGTAATGCTTCTGAGCTGTGTGGGGGTCTGTATCCCTGGGTGTGAGATCTTCGAATTGCTGAGAAGTCTGTGTCACAGTGTCTGTGGGCTGTTGGCAAGTCTGTGCTCACATTTTGAGCTGTCTGGCAACTTGAGGATCTGTGCCCCAGGTGTGAAGTCTCCCAGCTATTTGGTGTGGCCTGTGCAGGGTTGGAAGTCCCTAGGTTCCTGTGGGTTCTACATCCTGGATTGCTGGTCTCTGAACTCAGAGTACAAGCTCTCGGAGCTGTTGAAAGGGTCTTAATCAATGTGTAAGATCTCTTGGCTGGTTGGAGTCTTTGTTCTTGGGGGCCCTGAACTGGCTAGCTGTTTCCCAGGGTGTGAGGTCTCTGGCTGTTTGGGAATTTGTATTCTTGGTGTATGGTATACAAGATAGTTTTGGGTATGTGTCCAAAATATGTCTGTCCGCAGGTCTCTGTTCTGTTTCTATATCTATCTTCAGATTGTGAGGTTCTGGAAGTATTTGGGGAGTCTGTATCCAGAGTATCTCATCCCGAACACTTGGGTATCTGTGTTCACTGGAGTGAATCCCTTGAGCCATCTGTCGGTCTCCGTTTACAAGCTGTGTGGGCATCTCTGTCTAGAGTATGAGAGCTGAGAAGTTTGGGTGTCTGTGTCCAAGGCATGGGTTGTCTGAGTGGTTTGAGGGTCCTCATCTCAGAGTTTGAGGTCTCCAAGTTTTTTGTTAAATGTTTAATGTCCATCTGCTGTTGGGGATTTGTGCTGATGAGTGGGGTTTCTGAACTTTTTTGGTGATCTGTGTTTCAAGGTGTGAGTCTAAAATATGTACAGAACTCATACAACTCAATAACAAAAAACCAAACAATCTGATTATTAAACGGTCAGAGGATCTGAATAGACATTTCCCCAAAGAAGAAATGTCGAGAGATGTTCAACATCACTCAACATCGAGAAAATGCGAGTCAAAACCACAATGAGATATCACCTCACACCTGTCAGAATGACTGTTATTAAAAAGACAAGAAACAACAAGTGTTGGCGAGGCTGTGGAGAAAGGAGAATGCTCATGCACTGTTGGTGGGAATGCAAACTGGTGCAGCTGCTGTGGAAAACAGTATGGAGCTTCCTCAAAAAATTAAAAATAGAACCACTTTATGATCCAGCAGTTCCATCTGAAGAACACAAAAACACTAATTGGAAAAGATACATGCACCCCTGTGTTTATTGCACATTGTTTACACTGGCTAAGATATGGAAACACCCTGTGTCTATTGATGGATGAATGAATAAAGATGTGGCAAATATATATATATATGGTAGAATACTACTTAGCATAAAACCCAGTGAAATCTTGCCATTTACAACAACATGGATGGACCTTGAGGATATTATGCTAAGTGAAATAAGTCAGACAGAGAAAGACAAATACTGCAGGATTTCACTTATATGTGGAATCTAAAAAAGCCAAAACAACAACAACAACAAAAACCCAGACTCATAGATACAACGAACAGATTGGTGGTTGCCAGAGGAGAGGGGAATGGGGCAGTGGGCAAAATGGGTGAAGGGGATTAAGAAGTACAGACTTCTAGTTATAAAATAAATAAGTCATGAGGATGGGGAATATGTTCAGTAATACTTACGAACTTGTAAGGTGACCGATGGTAACTGGACTTCTGGTGGTGATCATTTCACAATGTATACAAATGTCAAATCACTATTGGGTACATCTAAAACTAATATAATACCATACATCAATTATGTCTCAATAAATAAAAATAAATTTTTAAGACACCTTAGGACAGACGTCTTCAAAGATTTAAGAAGCCTCACACGCTAAACACACTCGAGATACTTCAGACTCAAACTTTGAAAGCCACACCCTAAGTGAGTTCAGGGACCTCACCTTGAATACAGAACTCCAGATGCCATAGATGCAAACTTGGACCACAGACCCTCAAAGAGGTTAGAGACTTCACACCTGAACACACACCGTCAAAGACTTCTGACTCCTACATAATCACCATTTTCAAATCCCGGCTGCGCCTCCGATGAGGAACTGCCCTTCCTCTGAAATTCATCTAACCCAATCATGTGACCAGGCTGCAGAGATTTCCACCCTTCCAGGATCTGACTGGGGTCTGCAAGGAAAGGGAGGGTTTGCAGCATAAAACAGAGCCCCCTGAAGACCCAGAGGCGCCCCTCCACCCGGGACCACGCAGGGGGCTGATCTAAGTTATCATTGCTGGCATTTGTTGAATACTTACTGTATGCTGGGCTCCTTGAAGTGCTTTACACGGATTAATTAATATCTAATATTTCCCAAACCTTATGAGGTGGATACTGTTATCATGCCCACTTTATAAATAAGGAAACTGAGGCACAGATAGGTTAAATAACATGCCCGAGGTCATAGGACTAGTAAGTGATGAAGCCAGGATATGGATTCAGGTGGCCCAGACCTCCAGGCCCACAGTCCTAACCACCGAGTTGTACTCTCCTTGGGTTTCTGTCTAGGCTGTCTAGGCAGTTTCTACCTGCACGGCCATTCCTTATACCTTGCCACCTGGAATAACAGCATGTCTTGGGGGGAGGCTAAGGAGCAGTCATTTATTGAGCACCTACTGTGTGCTAGTTATCAATTACAGGAGGAGATTTACATTCATTACGTGTCTCCTTTAATCCCTGAGGCAGCCTCCTGAGGTGAGTATCATCTTCGCATTTTACAGATTAGGAAGCTGTTGGGGGGACAATTTATAGATGGAGGTACCAGAGATGAGGTCCTCGTGGCTCATACTCCAAAGCCCATCCTCTGCCCACAAGACTCCCCTGCTGCCTCTTTCCCAGAAGTGGCACCTTACCTGCAGGCTCTCTCCCACCACCTCACCTGCTGTCCCCAGCTCGAGTCGGAGCTGTCCTCAAGGCTCTAGCTCTTCTCCTTGCAACAGTCCTGAGTCTGCTGGGTGGCAGGGAAAGTAAGATGTTTCCTTAACTGTGGCTGTCCAAGTATTCCTTCTTGTTTGTCATGCTCTCAAGAGACTCCATAGCTTAAAGGTTAGGAGTTTGGGCTCCAGAGTCCCATTGTCTAGATCCAAATCCCACCGCCACGGTTAATTAGCTGTGCATCTTTGGGCAAGCTAGTTACCCTCTCTGGACCTTTGTTTTCCAACCCATAACATGTCCATTATGAAAACAGCCCCCCTCAGAGGTTGGTACAGGCACAAAGTGGGGCCAAGAACATGAGACACTTGTACAGACAAGGCCTAAAAGGAAGAAAGTGCTCACGACATGGTCTTTATTAGCTAGCATTGCCCCAGGCCTCTACTATCCCTGAAATAACAATGGAGACTCGTACCTATGTATTGCTTTATAATTCTTTTTTTTAAGATTGTATTTATTTAATTAAGAGAGAGAGAGAACAAGCTATGGGGGGGGAGGTGGCAAAGGGAAAGGGAGAAGCAGACTCCCCACTGAGTAGGGAGCCCGGTGCTGGGCTTGATCCTAGGACCCCAGGATCATGACCTGAGCTGAAGGCAGACACTTAATCGACTGAGCCATGCAGGTGCCCCATATTGCTTTATAATTCTTAAAGGCTCTTAACATTTTCTCATGTGAACCTCAAACCAGATACTGTTGTTATCCAGGAAAGTAGTGCTGTCCCATTTTACAGAGGAAGAAATCAAGGCCCAGCAAGATTAGGTAACTCTCCCAGCCTCACACAGATACTAAGTGACAGGGTTAAGAGCCCAGACACCCAGAGATACAACCAATTTTTCTGGTTCCCCAACCATAGACCTAGACTCAGCCCTCTTCAAGGATGCTAACGACCCTCTTCCAGATGCTTCTTTTCCTTGTTGCAATTCTGTAGACTGAGCATGAGCTTCCAGGGGCCACTGTCCATCTCCGTGCCCCTCGTCCAGCATGGAGCTCTTACTGGTATCCAGGACGCAAGCATGATGCCCTGGCAGGCCAGAATGCACACATGGATAGTGGGGAAACAAAAGAAGTCAGTTCCATTCAGTCTCCAGGCTATTTTTAGTCCTTTAGCTCTCAATTCTTGACTCCTTTGTCTCCAGAATCATGATTGATGTGTAGAAGACGTACTCATCGACTGGCCCAGCTGAATGTTCAAGTTTGGAAATCATTTTTGAAGAGAAAAAGAAAATACAATATTTCATTAGCTTTCCTAAATAGTAAGTGTAAAACTCAGAAATTCCATTAACTAGGCTAAATTCAGTACATGACGGATGCACCAGTGTAAAAAAAAAAAAAGACTATTTTTCAGTCTAGGCAACTTACAGACACATCTATACATATATTTTCCCACCTCATATCATGTGACCTCAAGCAGGAATTGCTGTCTCCAGTCTGCAGGAAGTTTTGCTCATTCAGATATCCAACAAATAGGTATTGGACACCTACTCTGTGCCTGGCACTCAGTCTTCATGGCGCGCAGTCCCCAACAATTGTGCAAGGCAGGCTTTATTATCCCATTTTACAGATAGAAGGCTGAGGCTCACTGAGGCTGTGGAAATTGTCTGAGATCACACAGCTACTCTGAGGCACGTGAGTTCTAGAATGGAGGACTTGGCGAGGGAAGGTAACAACACAGTCTCCTTGTCGCCCTCCCCTCCCCACTCCCAGACATTCATCCTCCCAGTTGCCAGGTAGGCGCTTAGTTCTGGGCTGGGCTGAGCAGAGCTCAGAGCTTGAAGCTCGCCTCTCTCAATAAACAGCCCTAGAAAGGGGCGGGTCCTTGGATGTTCTAACAAATTCAGGGACTTGGGATCTTGGTGTTGGCGGCTAGTGTCGTGACTGTTAGCACATATAATTACCTACCAGCTGGCCGAGGTGTCCTGGTGGGAAGCAGCCTGGGATACCAGCTGGGACAGAACAACCGAGTCAAGGATTCTCAGGTCTGATGCTAGCGCAGCCATTGATTTTCAGAGCGACCTTGGCCAAATGCAGCCCGAGCGCTTCTTTTGTCTTTATTCGGCTATGGTAAAGCCTCACCATGGTGATCGGGTTTATTCAAAAGGAACACCATTTGATGGGACTGCAGTCTGTAAGCTGACAGGGGTGACCCATTTACTCTTCCTTAATTAAAGTATCAGATAATCTAAACCTGGGACATTCGGCCTTTTCTCTTTTTCTTTTCCCTCTCCTTTGGGAGGGGGGAGGGGGGAGGGGAGGCAGTAGAATAAAGGAAAGAACAAATAAGACATCCTGGCGGGCTTTGTACATTTTCTTATTAATAATTGGTCTTGAAACATTTTAGAAATACAAAGACTAAATACTGTTTGTTTCCCCATATTTGTAAGAGGCAGTTTTTCTGCTCCAGGGTAGGGCTGTATTAAAATAATGATAATAAGGCGAGTTCTCAAATCCTAACTTAGCTGATAAACAGCACCTACCAACAGGATTTGGGGGTTGTTAGAACCACGAGCTCGCTCCAGGAAATGGCTGCTCTTTTTGCAAAGAGTGTCTCTTAAATTCAAACCAGGTTTTGAGCTGTCCCCAAATGGGTAAGTTAGGGAGTGGTACAGTGCAAAGGGTATCAGGATAGGATACCAGGGTCATCATTATGTTCTTTCCTTCACTCTTTCATTGTATTTATTGAGCACCTACTAGGTGCCAAACCCCACTCTAGATGCTCTCATCTGGGTCTGCTGCTTCGTAACAGGTGACCTTGGGCAAGTCACTTCACCTGCCTCATGGGATGAGATTCATTCCCTGTAACGATGGGGGTGACAGCTGCTTCATGGGGTGGGGAACCCTAGAAGGGAGTCGAGTATGAATTTAACGAATTGCACCAGAGCTTGATCTGCTACTTTTAACCCTCCTCAGTTCTCCTGGACACCTTTTGAGGTTAACAGGCTTTGTCATTTGTCCAGTTTGGGTCAAACTAGGTTCTAAGGTGAAGGTTGCACCACAACAGTACCTGTCTTAAGATTCTGGTACCTTGGGGCGCCTGGGTGGCTCAGTTGGTTAAGCGACTGCCTTTGGCTCAGGTCATGATCCTGGAGTCCCGGGATCGAGTCCCGCATCGGGCTCCCTGCTCAGCGGGGAGTCTGCTTGTCCCTCTGACCCTCCCCCATCTCATGGTCTCTGTCTCTCATTCTCTCTCTCTCAAATAAATAAAATCTTAAAAAAAAAAAAAAAGATTCTGGTACCTTCCACCCAGCCCTATAATGACAGCTGGGAGTTTGGGTTCGTTTACCAAACATGTATGGGGTGCCGATGGTCGGCCAGTCCCCATGGGGAGCATAGGGACACCACATCAGGGCCACAGCATCCGGTGGTCACCGAGTCACCTAGAAGACAGACCTCATCCTGCTAGAGCTGTTGGCCCTCATTCCTATAAGAAGAGGATCAGCCGGATGAGGGGAGTTCTGGCTCTTGATGTCAGAAGGAGAGATGCTCTCCATCGTCCTCCCCGCATCTGTATGGAGCCAGGCCTTGTTCTGGGCACAGAGACCCCAGGACTGAGGCACCACTGGGGAGATGCGGACAATAAACAGTAGTAACAAATGGGCAAGGTGATTTCAGAGTCTGAGTGCTACAAAGAAAGTGAACCTGTGTGGGGCAGATAGGAATTGAGGAGGCATTCAGAGAGCACCTTGGGCTCCAAAGGGGAAAGACAGTGTGACGCTCCTGCTTTATTCAAGGGTACACTTGCTATCATGGGCAGGAGACCCTGGAGGAAGAAGGGAGGGGATCTGGAGCCACATCCACAGCAGCCATTTCCCTCAGTCACTTCCACATCAACCCCTGAATCCAGCCCTGGGGCCTCCCCGTCTGTCCCTCAGAAGGTCATGGAGGTGGAGCACCTGGGCCCTGGCGTGGCTCCGTGGGCCCTGGAAGGCTCCCCAGCCTCTCACAGAGTCAGAAGTCACTCTCTCTCTCCTTCCTTGGAATGCCCTTGTCCTTGCCTGGCTCCGGAAAATTCCTCAGCTCCCCGCAGCCTCTTGGGCTGGGCCGGGCTGAAGGTGCAGCCACAGAGTCCCAGCCGCCTCCTCAGTCCAGTGGGCATGAAATCCGTGCTGCAGGCCCCATGGTGACCCCAGCGAGCCTCCACCGCCCCACACTAATGTCAGTGCATTAGCGCCTCCTGGAAGACAAACCTGCCCTCGCCCTGATCCCAGGAGAGTCACCGTGGGTCTCCCCTGTCCTCCCCTAACGGCACCGGGGTCAGGCCATGAAGCCTGCTCCGGGAGCTGAGCTAGCAGGGCGGTCCTGCCCTCCGCAGGCACACACCGAACACCTACCGTGTGGCTGTCACACCATCTGGGGGTGGCAGGGGGCAGGACAGAGAGGTCTCCAAGTAATTACAGAAAAATGTGCTAACTCTTCAAATATAGGGCAGTCCAGACCGCGCCCCAGGAGGGCTAGAAAGGCAGGAGGTGCCCTTTGATGTGAATGCTGCAGAATGAACAGACTGATCAGGTAGAGAAGGTGAAGAGAGCAGAGGAGGGGAAGTCCGTCCGCACAGGGGGAACCGCGTACGCCTCCAGTTGGGAGCGTGTGTTGGAGGAAACGAGGAATTCAGACCATTCGAGCGCCACGGCTCTGAGCCGCCTCCTGGGGGTCAGGCCCTGAACCAGGCATGGGACACGGCGCAGAGTGCGGGGCTGAGATCTGCATGTGGGGGGTCTTTGGTGCAGAAGTCTGACTGCGTATGCAGGAGGTGGGAGCCATCGCGGACTTTCAGCAGGGAGACGACACCAGATTTGTATTATTTTTTTTTAAGATTTATTTATTTATTTTAGAGAGAGAGCAAGGGAGAACGAGTGTGGGGGGAGGGGCAGAGGGCGGGAGAGAGAGAGAATCTCAAGCAGACTCCACGCTGAGTGCAGAGCCCAAGGCAGGGCTCAATCTCAGGACCCTGAGATCATGACCTGAGCTGAAATCAGGAGTCGGATGCTTAACCGACAGAGCCACCCAGGTGCCCCCAGATTTGTATTTGGGCAAGAGGGGCTGGTGGCCGTGTGGATGATGGGCGGAGGCGGGCGGGAGTGGGCCGGGGGTCCAGAAGCGGTTGCGGGAACACAGGTGAGAGCAGCCGGCTGCCGGACTGAGAGGTGGGGAGGGCTGGAGACACAGCGAAGTTGAAGGGGCAGGACTTGGTGACCCGTGCAGGGGTGAGGGAGTGAGGGGTGTTAGGCGTGACCCCGGCAGCCGGGGTGGGGGTGATGCTGGGGTGTTAGTGTTTCCTAGGGACGGAGTTCGGTTTGGGAAGATGAAAAGGCTCCCGGGATGAGTGGTGGTGGCCGTGGCACAACGGTGGGAACGTACTCAATGCTACGGAACGGCACACCTGAAAATGCTTGGGATGGTAAATCTGTGTCGCGTATATTTTACCACCATTTTTTTTTTATTTTTTTTTTATTTTTTTTTAAGATTTTATTTATTTATTTGAGAGAGAGAATGAGAGAGAGAGAGCACATGAGAGGGGGGAGGGTCAGAGGAAGAAGCAGACCCCCTGCTGAGCAAGGAGCCCGATATGGGACTCGATCCCAGGACTCCAGGATCATGACCTGAGCCAAAGGCAGTCGCTTAAACGACTGAGCTACCCAGGCGCCCACCATTTTTTTTTTTTAATGGCCGTGTTACCAAATGAAAAATACCATGCAGGATAGTGTATAAGGTGTCAGCTTTGTGTGAAGAATGCACTTGTGTTTGCTACCCGGGTCAGGCTGTCTCTGGAAGGGTAGACATGAAACCGTTACCCGGGGTGGAATCGGTTTGGCAAACTGGGTCTATGGGTTTCCTGTGGCTTCTGTAACAAAGTACCGTGGACAGGATGGCTTAGAACAACAGACGTGTATGGTCTCACAGTTCTGGAGGCCAGTAGTCCAAAATCAAGGTGTCAACGGGGATGTGCTCCTTTCAGATCCTCTGCGGGAGGATCCTTCCTTGCCTCTTCCAGCTTCTAGAAGCTCCGGCTGTTCCTTGGCTTGTGGCAGGCAGCATCACCCCAATCTCTGCCTCCTCCTCACGTGGCCTTCTTCTCTCTGTATCTCCATCCACATTTTCATCTGCTTATAGGGACACCAGTCCTATTGGATTAAGACCCACATCCTAACTTGATTACATCCATAAAGACCCTATTTCCAAGTAAAGTTACAGGTGGGGAACTAGATGTCAACATATTGATGGGGGAACATAATTCAACCCATCACACGGGGGGACAGAGATGGGAGGGAAACTCACCTGACTGTTGGATTTTGTAGCATGTGGTACCTATTCCCCTCACCAGATTTTTACAGTAAAAAGTCACTCTGGGGTTTCTGTCTTGGGAGAGTATGTAGCTAGGGATGCTATTAACAAGTACAGGACAAGGACAATATGGGATAAGTAATAATGGGTTCAGTTTTGAATATGCCAAAGGCAAGTTGCCACCCCAGCTGGTTGTCCACCGAAATGAGAGGGTCCGTGTAAGGCTTTTTCACCAGAGCAAGCTTGCCAGGGAGTCAGCTGCTCTCCCCGAGCATCTAACAGAGAGGAAGCAGAGCACAGTGGTTAGGAGTGTGGGCCCTGCCGCCTGACACCTGAGTTCCAGTCCTCGCATGACCACTTACTCTCTATGTGACCTTAGGTGAGTTGCTCACCTCTCTAGGCCTCAGTTTCCGTATCTGCAAAATGGGGGATTGCCCACCTCATAAGGTTGTGGGTGGATCAAATAAAATAATATTTATTTATGGGGCGCCTGAGTGGCTCAGTCGGCTAAGCAGCCAACTCTTGATTTCAGCTCAGGTCATGGTCTCAGGGTCGTGATCACGATCGAGCCCTGAGTCTGGCTACGTGCTTAGTGCAGAGTCTGCTTATCCCTCTCCGTCCCCCTCTGCCCCTTACCCGCTTGCTCTCTCTCTCTCTTTCTCCCTCTCTCTCTCTCTCCAAAATAAGCAAATAAAATCTTTTAAAAAAACTAAAAATAATATATATTTATTAGCACCATGTGGCATATAAGCCATGTAGTACACTGTGTCATAGTAAATGCACATTAAATATTGGTGATTATCTTTATTCCACCACTTGGGACCAAGAAGGTCTGCTCCTCCTTGTTGTGAAAAATAATAGCCTCAACTTCCTCTGAGAGAGAGGGGAAATAAGTATCTTGATGAGATGTGGTCGTATACCACCGGGGATAGGGCTTGTGGCCCAGACTGAGGCCAGGTGTGTCTCCACCCTTCTGTGTCTAATGCTGAGGCAGCCACCCTAGCATGCCGGAAGAGAATCAACCCAGCCAGCTAACCGGGGGGGCCCCTCTCCCCACCCCAGTGACAAGCAGGAGTTTTGAAGGCCATCACTGGCTAGAGTACCGCACCTCCTCAAAGCAACTGAGCACCCATCACCAGCTGCATTTGCAACCTTAAGTGGGGTCACTAGTGGAAGAGGTAGCAGAAGGAAAGGAGGATGTGTGTGGACAAAGGCACATATGGCTCCTGATTGGCAGGGCCCAGGTGAGCAAGAAGTTAGGGAAGAGGTTAGGGGGCATAGAATATTCCAGAAGAAAGGGTCATGCACATGGACTTAGACAGCTGGCTTCCTTATCTTGTTAGAGCTGGGGCAGAAATCAGATATACTTGAATTCTGGGGCCTACCACAGAGCCTGCACATAGGTGGGTCCAGTAGGTAATTGTGGAAAGATAGAAGGGAGGAAGGAAGGGAGGAAAGGAGGAGGGGAGAGAGGGAGGGGAGTTGAGTTATACTAGGTATGTTGCTGGTACTATAAATAAACAGACTAAGACTTTTCCTGGACTAATGCAGATGCAAAAAGGCTTCAACGTGGAGACGTGGGTAGTCGGATAAGAGTCAGGTGTCTCGAAGAGAGGTCTCAACTCTGGAGGCCTTTGGAGGGAGACACTGGCAGACGGGTGACCACCAATGCCCCAGGGAAGGTACTGATGAAGAGGAATCACCATGACACAAAGGGAGAGAGGCCCTAGGTCAGAGAAGAGCCCGAAGAAGGTGAGGTAGTGGGTGCCAAGGGAACCCAGGCGGAGAGGGGGCCACCGGAACCCCAGGCAGCTGCAAGGGACGCGCCCTCTGCAGCGGGGCTTTCTACACCTGGGTGGGGGCAGAAACCATATTGCAGGCGACAGACAATTTGCCAACACTTGGGATTTGTTCCGAGCTTTCAGAGTGTTAAAAGCAAAACAGAAACACATTGTGATGCTTGCAGCAACACCGAGAACTACATCTTAAATGGCATTTGGGGCTCGCTTCCAAATTGGAGCTTCCCATCCAAGCTGGCTTCGTGAGGGAGTAGTTTGCCATATGGGATTTGGCTTCCAGGGAACAGGGACTTTTTTTTTTTTCTTTCTCTTTTTTGGCCTCCTCTTGAATCTGTTAAATTTCTGCCCAGGGTGCTTCTTGACTTATCTGCCAGTGAATCTTTTAAACTCTAGTTTAAAATATTATTTACGCAGGAACAGTATCTTCCCTTCACAATTAGGCAGGCAACCAGTACTTATTACAGAGGCATGTGCTTAGTACAAAGTACTTAGTACAAAGCCATGACAACAAAGGGGCTTTGGGTGACAGGGAAGGAGCGGGTCCCCTCCTTCAGCTTGTCTGTCGTCTTCACGAAGTGCTGGGTGTGCGGGCCGTTTTTCCAGAATGAACTTCCCTTTCATCAGTTCATTAAATTGCTCTAGGAAATGTTAAGAACCACCAGACTCAATGATCTCCAAAGGCCTGCCTAGCCCTGAAGATTATTCCGTCTTGTGACCTGACGTTAGATGTGCAGATGGGAATGAGACTTTTACCTGTGGGGGAAACTGAGGCACACAAAAAATGGAAAGAAATAGGTGGAGCTTCAGCTCATGGCCACTGCTGTATCTTAGCAGATGATAGAGGGAACTAATGATCAAGAACCTGTCTGGACCAGACACTGTCCTGGGTGCTTCTCACACTCTGCTCCATTCAGCTATATGAAGGGTCTTTCTTTTCCTCGCACTGAGGAATTTCTCCACACTGAGAACCCCGGGGCTCCCCGGGGTTAGGAAACCTGCCCACCATCACATGTAGAATGTGTCCCATCTTAGATTCAAACCAAGTCTGTCTGACTCCAAAGCCCAGTTCTCTCTGCCAAAGGGGTAGCTCCAGTCAGAGAATCAACATTGGGAAATGTGAAAGTCACTTTGAACGAGGCCCACAGATTCATCTTGAAAGCTCAGCCTCCAGCCTTAGTTCCTCTTAGAAATTCGGGTGCATGGCAGCCTCTTGCACCAACCTAATAGAGTCAGCGTGGGCCAGTGCCAAAGATCCTCGTGAAGACTTAACGTGGAACTATTCTACCAAATGGCCGAGAAATATATGAAAAGGACTCAACCTCACTAGTCATCCTGAAACGCATTCCAAACCACACCCAGGTATGCCTTTCACACCCATCGGATCCAGCAAAAAAGTTACAGTGTGATGATACCAGATTTGAGCAAAGATGTAGAACGGTGAGACCACCTCTGTACCATCGGGCACTCTGAATTTACTTTCAAGTAAACTTGAAAACACATTATTCCACTCTTAGGTCTATGTGCGGGGAATCCTCCGTATGGAAATAAGGAGGCGTGTACAAAGGAGTTCATTTTGTATTTATAATAGCAAAATAAAGAAAACGGAAAAGAAACAAGCTGTCTACAAGAGAAGGAATGAATAAATGTTCATTCAACAGAATACCAAGTAGCAAGGAAAATAAATGAACCAGATCTACATGTTATTACACAGCCAAATCCCAGAAACATAATATTGTGTAAAAAAAAGAAAAAAGAAAAGCAAACCGAGGCAGGATTTTGTGTAGTGTGCTAACATTTACATAAAGTTTACCAAAATGCAAAACAGTCTGTATATTATCAGGAATTGAGTAAAAGTCATAAAATGTATAAAGCATGCATAAGGATGATAAATGTCAAACTGAAGAGAGAAGGTAATCTCAGGAAGGTGGACAACATGATAGAATCAGGAGAGGTGTGTAGTACTTACAGTGCTTTGTGTGCACTTACAATGCTTTATTTTTTCCGCGGGGTTGGGTGGTGAGCATATAGGTGGTCATTGTATTACCTTTTTATTTTATGTGTGCCCTAAATTAATTTATTAACAATAAAAGTTAGTTAGCCAGTGTTTGTAACAGCATATTTAGAAGGCCAGTTCTGGGATGTTAATAAGCATTATTTTTTAAAAGTGGCAAGTGGTCCAATAAATTTGGGGAACACTGGCCTAAATAAAAACCAAACAGGTTTTTAAAAACTCTCAGTGCTTTTAACAACCTATGTTTCTTGTACGTCCCAAGGAGAAGGTTATCCTGTTTAAATGCCGTACAGCAGGGTTGGCAAACTAGAGCTGTTTGTCTCCTGTTTTTATAAATGAAATAGCCTGGACCACCAGCCACACCCATTTTGCTTATTATAGTCTGTGGCTGCTTTCACACAGCAGCAGAATTGAGTAGTTACGACAGAGACCGTATGGCCCACAAAGCCTAAAATATTTACTAGTCGGCCTTTTGCAGAAAACATCTGTGCACCCATCATAGAGCATCTTACGGGACTGGTGTCCCTGGGAGTGTTGGAATGGTCACACTCAAGCTTTGCCCTTGTACCACCACCACTGATGCGTGTGTGTATTTGTGAAAATTATTACACAGAAGACCCCTAGTCCTTTCTAGATTCCTTGGAGGATGGTGTGTGTACTTTTCTCTTTGAATCTCCAACACCTAACCCAGTAGTGGCATGTACTTGCCACTTCCTGTGTGCTTCCCTGAATTGATTTTTTTTTTTTAGATTTTTTATTTATTTTTTATTTTTTATTTTTTTTGACAGAGGGAGACACAGCAAGAGAGGGAACACAAACAGGGGGAGTGGGAGAGGGAGAAGCAGGCTTCCTGCGGAGCAAGGAGCCCGATGCTGGGCTCTATCCCAGGACCCTGGGATCATGACCTGAGCCGAAGGCAGACGCTTAATGACCGAGCCACCAGGCGCCCCTTCCCTGAATTGATTTTAATTTAAAAACCCATTTGTGGAATGGATTCATTAGGATACAGATTCATTAGCTGTAACAGACCTGCAAAATACCTGTGGTTTGGATAAGACAGGAGTTTGAAATTGGAGTTACGGCAACTCCAAGCCAGGCACGCAGGCACCTTCCCTCTTGTTGCTCTGCCATCCCGTAAGTGATGGCATGGCGTGATATGACTGACCCCACCCACCAGGAATTCCTTTCTTTAGTGGGAAGAGGGCAAGTAGAAGGATAGAGCAGACTCCAGAGATTGCACATACCGCTTCCCTTACTTCCTGTTGCTCAGCGCTTAGTCGTGTGGCAGTATCTGATTGCCCAGAAGCCACCTTCCTCTGGGCAGCCATGTGCCCAGCTAAAAATTCAGGTCCTACAACAATACATGAAGGAGATAAAGGACTCTCTGGAGGACTCCTCAACAACCAGCCTTTACCAAAGAGGGATACATGAAGGGCTTGCCAAAATTAGGGGTGACTCTTTTCTCTAAAGGATAGGCCTCATTTTCGACTCTTTTAAAATATGCCATGATGCCAAAGCAAGTGATGATGCCTTATTACTTTCTATACAAAAGAACATGACAGCACGTTCAGAAATGAGCACACTAGTTTCATTCCCCTGGGTGTTTGTAGCCCTTGCATTTGAGAGAGCTCTTTTTTCACATATTTGAATGGACCCGGAATTTCTGTTTTGTGGGGAGGCAAACACAGTGGGTTTTGCCACTAACTGGCCATCTACTTCTGCAGAGGAGAAAGGTTCCGGGCCTCTTGGGATCTCTCACAAGGCAGAAGAGATTGGCTGGGAGGAAGACATGGAAGCACACTTTCTTTACCTTATCCGAGACAGGTTAATGAGCCGGCCCTTCTCTGTACTTTGGTAGCAGCATTAAACAGCAAGTAGACACAATTTTTGGACAAAGATTTCTCCTAGGAACTTGGCACCATCACACGTCCCATTTGCTGCAAAAATACACTTTTTTTCCTTACAAAGGTGCACGGAGATCTTGGTGTGACTTTACTTCAGCACCAAACAGTCTCAATTTGTTCATCTTTTCGCTACCCAAAAGAAAAGGAAAAACTCATCAGCTTGGGGGCCTGGAAGCCTATGAAAGGGAATTTGGCTTTTTGGGAAAGGGTGTTGAGCAGGGCTGGTATCCAAGTCAGGCCTGTCGTCCTCTGAATTGTCATTTCACAATTCATTTCTGAGGCACCATTTTATGGTCACACTTACAGAATCCTGTAATGGGAACTGCTTAATCTATACGAGATGATGCAAAAAAAAATGGTATTACCCTCCACCAGGATTTCTCAACCTCAGCCTTTCTCAACTGTGGACATTTGGGGCTGGATTATTCTTTGATTGGGGGGGCGCGGTGCTGTGCATTGTAATTGCACATTTCAGCAGCATCTGTCTACCTACCAGACACCAGCAGTACCTCCTTAGCTGTCACCACCCAGACTGTCTCCAGACGTTTGCCAGGTGTCCCCTGGGTGACAGAGGCACCCCTGGTTGAGAATCGCTGCTCTACACAAGTCTAAAAGTATCCATAGAGAGACTTGCTAAATGACCTTAGAGGAAGACACGAATTCTGCTCCTCAATACATCTGCGACCCCTTCCGAGTAGTTAACGTTTCTCAGGCTTCTAGTACCCTGATCTTAGCAAGGTTAGGAGCTGGCCCCAGTGCTCTTGTTCAGCACTGACCTTCTGGATTCTGCAAGCCAGAAGCTGCTTAGTGGGACTAGTGTCTGCAGGAGGACTTGAAAGAAAGCAGGATAGAGGGAGAGGATCTGAGATGAGGACACACCATGCGTGCAGGCAAGAAAGAAAGCAGTAAGGAGATGTGCGTGTGGCATGGGCAATGGGCCTTGTTGGCTGGAACAGTGAGAAAGAAGAAATGGTTGGATAGGTGATGGGGAGCTCTCGGAAGGGGCAGTTGCAAGAGGGCCTCGAGTTTGCGGCCTGTGAGTGGGAATTTATGTTTCTTTGACCCCCGGCCCAGGATGTGACATCTAGTAGTGAGCCAGGCAGCATCGGAATAGCATCTAAGTGAACGTGGAAGACCTTCAGTAGCACAGACAAGCACTGGGGTAGGGGTGGGGCGGGAAGAGCAGGGCTCCAGCAACAGCCTGCCTGGTTCCAATCTCAGTCCTACCATCTGCTGGCTCTGGGACCTGGGTAAGTTTCTTAGCCTCTCTGTGCTGCAGTTTCCTCTTCTGAAAGATGCAGATAAGTTCTGCAGGGTTAAAGCAAGGATTTGATAAGATCATATATGTGAATGAGTATGTGTGTGTGTGTGTATGTTACATGTATATACACATGCATACTCCATCACATATTCATTCACAGGTACGTGTAGGATATATTTACATCTCTGTGTGTATATATATGTACAATTAAAATAGTTCCTGGCACACAAGAAATGCTTTATGTGTTTGCTATTATTATTATTATCATTATTATTTAGTCATCAGTAAAATATTTTGAGAATGGAAGCACTTAGTGTGCCTTGCACACTGCGCCTGACACATAATAGGTGATCAGAATGAATTAATGAAGAATTATTAACATATTATTAGTTCCTTAATATCTATCTATGATTCTGGTACTTACCACATTCATCCTTCAGTAGTCCAGGGTCCAAACTCAGAGGCCCAAGGCCAGGCAGGGAACACATGAGTGGACCCAGCATGATGGAAGACAACAGAGAGGACTGGGCACGTGTGTGCCCCAGCAGCATGGGTCTTAGGACTGCCCTGGCCTAGAGTTTGCCCCTCGGCACCAAGCCCTGCACATTTCCCTGCTTCCTGAAGTTCTCTTCCAGGTGGACCTCCTGCACCTCACAGCAAGAACAGAACGTGGCTTTCTTCTAGGCTCTTTGAGAACTACTGAGCTCCTTTGCTGCCAGCAAATTCTTGGCCTTGTTCCCCCCGCCTCCCCTTGGCTGACCTCATCCAGGTGCCCAATAAACTGGGAAACTAGAGCTGGGCATAGCAGGGAGCACCTGCAGGCCTGATGCACCCCTCAGCCCCCTCTACCCCCCCCCGCCCCCGCCGCCAGGCAGCCTGGCCAGTGCAAACACAGGCACGCTCAGAGCACACTGTCTTGCTTTTGTCCTGTGGGTCCCCAGACCTTTGTAAATGAGATCCAGGAACCTACTCTCCTACATACCCCCTGCCTTGGACCTGCAGACTCTCTTATTCTTATTTAGAGACACAGAAATTAGGCAATGGGAGAAAACAGCCAAATCTGACCCTTTCAATTCTAGGAAAGGTATGTTTCTGTTCTGATGCATTAGGAGAGTAGCCATAAGGAGCAGTTACTTTCTTAGTTCCTGACAAGAGTAACTCAAAGTACAGGGACTTAACTAAAATAGATGTTTATTTCTCCGTCATTTAATAGATCAGCCAGTGCAGGCCGTTGGGGCAGTTCTGCTCCACAAGATCCCTTGAAGACCCCAGATGCTTCCATCTTGTTGCTCTGCAGTTCCTTGAGAGCAGGCGTCAGCAAACTGTGGCTCATGAGTCAGCTTGGTTTTTTGTTGTTATTTTTTTTTTAATAAAATTTTACGGGAGCGCAGTCATAACCCATTTGTCTATGGCTGTCCTCAAGACCCAACAGAGACCCTCTAGCCTAAAGCCTAAAATAGTGACGACCTCACTTACTAAGAAAAAGTTGGCCAACCATGCCTTAGCTAGCACATTGGGCTCACCTGCATGGTTAGGATGTTGGCAGGTCTGCTGGGGAGGGGGAGATGGGGCTCTTATGCCTGGGCTAGGGCATCCCTTTTAAGCAGGTGACATAGACAGTGGTGTGCCGGTGAATGTTCAATAACAGAACAGCGGGAGCCATGGCTTATAGTGTCTGCCAGATTCTGTGGTATACATACTTCCACGGTGGCTGATTTCTCGCTAGCAAGGAGATGTCACCAAGCCAGAGTTGGGAAGACGCACACAGCTGGCTTTCCCAGCCAGTTCGGGCTGGCTCCAGCTCACCACCAGGACACGAAAGTTTCCTGCATCCCTTCTGCTCATGTTTGTTGGTGTGAACTTCAGTCAAATGGCTGTCGCCGGCCACAAGGGGAGGGGGAGATGGGGCTCTTATGCCATGTGCCATGTGCCATGCCAAAACTCAGTGAGGGACGAAGATTCTATACTGCCCTGAGGAGAGGGGTGGAGAATGGATGCTGGGAGACAGCACTCCTTGACACACATCTCTTTCCCAGATGTTCCTCTTGGCCATGAGCAAGTGTTTGCGTGACTAAGAGCAAAAACAGAGAAGCTCAAGGGTTGGGATGGAGGAAGGGAGGAGAGCTGGTACGAAGTAAGGAGTGGCTCATGAGCACCAGAAAACATGGGATCAACTCAGAGAATGCCCATGCTGGGAGGCACCCAAGAGCTTGACTAGCCCCAGGCCCCCTTTTTATGGATGAGGAAAACTGAGGCTGTTAGAGGAAATGTGATTTCTCCAAGGTCACACAGCTGATGGGTGGTACGGCCGTGAGCCTTTACCCTGGCCCTATATTCCCACCTTACCAATTGCTTTCAGAACTGTTTCTTTAAAGGGCCCTGGTGTTCCTCTTGCCTGGCTAAGCCGAGACCTGGCCTCAGAATCCTCCTTCACACCATACTCCAACCAGCCATACGAATGAATCAGAGTTGGTGCCTGAGATTAACCCTGTCTTCCATGCCTGGCTTAGGGGTTGCCTCATAGGCAACACGTTATCCTTGTCCCTGAAGAAACATACATACATACTCCGTGATGTTTCTGTTGCACTCCGGATGGCTGGCCGATGGCCACATCTTCTAGAAGCTCATAGTCTCTGTCAGCATCCCACATCCCACATTCTCTAGGCATCTGTCCATATTCCAACAGGGCCCCCAGAGTAGCCAGAATAGGTTCGTGTGCACCGTCTCCCTTATTAGTCACAAAACCTGAACGCATATGTCCTGTTCTTCCCATGTTAGAGATGAGTGTGCGGAAGCCCAGAGAGAGATGGTTACACCATAACCGGGGTTATGCAGCCAGGAACCAGGCTGTGTTGGCATATACATCAGTAGTTCTCTCTGCCACCCTTCAGTGAGCTCCCGAGGCTCCAGATAAATGAAATCAGCATCGTTGTCTCCTTCTCGACATCATAAATCTGTCTGGTATCCCACCGAGGAACATGAAAGGCCGGCTGTTTGAGCCTCAGTTAGGACTTGGAGTTAGGGTTATGCTTCTCATTTTTCTCCCAGACCCCTCCGTTTTCCATGACGTGGTCACCACTGTAGCCAACAGCCCGCTTATTGTCCTTCTCGCTGCAGCCTGGGCGGGCAGGGCCCGGTCTGGCTCACTTGCTGCTGGACCCAGCACCTGACCCTGACCGGCCTGCTGCTGGCGCTCAGTGAACAGTACGTGGAATGAATGAATCGTGGCATTTCCCCTAGCCTGGGTTGGAATGGAGGTAGAAGGAGCCAAGTGACTTGAAGGCAGGCTAGTTAATGCCTCTCAGATGCTTCTTCCTCATCTGTAAGGTGGGGATACGGAAGCCTGCCTTTTGGGGTTCCTGTGAGGGTTTAAGCAGGACGTGAACGTGGGCTCAGAACTCAGACCAGCGGGGTTGAATGCCAACTGTATCACCTGCGAGCTGTGGGACCTTGGGCAAGTGACAGAAGCTCCATGCCTCAGCTTCTTCATCTGTAAAAAGAACAGTGGGGTGGGGGGCGCCTGGGTGGCTCAGTTGTTAAGCGTCTGCCTTCGGCTCAGGTCATGATCCCGGGGTCCTGGGATCGAGCCCCACATCGGGCTCCCTGCTCCACGGGAAGCCTGCTTCTCCCTCTCTCACTCCCCCTGCTTGTGTTCCTGCTCTCTCTCTCTCTGTCAAATAAATAAATAAAAATATTTTTTTAAAAAGTAAGTACATACTACAAAATAACTGATGACGTCTTGGTTTTCTTGGCGAGATCATTGGTTCTCCAAATCTTTGAAAGTAAAATTCTTCCTTGTCCGGGCGCCTGGGTGGCTCAGTTGGTTAAGCGACTGCCTTCGGCTCAGGTCATGATCCTGGAGTCCTGGGATCGAGTCCCACATCGGGCTCCCTGCTCAGCAGGGAGTCTGCTTCTCCCTCTGACCCTCCCCCGTCTCATGCTCTATCTCATTCTCTCTCTCAAATAAATAAATAAAATCTTTAAAAAAAATAAAAAAAAATTAAAAAAAAAATTCTTCCTTGTCCTTTTGCATTTAAGACTGAGTGGTCACGGGGTGCCTGGGTGGCTCAGTCGTTAAGCGTCTGCCTTCGGCTCAGGTCATGATCCCAGGGTCCTGGGATCGAGCCCCGCATCGGGCTCCCTGCTCCGTGGGAAGCCTGCTTCTCCCTCTCCCACTGCCCCTGCTCGTGTTCCCTCTCTTGCGGTCTCTCTCTCTGTCGAATGAATGAATGAATGAATGAATAAAAAGAGAACAGTGGAATTGTTTGGAGGATGAGGTGAGCTATTACCTGTAAAATGTCTAGCATGGGAAACGCTACCTGTAAATCCCATTGTTAGTGTTAACTACAGTGTGTTAGGAAAACTGTAGATCTTTTCTATTTCTCGGACTACTGTTAATATCTTTACTCTGTTCCAAGGCAACTAATGTGACTGTCAGCCTTGGGAACCATCCTATAAACCAAATCACAGGTCCTGGGGCCCAGGCAGCAGAGGGCGGGCTGCATCCACCCCAGAGTCGTCCCCACAGCAGGTAAACACCTCTGCCTGTGCCCCACGATGGCGGGCACTGGCATCTTCCATGGGAGCAGGGCAGAGCGGCTCCACCCCTCCCACAGCCCCCCACCCCCACCCCCCTGGGAAGTCGCTCTGTCCCAGGCTGCCAGCCTGCTGGTAAGACCAAGATGAACAAGAACGGCCACACGGAAGGGGCAGCGAGAAGCTGCTGGAGCAAGATCAGAGCTGTCAAAGGCTCTGCAAACAAAGCCCCGGTGAGGATTGGGCACCACGGCAGCTGGAAAGGGCTGTGGGGGGCAAGGAAGGACCTGCCCTGGGACTGATTAAGTGTGTAGGGGGAGGATGGGGGGAGGGGTGGACTTCCAGATGCCTAGTCAAATTCCTGGAAAGAGAACCTACAATCACAAAATAGTGTGCATTGACAAATAAATATGCATTCTGTGTATGGTTATCATCACATGCTGTGCTGAGTAGCTCAGAAGTATTATTTCTTAGTCCTCCTCACAGATAGAGGCCTAAGTTCTACTCTTATCATCCCATCCCTGCTTTGCAGGTGGGAAAAGAGAGGCTTAGAGAGGTTAGTTCCCTGCCCAAGGTAGCAGGTAGGAAGCACAGAGGGTCTTGAGCACTAGGCTCTGCCTGCTCCATGGGAGACAAGCTTTGCTGTCGAACACTCAGACCTGTGCCTCAGTTTCCTTGTCCATAGAATGGGAATAATGATAACAGTGCCTTCAAGGAGAGGTCAGTTGAAGTGGTAGGAATTGAGCACTTGGTATGGTGCCTGGCACACAGTGAGCATGCAGTAAGGGGTGGCTTCTTTTTTACTGGTGAGGGGAGGTCATGGTTGTGGGGACTGTTTGGCCTTTGAGACTCAGATCCCAGAGTCATGCACGGAAGCCCAGTGATTGCCAGCACATTGTTAGGAACTGGGCAGTACAGAGTGGTTAGTGGGACAGACTCTGGAGCCAGACTGCCTGGGTTTAAATCCTGACTCCTAGTTCATTAGCTGTGTGACAATGAGCAAGTTAATTAACCTCTCTGTGCCCCATTTTTCCTTGTCTGTAAAGTTAATAACAATAATGCCTTCCTCGTGGGGTTATTGTGAGAATTAAACACGTTAATATTTGCAGAAAGTTATAATATGCCTGGTACATGGTAAGAACTAGTATTTGTTAAATCGGTAAAATGTGTAAAAATGTTAGTGTCCCCATTTTACACGTGAGAAAATGGAATGAGATTAAGTTACCTGTGCAGGGTTAGTGCACAGCATAAGTAGTGAGTGACAAACCCAGGCTGTCAGGCAACCACTGGGGATGAGCTTGCCAGAGTTAGTCTAGAGTCCATGCTCAGGGAGCCTGGAAACTGCCTGGCACTTTCCTGCATCAGTGGAGTCAGGATTGGTCCTGGGGATAAGGGAGAAAAGAGGGGCTGGGAGCCAAGCTGGGCAGGCCCCCAGCCTCCTGAGTGGCTCTGCTCTGCCATTTCCTGCTTGTTGAACTGTTCCAGAAACTGTGCTTTCTTCAAGCGTGACCCCCATCCTCCACCCTTCCCAACCTCTGTCATCACTTACAGTTTACTTCAAAAGCATGCTGAGGCATGGCAGCCTTTCTGGGGGCCAGGGTTTCCCCACTGGGAGAAGGACTGCCTTTATTCTGGTGGAATTTGTTAGCTACGGTGTCTAATTTGAGACCTTAAGAAGCGCTATTACTACAGTGTTCTTCAGTCTCCAAGTCTCTGTATTTGGTCCTTCCAAATACAGTGTGTTCTCTCCAGTCTACACCTTGCTTTGTGATTTACAGTAACGATTATGATATGAGATCGCTAACATTTCATGAGAGCCGTGTGCTAAGCTCTATACTCTTCTAAGCACTGTACATGGATTGTCTCATTTAACCCACATCCAAAATCCTAGGAGGAAGGTGTTCTTACTAAACTCATTTTACAGCTCAGGAGACTGAACAACAGAGAGGTTAAGGAACTTGCCCCAAGATCACACAGCTGCTAAGTAGCAGCACTGGGAACCAGGGTTCATGCTCACAACTCACATGTCTGCTAGCTTTAAAAATGAATATATGAATAAAATGTGTCTGAGGCCTCACCTGCTTGCATTTGTCACTGGGACTATATCAAGAGATCAGCAGAACACACCAACAGCCCTCCTCCTCCTTCCAATGCTTCCAGAGCTGCCTCCTTCCCAGGGGAGAAAAGGCAACTCGATTGCTTTCTATGCTCAGGCCTGCAGGCTTCCTGGAAAACATCTTTCTGAAGTCACATTCTTGAAGGGGTGGAAAATACTGAGCCAATCTCTTGGGGCCGGGGCCCTTGAGAAATCAGAGAAATGGACTACTTCCATAGCTGACCTCTTACTTAAATTGATCAGATTTTCTATGGCGTCATTGAAAGCCACTAGAGGGGAAAACCACAGAGTTGATCACCTTCTGGTGAAGCCCCAGGTGAGTGGCTTAATAGATTTCTGCATAAATAAGTCCCACTCTTCGGAAGGCGCACGTATTCGAATGCCCAGGCCCCAGGGGGACCTATTGGTCTTCAGTGGCAGATCCTTCCGAGGCCTTCCAGAAAGAATCAATGGATCTCTGAGTTGTGTTTACAGGAATGCTGCAGGAATTTGAATGTCGCAGAGTTAAATTTTCTAACAAACCAGGTTGAATAGAAAGCCATGTTTTCACAAGCCTTTGTGGAAACTGTTTCTTACCTGCTTTAGCTGGTAACATTCAGTAACCATTACTCATTCTGTAGGATTGAGGGATTCTTGAAAAACAGGTGTTTCCTGGCGTCTGCTCTCAAGAATAAATGGCAGGTCTTGCATGGCCCCCCCCATCAGTTAAGACAGTATGCTTCAAGAACGTAAGAGGCACCACAGGATCGATGTGGTCCTGCCCCCAGGAGGCTGACAGCAAACAAACGGTAAGATAGATAGACAGACAGACAGACAGATAGGAAGAATAGAATGGAGTAGTCACAGATTGTGAAAAGTGCTAAGAAAGGGGAGGATGGGGCGCCTGGGTGGTTCAGTTGGTTTAAGTGACTGCCTTCGGCTCAGGTCATGATCCCGGAGTCCCGGGATCGAGTCCCACATCGGGCTCCCTGCTCGGCAGGGAGTCTGCTTCTCCCTCTAACCCTACCCCCTCTTGCGCTCTCTCTCTCACTCGCTCTCTCTCTCAAATAAATAAATTTAAAAAAAAAAAAAAACCTTAAAAAAATAAATAAAAAATCCTTTAAAAAAAAAAAAAAAGAAAGGGGAGGATGAAATTGGCCAGAGACGGGGCGTGTAAAGGCAGGAAAGGGGTGTGCCCTCCTTTAGAGAAGGCCTCCTTTGGATGTGACATTCAAGTTCATATTTGAGGAGTGAGAAGGAGCCAGCCCCGCAAAGAGCCAGGAGAGGGAAGAGCAAGAAGAAAGTCCTCGAGGCAGGAGAGACCCAGGCCAGTGGAGGGCGGCACCTGCCGAAAGACTTGGGGACGGGCCTCACCCCTGCAGAGCCTGCGGGCCAGGCCCCAGGAGTTGGATTCTAGTCTCAGTACAGGGGAAGGCCTGGGAAGGTTTGAAGCAGAGGCACCGCACAGTCTTACTTACATTTTAAGCTCACTCTTGCATAAGAGACTAGTTTGGGGGCACCTGGGTGGCTCAGTCGGTTGAGTCTCTGACCCTTGATTTCAGCTCAGGTCATGGTCTCAGGGTCCTGGGATCGAGCCCTGTGGTGGGCTCCCTGCTCAGCAGGGGGTCTGCTTGTCTCCCTCTCCCTCTGCCTCTCCCCCCGCCCTCGCTCATGCTCTTTCTCTCTCCCCCCTCCCTCTCTCTCTCTCTGAAATAAATAAATCTTTTAAAAAAAGAGAAAGAGACCGGTTTGGATGGAGACCCGTGAGGAGGCCACTGCACTCATCTAGACGAGAGGCCGGTGTTTGGAACCTGTGTGTGGGCAGTGGAGCCGGAGAGCCGTGGATGGATTTGGGATTGGGGTGGTGAAATCAACAGCTGATGGAATGGCCATGAGCATGGGAGAAGGTTCTGGCCTGAGCACCTGGGTGGACAGGGGTGCCATTCACAGAGACGGGATGACTGGGGGACAGGTTTGGAGGATGGGAGGGTGGACGTGTTAAGAAAAAGTTACATTTCGGACATGCCACATCTGGGAGTCCGAGAGACATCCAAGAGATGCGCTCAAGAAAGCAGTAGTATATGGGCTCGCTGCTTACCAGCTCTGTGACGTGGGCAGGTTCCTCAACTCTAGAATGGGGCCCCTGATAGCACCTCCGTTGTGGACTTGTCGTGATGACTGTATGACTTCATACAGGGAAAGAGCTTAGATTTCGATAGTAAGAACTCAATAAACGTTAGCTTCCTATAATAACAATTATTATCATCACCATCTTAGCTACAGTAATTTCCTTGCCATTTGTCTCTTTGTAATTAAAATCAAGGGCCTCTGTAGCTGGTAAACACTTGTGCTGATGTTCTTGGAGTTATTGGCTTCTGAGTCTGGGCTCTCAGGGAACACAGGGTGGGGTCTGTGTCTCCCGCCTCCTAGCCCCCTATCACGGTGCCCACACAGAGTAGGTGTTCAGTAACATTTCTCCAGTCACGTGGAATTCAACTTGACTCCAGCAAAAAAAAAAATGCTCATTTGAGTCAGTCAGTCAAGCATGGAGGAGAGCAGAAGGGGCTTAGACACAGACAGGAGAGAGGAAACTGCAAATTCACTGACAATGGCAATTCATAGCATCTTTGCTCTCAAGAAGGAGGCTCTTGATTTCACAAATCAACCTCTTCCCGGACTAGATAGTGGTCTGTTAGAAGAAAAGTTTTCCCTACAATTAGTCAAATCTGATACCTCCCCAAGATCTGTACATACACCCCACCCAATCAAGGCTCCAGACACCTCAACACGACACATGCAGACCACCCCCTTTCCCTTTCCAGAAGCCTCTATTGTATGCCCCAGAACCTGGCCCCGTTGCTCTCACCCCCTTTGCTCTGTCCTGTCCATTTGGCCTGGACCATTTTTATTTTTAGGAAACTTAGATGCAGCGTACCACCACACGGGGGTTTCCTCTCTTCCCCTGGAAATGCTGGGATCTGTGGTGTCTCCCTGTGTTCTTTTCAAATCTTGGCAGTGGCTCTGCCCTTTTCCAAATTAAAAAAAAAAAAAAAAAAGTTTAATTTCCGTTTCAGATAAACAGCAAATAACATTCTAGTGTAAGTTTGTTCCATGCAGTATTTACTTAAGTACTTTTATTTGCTAAATCTAGCAACGCTCACTGTGAGAGTCCCAAGTCCAGAGCCCCATGTATCAAGCCTTACTGCACAAACCCCAACACATCTTGGATGCTGAGGCCCAGGGTCCTTCAGTCCTCCCCCGCCACGTGCAGGGCCCTCGATCTTCCCAGGAGAGTCCTCCAACAGTGTTAGGTGGTCTTGGCTCCCCAGCCTGCCATGAAAAGGTCTTAATCCTGGAGTCCAGGCTCCTGGTCAACTGTGGGCCTTCCTTGGTCTCTCTCCGTGCTCATACAACTAGGCCCTTGGAGGCTGAGCCAGACGCCCAGCTTCCTGAGCTGTGCATGCAGGTTAGACCCCACATCAACACCAAGCTTTCAGTCGTCTTTCTCTGGTTTCTATCTTCACTGCATCAGCTCCCCCTGGTGGCCAGAAGCAAACTTACTGTCTCCTGTCCAGAGCCCTACTATCTCCTACCCTGGGTTCCTATTTCACGGTAGCCTTCTGCCCAGGCAGAGATGAATGATACATCAGAAACCAATGAAGAGTCAGGCACATACCCATCCCACCCACTTCCTGAGGCACCCTTTGTGGTTCACCCCTGAAGGGCTCTCCCCCAGGTCCTAGCCTTACTGATGAACAGGAGCCTCAGTGCCATAAACTTTCGGGAACAGTAGCCCCTCTCTTTTCCTCCAACGATAAAAAAGAAGGTAGTTCCCTCACAAACTGAACCTTTCCTTATGCCACAAAGTGGCTTAGTTAGAAGCAGGAATGGGACCAGGAATTCTAAACACGTGGCTCTTTTCCTCAGTTTCCACCCTCTGGGTTAGCAAGAGGAGGGGATAGAAAGGGGCTGGGACAGGGTCCACTACAGGTTGCTGGCTCTGTGGCCCTGGGCAAGTCCTTTATCTGTGTATTTATCGTCATGGTCAGAAGAGGGGTAATGATAGCACTTGCCTTTTGGGGCTGTGTGGGGGCTGAATGAACTAACTCACGTAAAGAGTTTAGCAGAGTGCCTAGCCCATGGTCAACATTCAGTAAATATTAGCTCTCACCATACTTAGCTCAGCATGCTCTGGAAGCATGGAGGAAGACAGAGGTGCAACAGTTACAAGGACAAAGGATCGAGACATCCATATTTTAATTGGAGCCTAGGAACAGGCTGTTGGCATGGAAAATGCAAAGGATCCTTGGTGCTTTCTAGCTCTCCTGGTCCTCAAGGACCAGTTCCCGAGGAAGCCGCTGCACCCAACTGACCATCTCTCCCTTCCTTAGGGCCGACGACTGCTTTTGTGCTTCTCGGAAGCTGGATGCAGTGGCCATCGAAGCCAAGTTTAAGCAGGACCTGGGTTTCCGGATGCTGAACTGTGGGCGGACGGACCTGGTGAAGCAGGCAGTGTCTCTCCTGGGGCCCGATGGGATCAACACCATGAGCGAACAGGTACAGGGTCCGAGAGTCTGAGTGGACGCCCCCCGCCCCTCCACCAGGTGCACTGCCCCATGCCAAGATGGCAACAGCAGGCCCTGGACACGCACTGCCCCGACTGGTGACTTAGGGTGATTTTTTTTTTTTTAATTTAGTTAGTTTTAGTTTTTAAAATACAAACACATCCTCGTTCATCTTTATAGAAGTTGCACATGATCTTTGCAGCTGAAATGGAAAATAGAGAAAAATAGGCCTATTCCAGAAAGGAAATAATGCCATCACCCAGATAGCCACATCATTTATATTTAGCATGTGTCCTTCAAGTCCTTTTTTCAGCGTGGTTAAAATTAGTTCTCTGCCTGCCTTTCTGTTACTGCATCACAGAACAGCTCCGGGAGTATTTTTACCAAACTTTCAGGGTATGTTTGAGATACACGGAAGTCATTCTGGGGAACCCTAGGAGGCACCTCAAAAACAGGCAGCTGTCCCCCAAGCCCCTGAAACTGAGGTACGGTGAGAGGCTCATGCGTCTACCAATCAAGAGACACCATGTGGGTGAAAGTGTCACGGACAGAGAAAACAAACAGCAGTTTTCAATGTGAGCCCCAGATGGAAAGTCACAAGGGACAGATGGAGCTGTTTCTCATATGGACAGCTCATGCGGTGAGTTCCAGGGGAAGAATAGCAGCTAAGAATTTTCCTGAGCAGCAAGGAGCCCTAACACACACACACACACACACACACACACACTTAAATTATTTTTTTAAAACAGGGATTTATAATGTCTTGCCTTTTCCAATAATTTATATTAAAGGTGCTTTGCAGTATCATTAAATATTCTTTTTTTAAAATCATTTTTAACGGCTACATTAAATGGTCGTATTATTGATTCAGTTTTCCATTCTCAGTTGTCGGATATTCAGGTTGTTTCTAATGACTTTTATCAATAATGCTGAGTTAAACACACAAGTCTTTGTTCAAATCCCTCATTGTTTCATTAGGGAAGGTTTTTTTAATTGAAGTATAGTTGACACAATAGTTTCAGGTGTATAAAATAATGATTCTACCATCCTGTATGTTATGCTATGCTCATCATTAGGGAAATTCTTAAAAGTGGAAATAGTGGCTCAAACACATCAACCTTTCTGAACGTTCTCAATCTCAAATTACTTTTCCAGAGACTTTGTTTCCTTATACATACGCTCCAACAGTATATGTGTTTCCCTATTAATCTTTTACTTAATGTTTTGCAAGTATTTCATTGGAGCTTTACTATGTTCTTTATTTAGAAGAGTTCTTTACATATTAGACACATAACCCGTTGTTATAATATGACAAATATGTCTCAATTTATTGTCTACCTTTCAGTTTTGTTTATAGTGTTTTCCATTTTATGTCCTCAACACCGTAATGATTTTTATTCGTGATTTCTTCCATTCCTTTTGTACCTAGAAACAGATCCAGTGAGATGTCTTTTATGGTCTTAATTTTTTCTCTATGTCTCTAGTCAAACTAGAAATTATTTTGCCATATGGTGTGAGATAAGGCTCTAATTTGCATGTTTTCCCAAATAGCCACCTTCGCAGCACCATTTATTGAAAAGTCCATCCCTTCCTTCTGTTGGTTGTGGAACTTCAAAATAATCAGGAGTCACAGGCAAATATTGAATTCCTAAAAGCCGTTCCTCATTCACTTGCCTTTTGCTTGTAAATGATAATGTCAAACCAGACGTCAATGATGGGGGCATGCTCAGAGGCATCCAGTTTCCCTTGACACTGACCAGCAGCTTATATAAAGCAAAGATGACACTTGTTATATTGTGAAGGAGAAGATGCCAAGGAAACAGTGTGTATGAATTAGGTAGTTTGGACTGATGTCACAGAATCCGGAGAGTTCCTAAGACCTGTAAGTTGAAATCAGCCACTTGTTTTAGCAAACACTCTTAGGTCTGCTACACCTTAGGACAGACAAATGAAAATACTCCAACTTAAGCAAAAATAATAGAAAAAAAAAAAAGGCAATTCATCCCCCACCCCATTTTTTGCTTCCATTTGGGGTTTCAAAATGTGCGGGATTGTGACCTTATGAGTCCTAGGGGGGCACGTTTGTTTTTTTAATGCTGGATTTTGAGTACAAGCAAAGCCACCTGCACACAAGTAAGAATTTCCATTTGTTACTGTTGAGTGACAGCCACTGTGTAAACCCTCTCCATTCTCTGGTTTTTAACCCACTGCAGGGCATGACCCCCCTGATGTACGCCTGCGTCCGTGGGGACGAGGCGATGGTTCAGATGCTGCTGGATGCCGGAGCTGACCTGAATGTCGAGGTGAGGGTGCAGAGGGCTGCAGGGCCCCTCGGCCTGGCAGTCCCCCAGGGGCAAATGAGCAAGGGGGGAGGGGGGCTTTTTCTCCCAAGAGGCACCACTAAGTGTGCTCAGTCCAGCAAATAGGGCAGACCAGCTGGCGGATTTCCTCCATCCCAAGGCCCCAGCCCAACCGCAGGAGGAGCTGCCTGCTTGTACATTTCATTTAAAAACAACCAGCAAAGCTGCGGGGAGCACCAGCTTTTCTTTGCTTCAGCCGAACTGAGTCTGATTCTTACTGCTCATCATTCCTTTGGGGATGGGGCAGAGAGCGCTCTCCTGAGCCATCAGCCCTTTCTGCCTAATACAGAGCTGGTCCATGTACCCTGACCTGAGGTGTAGCTCCCCCAGATCCCCCGCCCTCCCAACCAAATCCTGATTGGTTCGCCTGTTGGCTGAGTGGAAGCCACAGGTCATAAAGCCAATCACAAAGCTTCCTAGAGGCAGTGTGGTGTATAGTGGAAATCACACCCCCAAGGGCTTTAGAATTTGACACTCGGGCTCAAATTCGGGAACTGCTGAGTCTTCGCAACTTGCTTTTGTGCTTGGGCAGGTGGCTTAACCTTTTGGAGCCTCAGAGTCCCCATCCGCAACAGGGAGAGAATAATCACACCCATCTCAGAGAGTCGCTGGAAGAAATAAATACAAAGGGTACCTAGCATAAG
Organism: Neomonachus schauinslandi; assembly: GCF_002201575.2. NCBI lineage: Eukaryota > Metazoa > Chordata > Mammalia > Carnivora > Phocidae > Neomonachus > Neomonachus schauinslandi. The sequence continues at coordinate 15,041,082 of NC_058407.1, read as the reverse complement.
TTTGTGATTCAGTTAATATCGGTTTCCCCACATACACCACGAGGCTTGTAATAGGTGAATTCATGCTTTTTGACCATATTCTATCCTGTCTTTCTGGCAGCCAGCTATTGGCAGCCCCAGAGGCTGGGAAGGTTGGCATGCTGCAAGCCTAGCTCAGCAACCCTATAAAACCTTGTTAGCTCAAAATCAGATGTTCTTGTAGTCTTAGTACTGTGCTTTTTTTTTTTTACTTAGTGATTTTGATATTCATCTGAGGAAAACAGGCAGTAGACACAGTTTTGCATCCAGACCATTTTGGATATCACAAGTTTCAAGTACTGGGGACTTTCTTGCCTGTTATGAATCCCCCAGCACCGTGCAGACCCCTGCAAGGGCTCCTCATCTTTGGGTCCTGGTGGGCTTCTCTGGTCCTCTCTAGCCCATCCCGTGGCTCCCAGTTCAAGGCCTCCCTCCCCAACCCACCGGCAGGTGATTAGTGAACTCAGCTGCTCTGAATGAAACAGGCATCACGGCTAGATGGCCCCAGGAGTGTTCAGGAGAAAAGCCATGTGTGGGTGCCAGTCCCGCAGGACCCCAGCCTTCAGCTGCCCTGCTGCCTCTCTTTTGGCCTAGGGTGTGTTGAGGCCCCCATACTGAAAGACCCAGATCAGATTGCTCACTCACGGTGTGTCCAGGGAAGCGTTTGTGCCCAGGTTTCTAGCAGCTTGAGGGTCCTTGTCTCCTAGGAAGCCAACCAAAGAGTGAAATGAAGATAGGTAGGGTGAGCTGTGACCAGATGGGAATGTCACTCCATCAGATGGGTGGTGGTCTTCCCTGGCTTGAAAGCTTGAAGCAGACCTCCCCTTGCCTGAGGTTTGCTGCTGCTGAGAATCTCCCCTAAAGGTGTGGATGTCATGGTCTGGCATCTCACACTATCTGACATGCTGTGGCCCTCAGAAGCACCACCCTTCCTTAAGCAGAAAGAAGGGGCAGGCTGGCGAGCTGGCTCATGGTAGCTGCCATTACAGTTCCTCCAAGGCACCATAGAGGAAGTCAGAAATCATCAGTTTAACTCTTTTCGGGTGAGAAGCCAAAAGGAGTCCTTCCGATGCACGGAGGACTTAACAGTCACCACCCCACTATCACCAACATTTCCCAAAGGCACTTCCAGAATGCCCTCCCGTACATCTCTAGCCCACGTGCCAGCCACAGATAGGTCCGATTTGCTAGTCTAAATATTGTGAAAGGTCACATTTTGAAAATAACTTCAATTTGTTTATAGGTTGTCAGTACTCCTCATAAATATCCATCCGTCCACCCCGAGACCCGCCATTGGACGGCTCTGACTTTTGCTGTGTTGCATGGACATATTCCTGTAGTTCAGGTATTAATGGATTTCCCTATCCACGTCTGACCTTTAATTTTACCTCCTCCATTATGCAAATCTGTACTTCTCCCGGCATGCACATTCCCTAAGGGATTCATATTGGTTAACTGCAATGAAGTATAGCACATTCATATCATATAAACGCAAATATCATATGTAATGATCTATATGGCCTGGCTTTAACCAATATGAAATTATCACAGACCCACACGCAGCTTCACACAGACAAGTGGCAAATGGATGAAGTTGTTCCTGGTTGCTCGGGGGTGGGGCCTGAGCTGTGATGTTGTGGATTTGTTCATTTTGCTTGTCGTAACATGAACATAAGACTTGGCTGGTGTGAGACCTTAGAACCTCCCCTTAGGTGTGACCCTGGTGTTTGTGTAGAGTCTGGTGGTTTCTAACTACTGGAAAGAAGCATCCCCAAGTCGCCAAAGGAGCAGTTCTAAAAGACACTTGCTGGGATCCTACTTATTGAGAATCTGGTCCCAGAGGTCTAGAGTAGGGCCTTTGCATGTGTCTTCTGAAACAGCTCCCCAGGTATGGAGAGGTGTCCTCTTCCGAGGTCCTTTGCTTGGACTTTTTCTGGTTGTTGTACAGTTGTTGTTCAAGAGCGAGCCATCCAGTACATTCTAGATCTTAAACTCAGTCTTCAGTGCATCCAAAAAAAAAGAAATCAGCATCCGGGTCCATTACCCCACCTGGCCTCCTAGTGCTAAGCTTTGGGTACATCGGGAACACTTGCTTTTATGTGGTCCAAGCCTCTTAGACATCTGCAGAGCAGGAAAGAGTGTTACAGGGACCACTGGGCAATGTTGGAGATCCACAGGAATCTTGGGTTGTTTCCTAGGTCATGGGACTCCTTCAGACAGATCCAAAGTCATGTTCCAGGGGGCGGAGTGTGTGACGTGTCACGCTGAGAGCTGACTTCTGCCTATAGAATGCTCTGTAGAATGTCATGCCCAGTTCACTCCTGGTAGAGGGATATAGTAAAGAAGGGATCGGGGGGCAGCCTAGTGGATACAAATGCCATCCCTTAAAGTGCAGTGGCCTCCCCAAGCCTTTAAATCAGGAATAGGAGCGGCAGGCAGCCAAGCAAAGCCAAATGGGAGTCAGGCCACCTCTCCCCTGCAGGTACACAAAGCATGGAATGCCGTCAGCAGCCCTCTCCCAGCTATGCCCTCAGGGAGCCCTGGGTAGGTAGTAAAGAAGGCAGATTTCTCCCCTCCATGTTCTGTTAGCGGTGCTGAGAGCACAGTCACTATGAGTGAGACCCAGCATGGACAGCCTCCATCTTTAAGAAGCCCAGATATCTTCGGGAATGCACAGAACAGAGTAAACTCCTCAAAGCTCACTCTGCCACTTAATTGATTGATCTCACTGGCCAGGAAACTTGCTGAACTATCCTCAGAACTACCCAGAGTGTTCTAGAAGGGATTTGTGCCCTGGTTGGCCCAGGTGGTCCTCAGAGTCCTTCAGAACTCAAGATCCTGTGGTTCTAAGAGACCGCTCTAATGCTCTCCGAGGCTTTGTGTACCCAACCCCCAAAAGGGAGTCTTCCAGCACTCCGGTGCCATGAGCGTCATCTAAGCTACATGTCAATCACCTGGTGATCCTGCTGAAATGCAAACTCTCATTCAGTTGGTCCGAGGTGGTGCCTGAGAGCCAGCATTTCCAACAAGCTCCCAGGCGATGCCGATCCTGCTTTCCGCAGACCACGCTTGGATAGTCCGAGCTTCTAGGAGATTCAAGAGGCTGTCATTCACCCTCCGGCGAACACCTGCCCTCACCCTGTGCACATGGCCACTGACCCAGAGGGAGGGCAGGAACATTGGCATCACACTGACTTCTGCCAGCTTTTCCTCATGTGTCCTCACAGCGCATGTCCTTTAAATGTCTCCGTGGCCGCTCTTCCTCCACAGCTGCTCCTGGACGCCGGGGCCAAGGTGGAAGGCTCCGTGGAGCATGGTGAGGAGAACTACTCAGAAACACCCCTCCAGCTGGCCGCCGCCGTAGGTAAGAGCCGCCAAGCCTCGTCCCCGCCGAGGGTCTCCACCACCTTGGCCCTCAATGTGTCTGTGACTCTATCTTTGCTTGATTCGCTGATAAAACCCCCTTCTCTGGGCTTGCAGGAAATTTTGAGCTGGTTAGTTTGCTGTTGGAGCGTGGCGCGGATCCCCTGATAGGAACCATGTACAGGAATGGAATTTCTACCACCCCCCAGGGTGATATGAACTCTTTCAGCCAGGCTGCAGCCCACGGACACAGGTAGGCTAGGATGGGCCAAAGCCACAAGGTCCCAAGCGGTGCTTGTTAAAAATGCAGATTCCCAGGCCTACCCCAGACCCACTACATCTCTGGATGTGGGGCCCAGAGGCAGGCCAGACCCCAGGCCTGGCCAGAGTGGCCTTAACTGCCAGCTTCCTGCTCAGAGCCAACCACGCAGCGCACATCCACTCAGACTGCCTTGTTTTGTCCTTTCCCGATCAGCTTTCACCTCACAGAGACTCCACTCTGCCTGTGTTGGTCAGAACCCATCACCTCAGCTGCCAGGAAGGGAGAAGAATCCATTTTAAAAATAAGAAAACCCCTCATCACGCTTGGTTACTACTTGTCTACATTTCCTTCGGGGTTTACCCCATCCTATTTTATTCCACATACCCCAAGTAAAGCAAATTCACTGTGGGACCCCATGCAGGCTGATGGTTAAAAGGGCACAGTTCTAGAACCTTCCGGATACTTGAGGAAAGCACTTAGCTCCAGACTGCCCTCAAGGAAACATAGCCAGTCATGCCCCACCGTCTCCTCCATCCTTAAAACATAAGCACCCGTGGTCAGGCCTCTGAAACTACCGCCCCCCAGAGTCATTCCTGTCATTCCATTGTCTCACATGAGTGGTGTCCCCACGCCCCACACCCCGTCCCTGCCCCGGCAAAGCCCTTCCATCTCTGAGTGTCTTCCTCTCTGGGTTTATGATTGACAGGAATGTGTTCCGCAAACTGCTCGCTCAGCCAGAGAAGGAGAAGAGTGATATCCTGTCCCTGGAGGAGATTCTGGCCGAGGGGACTGACCTGGCGGAGACAGCCCCGCCTCCCCTGTGTGCCAGCCGCAACAGCAAGGCCAAACTGAGAGCCCTGAGGGAGGCCATGTATCACAGCGCTGAGCATGGCTACGTGGATGTCACAATTGATATCAGGAGCATAGGTCAGTCTGGGCACCCTCCACGCTGGGCACAGCACCCCCGCCCAGCCCTAGGTCACTCACATGCACACGCGCACACACACCACGGGGCCAGGGAGCTTCTCATTTGCTGGTTGGAGCACTTCTAAGCTAAAACACCCACACGATCCCCAAAGGCCCATCCATCCTCAGGTCATTTTCTCATGATTCCCAAACTCTGGACCCTGAGAATTTAGGCATTGGAATCACCTGGGAGCTTGTCCGAATACAGATTGCCAGGCCCTACACCCAGAGGCTCTGCTGTCGAGGGTCTGGATGGATAAAGGCCGGAAATCTTTATGTTTAACAATCATCCCAGGTGGTTCCCAGTGGTTGGTGAATCACTGCCGTAGAGCACCCAGATCCATGAAGCAGTGGCCAGACAACCAGCTAGGATGAGAGCATCACTTTCTCACCGGGCTCACCCACTGAGCTTCACGGCGCAAAGCCACTCTCGGGAAAAGCTAGGTAGGGGTGGCTCTTCCTTGAGTGAGCTAGCTCGGATCCATCTCCTCCATGTGTCCAGGGAGCAGGCCATCCCAGCCTTCCCAGTCTGGGGGCAGGGGCCCCGCACAGGAATAGTAGAACCTAGCGTGGGCCTTCCGCTGACCTGGTGTGGCAAGTCGAGATGAGCGGAGGGCCTGAGGAGAGGCCCCCCTGCCGCTGTTCTGGATGTGGGCCTCTCTCTCAGAGTGACTGTTTAGTATGTGGGACATTTATGCCATTGCCCCAAGAGCTTATTTAGCAGGATGATGAAGCTCCGGACTCTGAATGGCCTGCTCCTTATGAACAGTAGTGAGAAGCGCTCTTCCTCTGTGCCTCTGAGCTGCTGGAGAGGTTTCTGTTACAGGAGGAAGGCCTGATGAAGCGCCCACAGATGGAAAAGTTGTTTTGCACAGGGGAGCAACAGGGGTATCCTCCCAGGTCTTTCTCTGACATCCCATGTCCATCCTGGGTGGAGCGGTAGATGGTCAAGTCCACCCATAGGTTTCACCAGCTCTGAGCTCTCTCATCTGGGCATGATGTGCTGTCTCATCCCGGGCAATACCCTTCCCTCCCTGAGCTTCCATCCCCCCAGAAGGCAGAAGGGGTGGAGGTGAATGGAGTCAGGACGCAGAAATATGGAGTAGGCATAAGCATCGTGTGACAATTCCATGTTCTACCTGACGGTTATATCTGGTAAAATGCAGCTCCTAGTAATGTGAACGGCGTGCACAGATGGACACCCATAGCTAAGGGAACTGAATTATGATTTTCAGTTTCAACATCTGCAAGTCTTCAGGGAAAAAAAGCAACACAGGCGCTATTCATCCCAAGTCAGGCTCTTGTCTTGGTCTCGTCATTTGGTGCTGTCCTGGGGAAAGGCCAGCTTCCAGATGAAAACGCGCCTTCTGTTGTGGTTGTTTTCTGTCTTGTCCTCTCCTCCCCTCCATGCCCTCCCCTCCCCCTCCCAGGGGTCCCGTGGACACTGCACACGTGGCTAGAGTCTTTGCGGATCGCCTTCCAGCAACACCGCAGGCCTCTCATCCAGTGCCTGTTGAAGGAGTTCAAGACCATTCAGGAGGAAGAGTACACAGAGGAGCTCATTACCCAAGGCCTGCCCCTGATGTTTGAGATCTTGAAAGCAAGCAAGGTAGGAGAAGTTTGACGCTGTTGGGGTCGGTCGGCGGCAGAGAACAAGAACGACCTCGCCAGCCCCTTAGCCTGGTCCCGCCCTTTGGGGAGGACCGTGTGCCCAGCTGGCTAAAGCTGCTTGTGTTGTCATTTGTGGGCCACTGTTTGTTTGTTTTTTTAAAGATTTTATTTATTTGACAGAGAAAGATAGCAAGAGCAGGAACACAAGCAGGGGTGTGGGAGAGGGAAAAGCAGGCTCCCCGCCGAGCAGGGAGCCCGATGCGGGGCTCGATCCCAGTACCCCGGGATCATGACCTGAGCCGAGGGCAGACACTTAACGACTGAGCCACCCAGGCGCCCCTGTGGGCCACTGTTTTGCTGAGCACCTGCTATGTTCCAAAGCCCTTGGGCACATGGGACAAACTAGAGAGATACCTTCTAATCCAGGGAATTGACACGAAAGCTGGGGCAATCATGCCAACGCATGTGCCCCAAGGCCATCTGAGGTTTATGAAACAGCGTTCAGTTGGGTAGCATGGGCTCTGAGAGGTGTGAGTCGGTCAGGGAAGGTGTCATGGAGGTGCGGAGACATGAGCAGGCCTGGATGGACAGATAGGAATTCAGCGGGAAGAGGGAAATGGTACAGACCCTGCCGAGGATCCTGCAAAGCCAGGCCCTGGAGAAAGCTTTTCGGGTACAGAGGATCAGATGAGGGTCACCCCTTCCTCACGGGCCTCCTAATTCCCGCAGTAGGGAAATGCTGCAACCCCATTAAAACATCAGTCCAGCCCTTGGGCCATTATGAGATCAATTCTTTTTTTTTTTTATTCTTATGTTAATCCCCATACATTACATCATTAGTTTTAGATGAAGTGTTCCATGATTCATTGTTTGTGCATAACACCCAGTGCTCCATGCAGAATGTGCCCTCCTCAATACCCACCACCAGGCTAACCCATCCTCCCACCCCCCTCCCCTCTAGAACCCTGTTTGTTTTTCAGAGTCCATCGTCTATGAGATCAATTCTTAAAAATTTCTTTGGGGTCACTTGTTCGGTGCTACCATATAGATGTCTGGTCCCAGCCAGTGGGCCATGCGGCATTATTGTGTGTGTTGCTAGAGAACTTTGAGGATGGACAGTGGTGGTGTGCCCATCCCCCAGCCATCCACTGGGGTGGAGAGCCAAGGGCAGGGGGAGACAGTGACCAATGCCCCACCACCGTGGCCACGCAAGCACCAGGGTTGGCAAGTCTGTCTGAGAGGCTGGGAGGAGTCTGTGCATCAAGTTCCACATAACCTGAGGGCTTCTCAGTGGGCCCCAAGGGCCTGTATGGCACAGTGGTTCAGAGCACAGACTCTGGAGCCAAACTGCGGGGATTCAAGCCTCGCTGTGCCACCTCCTAACCTTATGACCTCAGTCAAGTTACTTAACTTCCGTCTGCCTCAGTTTCCCTACCTGAAAATGGGGACAGTAATTATATTAAACCTCTTAAGGTGGTTGTGAAGATAACATGGGTCAGCACCCTTCAAATTGTCCCTGTAAATTAGTGAGTGCTTTATAAGTGACTCCGTCATAAAGATGGCCTCACCAGAGGACGTGACGCTTCCACTATTTCCCAAAGGGTGTTCTGTAAAAACCATCCCATTGCAGGGCATGTACCAAGCAGCCACGAACACTGACCTGAGAACAGGCCGAACGTCAGCTCTTTCTGCAGGCTAACATTGGATTACTCCAGTTTCTCTCCTGCAGAGCCTCGAATACCCTAATTCACAAAGGCAATCAGGGATTTCCCAAACTCATTTGACCTTGGAACCCTTTTATAATGAACTGTCTCAAGACACAAATGAGGATATTTTTAAGCTAAAATATATATTTTATATTTACTATATGCCGGGCACTCTTCTAAGTGTATTATAAGGATTAACTGAATCCTCATGAACAACGTTTGAAGGAGGTAATGTTCTTATCCGCATTTAACAGATGGGTAAACCGAGGCACAGAGCAGGTGATCACTTGCCCAAGATCACACAGTTTGTAAGTGGCAGAGCGAGGCTGGAACCCAGGCAGCCTGGCTCTAGCACCAGCCTCTTACCCCTTCGCTCCAGAACAGACTTTCTAGAATCTGGGGTTCCCTCTAAGACAGTGGAGCCTCTGAAGTCTCAGGGGGAATGGGCCTCTGAGCCGGAAGGGCAGTGTGGGTTCCCCTTGCCAGGCTGGGCCCACGGGCTGTCCAAAGAGTGAAGAGGGGAGCAGAGAGCTGCCCTCTCTGGATGTGGCAGTGTCGGTCCAACAACAAAGCAGCAACAACACGGCCCGTCCGCTGTCTGAGCCTCGGGGCACCTGGCCTGGGGTCCAGAACAACTCTCGTGAGATATTCTCGTCAGCAGCCTAGCCTTAGTCCAGAGTCTCAGGGCCCCCTGCGGGCTGGATTTGCACCTGATGGAAGCCCCACCAGGACCCAAAATGGGAGCGGGGGTGCCAGCCCTTGTGTAATGAGCCACAGCAATTCCACAGAGAGCAAAACCTGATGGAAGCATTTCAAAACCAAACTCTCCCTGCCCCTCACTCTTCACCCCTCCAACTCCGAATGAATGAATAGAATGAATGAATGAATGGAGTGGTGCTTTCACCTGCAATTACCTAAGAAACCACTTTAGTGAAAAACATTCCTATATCTGTTCTCAGAGTTAGCGGTTCTAACTTGTTTTTGGTTTCTTGGTTTTTGTTTGTTCCTTTTTTAGGGTATAGTAGGAATTCCAGAAATTACTGAGGCATCCTGTGTATTAAGTAAGCCTAATCTATAGGTTTTTAAAGTAAACTTCATTTTGGAGTTTTGGAGTATGACATACATACAGAAAAGTGCCCAGATCATAACTATAGAGTTTTCACGAGGTAAATATACCTGTGTGATGAGCACCTAGGCCAAGAAAGAGAACATTACTAGCACCCCAGCAGGCCCCTTATGCCCCACTCAGCTACTACCCCTTAAAGGGCAGCCAATGGCTGGGGGGGGGGGGGGTTGGGAAGAAGGGAGGAGCCTTTGCCAGGAGATGTGGACTAGAGCCTGCTCCCCATCAGCCATACCGATCTTCAAGGTTGGAGGGAGCCAGGGATGAGGCAGGAGCAGCTCCTTGTCAGGAGCGGACAGTCTGGGAAAGATGGTGCACTCAAGAGTTGGGTTTGCTCTTATAGGGGCTCAGGGGCAACCCCCTACTGGTGAAGTGTGGTATTACACATCATGTATATTGCCAGTAGGAGGAAAGACGAGGTGATCAATTTCCCGTGGCTACATTGTGAAGCCAAGCATTCCCCAAGCACCAGTGATATCCCTATGGTCAAAAGAAGACTGGGGAGAGATGGGGCAGAGAAATCCAAAGAGTTGAGAAAGCTCTACAAAGCTTGCCCTCCCATCCATCCTGTTAGAGGATGGTCAGTGGCCACACGTCACAGAACTGCCTGGCGTTGTTCCTTCTCCTTCCATTAAACAGGTCCTGTTCAGATCGCATCTGCTGTTCTGTATGGACAGGGATCTGGTTTTATCACATGGATAATAAATAGTGGATAAGGAGATAGAAATTCCGGAAATAAATTCACTTTATGGTCAACTCACAGGAATACAGCTGTCCTATAAATGAGGCATATGCCTTCCCATCCTTGACTTGTGCTCATTCATACATTACTTGATATCTGGTTGCAGATGTGGGTTTTTGTTTTTTTTGTTTTTTTGGCTCCCCCTTCTAAATTTTACCTACAAAAGAATTCAGCGTCTCTAGATCTTCCAGGAACAGAACAGTGTAGCCATTTCTTAATATACATCTGTTTAAAGAAAGTTCCTGGTCCGTTTCTCCCACACGTAATTCCCCAGAGCGCTGATTCATTCCACAGTCACCAGGTCTCACTATGCTGTAGTGGTGATGGGACCGACACATTCTTTCTCCTCCTGGAGCTTACTAGGTCCAGGGGAGGGGCAGACACACGGTAAGCCAGGAAATGGATCAGCAAAAGAGAGTGAGAGCTTGATACATGCTATGAAAAAAAAATTAGACAATGATACAGTGTCTGGGGGTGGGGCAGGCAAGGCGTAATCTAGACAAGACGTAAGGAAGGTCTCACTGAGAAGGTAGCAACCACCCAAGTGAGGAAAAGCTCCAGCCATGCAGGGGCCTGGGGCAAAAGCATTCCAAGTGGGGAGTGTGGGAGCTGAGGCTCTTAATGGAAATGTGCTTGCTGTGTTGAGGTGACAGGAAGAAGAGCAAGGTGACTGAGGCGGTGGGAGAAAGGAAGAGGTATCAGAGATAAAAATCAGATTGCATGGAGTCATTCTCCGTGGTGAAAAGTGTGGGTGTCCCTCCACGTGCAGTGAATAGAACACCACTGGAGGTTTCAGACAGAGACAAGACCTGATCTGTGGGGTTTTTTTCTTGTGATTTGTACACTGTTTTATTTTTTCTCAATTCTTAATTGAAACATCTTAGTTTTTTAAACTTTTGATTCTGAGATCATTATAGATTCACATGCAGTTGTAAGAAAAACTGTAGCCTTTACTCAGTTTCCCCTATTGGCAGTATCTTACTAGACTATGGTAAAATATCACAACCACCATATTGATGTGATACAGTCAACGTGCAGAAAATTTCCATCACCCACAGGATTCCCTCATGTTGCACTCTCCTAGCCAAACCCATTTCCCTTCTGCCGCCACCCCACTCTTACCCCCTGGTAACCACTAATCTGTTCTCCATTTCTCTAATTTTATTTCAAGAATGTAATTTCAGGGGCTCCTGGGTGACGCAGTCAGTTAAGCATCCGACTCTTGGTTTTGGCTCAGGTCGTAATCTCAGTGTCGTGAGATTGAGCCCCACATCTGGCTCCACACCCAGCATGGAGTCTGCTTGAGATTCTCTCTCCCTCTCCCTGTGCTCCCCCTGGTCATGCACTCTCTCTCTCTTAAATAAATTAAATAAATAAATAAATAAATAAATGTTTTTTTTAAACAGAATGTAGTTTCAGTGGGATCATATGGTATATGACTTTTTAGAATTGGATTTTCTCACTCAACATAATTCTCTGAAGAGTTATCAGGTTGTTGGATGTATTCATAGTTTGTTTCTTTTCATTGCTGAGCAGTACTCCATAGCACGGACCTACCATGGTTTGTATACCCACCTACCCACTGAAGGGCAGCTGAATTGTTTCCAGCTTCAAGCTATTACAAATACAGCTGTTCTAAACATTCATGCACAGGTTTTTGTATGAATGTATGTCTTCATTTGTCTGGGATAAATGCCTAGGAGTGCAGTCGCTGGGTTGTATGGTAATTGTGTGATTTGTTTTTATTTTTATTTTTTTAAAGATTTTATTTATTTATTTGGCAGAGAGAGAGAGAGAGCAGGAACACAAGCAGGGGGAGTGGGAGAGGGAGAAGCAGGCTTCCCGCTGAGCAGGGAGCCCAATGCGGGGCTCGATCCCAGGACCCCGGGATCATGATCTGAGCCGAAGGCAGACGCTTAATGACTGAGCCACCCAGGCGCCCCTTGTGTGATTTGTTTTTAAAGAAAGTGCTCAACTGCTTAGAGAGCAGCTGTACCATTTGACATTCCCACCAGCAAAGTAGGAGTGATCCAGTTTCTCCACATCCTCACAGTTTGGTATTATTGCCCTTTTTTATTTTAGCCATTTTGTTAGATGTGGAAGTGACATCTCGTGGTTTTAATTTTCATTTCCCTAGACGGCTAATGGTGTTGAACATATTTTCATGTGCTTGCTTGCCATCTGTACAATCCTCTTCAGTGAAATGTCCCTTTGTGTCTTTGCCTGTGTTCTAATTAAGTTGTTTGCTTTTTAGCTGTTGATGTTGATACGAATCTTTTGTCAGACATGTGGTCTGCAAGTATTTTCTCCCATTCGGTAGCTTTTCTTTTTATCCTCTTGACAGGGTCTTTCACACAGCAAAAGCTTTTAATTTTGAGGAAATCTAATGGATCAGTTTTTCTTTTTATGGAGATTATGCTTTGAGTATCAAGTGTCAGAACTCCCCTTCCCTCGCCCTAAATCATGAATATTTCCTCATTTTTTTTCTAGAAATTTTAGTTTTATGTTTTATACGGACATCTGTGACTTATTTTGCATTCGTTTTTGTATGAGGTGTGGGACTTACCTCAAGGTTTTTGAGTTTTGTTTGTCTGTGTTTTTTTGTTGGTTTTGGTTTGTTTGTTTTGCCAGTGGATGTTGAGTATCCCAGCTTCATTTGTCGGAAAGGCTATCTCTCCTTCATTGAATTACTTTTGCACATTTGTCAAAAGTGAGTTGGGCATATTTGAGTGGGTCTATTTCTGGGTTCTCCACTCTGCTCCACTGATCTATGTGTCTGTCTCGCCACCATTAATCATACCGTCTTGAATAGTGTAGCTATAAAATAAATCTTGACATTAGGTAGACTTACTCTTTCCATTTTATTCTTCTTTTTAAAAATGATGTTAGCCATGTTTTTTGGCTTTCCATATAAATTTTGTGGGTTTTTTTCAATTAAACTCTACCCTCGATGTGGGGCTCGAACTCACGACCCTGAGATCAAGAGTCACATGCTCTATTGACTGAGCCAGCCAGGTGCCCCTCCATATAAATTTTGGAATAAATTTACTGTATCAACAACAACAACAAAATCTTGCTAAGATTTTGATAGGAATTGTGTTAAACCTCTATGTCAATTCAGTGAGAATTGACCTCTTTACTATATTAAATCTTTCAGTTTATGAATTGTATGTCTCTTCATGTACTTAGATTGTCTTTGATTTTTTTTTTGAGATTTATTATTTATTTTAGAGAGAGAGGGAGAGCAGGGAGAGGGGCAGAGGATGAGAGAATCCTAAAGCGGACTCCCTGCTAAGCACAGAACCCAGTGCAGGGCTCCATCTCACAACCCTGAGATCATGACCTGAGCGGAAATCAAGAGTCAGCTGCTTAACCGACTGAGCCACCCAGACATCCCGATCGTCTTTGATTTCTTTCATCAGTACTATGGAGTTTGCAACATACAAGTCCTTGTTTTTTTAGATCTATATATATGTATTTCTCCTTTTTTTTTTTGAGCAATTGTAAATATAATATTTTTATTTTTTTGTCCACGTGTTCATTGCTAGCTCAAAGAAATACAATTGATTTTTGTATGTTTATCTTGTATTCTACAACCTTGCTGAACTCATTTATTCTAGGATTTTTTTGTAGATTTACTGGGATTTTCTACTTAGGTCATCAGGTCATCTGCAAATAAGGACAGTTATATTACTTCCTTTTTCAATCTGGCCCTGAAGATTTCTTTGGGGGAGAGTTTTTTTAATTATGAATTCAATTTTTTTAAGAGCTATACAGCTATTCAAATTATCTATTTAATATTAGGTGCATTGGGGTACTTTTTTTTTTCAGGGAATTGGTTCATTTCATCTGCATTGACAGATTTATGTGGGTAGAGTTGTTTGTCATAATCCCACTTATTATCCTTCTGATGTCTACAGTCTGTAGTGATAGCCCGTTTCATTCCTGATTTTGTTAATTTGTCCTCTTTTTTTTTCTCTGTCAGTCTTCCTAGAGGTTTAGTCAATTTTATTCATCTTTTCAAAGAACCAACTCTGTGTTTCATTATTTTCTCTACTATTTTTCTGTTTCAACTTTCATTGATTGCTGCTCTTATCTTTATTATTTGCTTACTTTGGGTTTATTTTGCTTTTCTTTTTCCAGGTTCTTGAGTAGGAGCTTAGATTATTGAGACTTTTTCCCTTATGGATTATTTAACAGTGTGCTGTTTAGTTTCCAAATGTTTGGAGATTTTCTTATTATCGGCTATTGATTTCTAGTTTGACTCCATTGTGGTCAGAGAATACCTTCTGTATTACTTGATTATTTTAAGTTTTCGAGTTTGGCTTTATGGCCCTAAGTATGGTCTAACTTGATTATCTTCCATGGACACTTAAAAACACTATTTTCTGCTATTGTCACATGGAGCATTCTATAAGTGTCAATAAGATTCTATTGGTCGATGGTGGTGTTGAGTTCTTCCATATCCTACAGATTTTCTCCCTATTCTATCAGTTTCAGATAGGGGTGTTGAAGTCTCCAACTATAATTAATGGATTTGTCTGTTTCTCCTTTCAATTCTGTCAGTTTTGGAATCACATATAAGGCAGTTCTACTGTTTGGCACATACACATTTAGGACTACATTGTCTTCTTGGTGAATACACCCTCGTATCATTAAATAATGCTCCTCTCTGCTTCTATTAATTTTCTTTGCTCTGAATTCCACTTTATCTGATATTAATATAGCCACTCCTGCTTTCCTTTGATTAATGTTTGCATGATATTTTTTTTCACCCTTTTACTTTCAACCTGCCTTTTTCATTATATTTGAAGTGATTCTCTTGTAAACAGCATATAGTCGGGCTTTTCATCCACTCTGCCAACCTGTCCTTTCATTGGTCTATTTAGACCATTTCTATTTTATTGATACTTTAGGGCTTAAGTCTACCATCTTATTTTTTTTAAGATTTTATTTATTTATTTGAGAGAGAGAGTGAGGGAGAGAGAGCACAAGATGGGGGAGGGTCAGAGGGAGAAGCAGACTCCCCACCTAGCAGGGAGCCCGATGTGGGGCTCGATCCCGGGACTCCAGGATCATTATCTGAGCTGAAGGCAGTCGCCCAACCGACTGAGCCACCCAGGCACCCTGCCATCTTATTTTTTGTTTTCTGTTTGGTTTCTCTGCCTTTGGTTCTCTTTTCCTGCCTCACTATGGGCTACTTGAACATTTTTTTGAATTCCATTTTTATTTGTAATGTTTTTGATAGCTTTTGTATAGCTTCATTTAGCTTTTCTGGTGGTTGCTTGCAGTATTACATTATATATACATAACAGCACAATCTACTCATACCATCATTTTACCAGTTCAAGTGAAATAAAGAAACCTTACCTCCCTTTATGCCCATTTACCCTCCCCCATTCATGACATAATCATCTTTAAAATTTCCTCTACATCCATTTAGAACTATATCAGACGCTGTTATAATTTTTGCATCAACCATCAAATATGATTAGGAAACTCAAGAGGAGAAAGAAGGCCTATTATGCTTACCCACATTGTTGTTTACCATGTTCTTTCTTTCTTCCTGAGGTTCCAAGTTTACTTTTTTATCCTTTCCTTTCAATTTAGAGAATTTTCTTCCGCCATTCTTTTAGGGAAGTCTCCTGGTGATAAATTCTCTTAGTTTTCCTTCATCTGAGAATGTCTGATTTCATTACTGAAAGATAATTCCACTGGTTATTTTTTGCTTGTTATTTTCCTTTAAATCAACTTACCATCTGTTAAATGCACTGAGAAAGGAAATGCTATGGTGCTGCCATAAATAGAAAGCCTGCATCCCATGCCATGAATAGAGGGGACATATCAAAATACACAGGTGACTATTTAAAAGCACTTTATTGTGTGTTCGATTTCATCTTGTCCACAATTCCAATGACAGACATGGGACTGTGCACTAACCTCAGGGAACTCTGGTGCCCCTCCCATCTCTTTGGTGCCCCCATACCTTTTCTGGGTATGCTTCAGCAGAGAGAGTCCCATTGCTCACAGGTCAACCCAGCATATTCCCCAAGGGAGGGCCCGGCTAGGGATGAACCACTGTGGACGATGGATTGAGCCAGAGAACTCACTGCCATTGTCCCCCTGAAAGTAACAGTATTTCCACCATCTCCTGAATTTGAGATGTGGCTTTTTTCACCTTTTAGCGTTTCACAATTTGCAGTGGGTGTTTGAAAACGGATGTGTGCATTTAATGCAGTGAGGTTTTTTTTTTTTTTCCTCTTCCTAAAAGCTGCCATTAATTGTATGACATTTTAGAATCTAGAAAAAGAGAGATGGGTTTGAAATATAGGAAATTGCTTTGTTCGAGGGGTTAAAAAATGGTCAAATCTCGGCATTTTCCTTTGGTTCCACCTAATGGTATGTTGTGGTGCGTTATCCCTTTTAGCTCTCCTAGCAACCTCACCAAGCAGGTATTTTTAATCCACTTTGGAAGAGGATGCCCAGACCCGGAAAAGCTGAGTAGCTTTCCTAAGGTCACAGAGCTAGTGAATGAGGAGGCAGGGCCGGGACCCAGCCCCACCTGGCCCCACTGTCCATGTTTTTACCACTGTGTAGAACCCCTGCCCAACTCACCTAAAAAGGACCTGGGGGATCAATCCCAGAATTCCTTTCTGAAGAAAAGAAAATGTTTTGGTATCTTCTTAGGAGAGAAGTGAGGGTCCGAGGAAGAGAGGAGAGATGTCATCCCCAAATTCACAGGCGCTCATCTCAGGAGTCGCCTGCCAACCGTGGCATTAAGAACTTCACTTCATTCCCCTTTCGTTCTATGTAGCCACACGGTTCTGAGTCCTGAGGACCCAAGTTCACCCCGTGTGCACACCCGGCATTTTCCATCAGAGACCTGAATGGCTGGTACCCAGCAGCATACCAGTAACAACCACTAACCAGGTGCCGTGTACTCAGCTCGGCCAGACGCCCACCCATGCCCAGCCCACACCTCCTCCTCCTCCACGGGCTTGCCCTGGCCTCCCAGACTGGCCTGCTGCCTCTGAGAGTCAAGCCTTGTGGTGCCTTTACCTAAAAGCCCTTCTCTTAAATGTACAACTCAGAGAAGAATATAGGCATCTTCCCAGCACAACTACCCCAGCTCCCCATGCCTCCAAAATAGGATGAGCCTCAAGTTTGGTTAATTCCATTCTGCTGCCTTCAGGTTTGAGGCCAGAGTTAACCAAACCCAAAAGATAACCCAGTTCCTTGCCCCAAACTCACCATCTAACCCAACGGGTCTCACCCCACTGGAGCTATTAACTGATAACTAATTACGTCACCCCTTCTTGCTCAGAGGAGCCTTCCTGGAGTCCTGATGCGTTTGGGTGCTGGGGAACTAGAGTGAAAGATACCAACAAAACCTCTAGCTGGAGGAAATGCACGGGAAAGGGCACAGAGCAGACGCCTCAATAAACCCAGATGAATTCGAGGATAGAGTGGGGAGTTTTCTCGTGGGGCTCTGGTGTCTGAAAGAGAGGGGTGGCCAAGAAAGCCTTGAGAAAGGCAGCATTTGGGGTCCTGACCTTGGGAGCATCACCATCAACCTTCACATAGTGTCCGGCACTTAGTAGATGCCCAATAAATATTTGAAGAAAGAATTAATGTGTGAATGGCTACATCGCTTAGCACATGGCGTAATGTTCACATTCATGAAAACTTTAGGGGATAAATGAATAAAACCCGGGGAACTGTCAGTGTCCACTTTGACCCTTGACTCTTCCTCTTTCCCTTTCTCCTGAACTTCTAATACTTTCATCATAATTATCCTGTTTCCTTATGGGGCAGATTTTTTTTCCAATAATAGATTTCATTTTTTAGAATGGCTTTAGCTTTACAGAAAAATTGAGAAGGTAGCACAGAGTTCCCCATACAACCCCTCACCCACATTCCCCTATTATTAACATCTTACCTGGTATGGTACATTTGTTTTAATCAATGAGCCAACACTGATACATTATTATTAGCTAAATTCCATACTTTATTCCTATTTCCTTAGTTTTTGTCTAATGTCTTCTGCTCCAGGATCCCATCCAGGACACCACATTACTCCTCTTGGCGGAGACCACTTCTCAAGACTCGTTTTTTGGTGACCTTGACAAAATTTGGGGAGTATCGGTCAGATATACTATAAAGGATGCCCTCTAGTGGAATAGGGGGTGTTTTTCTCATGGTTAAACTGGGGTTGTGGATTTAGAGCGGAAGACTACAGAGGTTAAGTGCCTTTCCCACCACATCAAGGGCACACACTCTCAACATGAGTATTCACTGCTGGCGTTGACCTTGATCACCTGGCTGAGGGTGGTGCCTGTCAAGCTTCTCACCTGCAGAATTACTCTTTTCCCCTTTTCCCAACTGTTCTCCTTGGAATCGAATCACTGTGTGCAGCCCTCCCCTAGGAGTGGGCAATGATGCTCCTCCCAGGTAACTTTTAAGCATTTGAGGATTGTCCTTTGGACCAGACGTGGCCAGCCCTTACCTTTACTTTCTCGGATGACACAGCACACACTGAAGTTAGACCACCACCAGTCAGTCAGTCAATCAGCTGCCAAAGAAGAGCACCAGCTGCTCAGGCCTCTGTCACAGGCCACCGAGTCCAGGACGTGGATCTTCCTTCATTCCTTCACCCGAGGTGGTTAGACCCTTGCTTATTTTTCCGTGGTTTTCATGCGTTAGAAACCGGACACAGTATCTCACTGCGCTCTCCACTTAGGGTCTCACAGAGACCCGAAAACAAGGTGTCAACAGGGCTGTGTTCCTTTCTGGAACCTCCAGGGAAGAATCCACCTGCAAGCTCACTCAGGTTTGGGTAGAATTGAGTTCCTGGTGGGTGTAGGACAAAGGCTCCATTTCCTTGTTTGCTGCTAGCTGGGGGTCCCATTTTTCTCCCAGAGTTGTGGCCCGCGTTCCCCCACTCAAGCTTGCCATGTGGTCCCCCTCATTTGGAAGCCAGCGACAGCACATCAGGTCCTTCAGGCTTCAAATCCCTGTGACTTCCTCTTCTCCCCAGTCCCTTCTGAATTCCTCTTCTGCCTCTAATTTTAAAAGTCTTTTTTTTTTAAGATTTTATTTATTTATTTGACAGAGAGAGACACAGCGAGAGAGGGAACACAAGCAGGGGGAGTGGGAGAGGGAGAAGCAGGCTTCCCGCCGAGCAGGGAGCCCGATGCGGGGCTCGATCCCAGGACGCTGGGATCATGACCTGAGCCGAAGGCAGACGCTTAACGATTGAGCCACCCAGGCGCCCCTTCCTCTTCTGCCTCTAATTTTAAGGGCTCGTGTGATTACATTGGGCCTGCCCTGATAATCCAGGATAATATACTTACCATAAAGTCAATTTAAACCTCAGTTAGTAACCTTTTTTTTTTTAAGATTTTATTTCTTTATTTGACAGAGAGAGAGAGCACAAACAGGGGGAGTGGCAGGCAGAGGCAGAGAGAGAAGCAGGCTCCCCCCAGAGCAAAGGAAGCCCGATGTGGGACTCGATCCCAGGACCCCGGGATCATGACCTGAGCCGAAGGCAGTCACTCAACCAACTGAGCCACCCAGGCGCCCCAAACCTCAGTTAGTAACCTTAATCACTCTTGCACAGCCCCTTTTGCCCTGTAATGTAACATATTTACAGGCATGGTATCTCATGATATTCTCAGTCCCAGGGATTTGGGGGATACAGTCTTCCTGGGGACCATAATTGTGCCCAGCACACGGTGCTTCTCAAACCTTAGTGTGCATGGGAATCATCCCCAGAGCTCGGTATTGTGGCTTCTGAGTCAATGGGCCTGGGGTGAGCGTCTGCATTTCTGACAGGCTCCCAGGCCTCACTGTTGCTGGCGGTCTATGGAACACATCTTGAGTGGCAGGCTTTAGACCAGGGGAAACAAACATAATAGCCTCCAGCTCAGGTCAAACTCAAGAGAGAATATCCCTACATGCCTGTGGCTCTCAAACCTAAGAGAGCACCAGAATCACCAGAAAGCTTGTTAAAATATAGATTGCTGGGCCCCACCCCCAGTGTTTCTGAGTCAGAAGGTCTGGAATGGCACCTGAGAATCTGCATTTCCAACGCACCCAGGTGATGCTGATGCTGCTGGTCCAGGGACCACACTTTGAGAACCACCGCAGGAAGCCTTGAGACAGGAGATCACTTTGTGAGTGTTGAGAGGAGCGTTTAACACCTTTTGGTCATAAGGCATCATCTTTGAAAGCAGAATTCCTTTGTCCAATATTGATTGCATCCCCATAGGCACCTCGGTGGATCACGTCCGAGGCAACATGGTGCCTTTAATCAAACGGTCGAGTCCCTTTTCATGTGTTGAGCTGTAACCTTCTGCTTCGGGAGCACGATGAAATAGATTCAAGAATATCTCAAACCACGGACGTCATCAGTTGTCCCAAACACATCTTTTAAAAATCAAAAATAATATTTATTGTGCATATTACAAAAACAACACTTAGTTGTTTGTTGTAGAAAATGCAGGTAAAAAGGGAAAACCTTGTAAGCCCACCCAAAGGTGGCAACTCTACTCTTCCATTTTCTGTACATATCTGTCAATCCACGTACATATACGTAAAGGGTTTTATTTCCAAAAATACATGGTACACACTGTGTTGTAACCTACTTTTCTTAATATATTGTAAATGTCTTTCTACCTCATCCCCATTTTCAGCCCCTAGTCTCAACCCCCTTCACCCAATAAAAAGTATCAAATGCTGTGATTCATGGCTTCCCTCCCACGCACCTGCAGATGAAGGGAGATTGTTGACCAGCAGTGGGTCCCAAGGGGAAGAGGCGAAAACATGAAGGACATGGGGCAATCAGAAACAGGCTCTTTTGTCCCTGTGTGATCAGAGGCAGCTGTAGCTCTGTCCCCCCCCCCCTTTTTTTTTTGGAAAAAGTGATTCAGCTGAGCATTCCTGGATCCGGATGTGCCTCAGCCCCAAAATCACATTCCTAAGAAGCTGAATCAGGAGCATTTGTGTCTGGGTAATGGAGAGCAGTCACGGGATCACAAGGGCTTCCTGCTGCTATTTTCGGGATAATTCACTGCTTCCAGAGTTATGGAGTATTGATAAAGGTGTGTTTGGGGTAAAAACTTATTTTCCACTCTGTGAGCTGTGACACTTGCTCTCCAATGGGTGGTAAATGACTGGGGCAAGAGAGAAGGATTTAATTACAAATTAAGCTTTCACCAGTGAACAGACCAGAAACAGACAAGCACAGCAAGCACATCCAGGGCCTGCTGAGCAAACTGAGTGTATGAGTGTCTGGTGGGGGGGGGGGGTTCTCTTGGAACCTGCCAGAAGTGTGCGGGCCCCTCTCGCCTGGGGGCAGGCATTGCTACCGACAGCTTGGATGAGGCCACGCAGGGCCCAGCAGTGTGAACCGTTCTTTTTTTCCTGCAGAACGAGGTCATCAGCCAGCAGCTGTGCGTCATCTTCACCCACTGCTATGGGCCCTACCCCATCCCCAAGCTCACGGAGATCAAGCGCAAACAGACCTCGCGCCTGGGTGAGTGGTGCTGTGGTTTGAGGACGCAGAGGTAGCAAACGCCCCCAGAGAAGCTAGGTGGTGTTGGAGGGCACATGAGACGGATACAGGAGTCAGGCAGGTGGAGATCATGGTATCACTTATCACGTGATAACTGGAGACTATACCTTGGAAATGTGGACGAGGAGACTGGCCAATACCTCGTCCCTCTAACTAAGGGCCTTTGTCCCACGGAGACAGACAGACGGACAGCCCCGGGGCCCGTGCACTTCCTGCAGGCAGGTAGATTCCCCATTCCGAACGAAGGCTGAGCTGTGCAGGCAGTTCTCCCCCTCCCCTCTAAGAAGTCCCTCTTCCTCCCTGAGGAGGAACAAGCAGGGGACAGTGACAGGCCAGCAGTGTTCTTCTAATGGGGTCCCTCTGCAGGGACGCAGGAGGAGAGGAAACAAGTGACCTCCCCCTCCACACACACACACAGACACACACACGGGGAACGTACCTGTGCTGAGGATACTGGACACTCTGAAATCCCATCGAGTAGCAGTAATCCATTTTGCTTCTGCTTGGATACGGCATGGGGCTGGCGCCAGCCAAGCACTTGACCTGCCCCACCTCAGGTAACCCTGAGGCCACCCCAGGGGGCAGGCACTGAGGGCCACGCCGTGTCTCAGCTGAAGAAAGGGAAGGTCGGCGCTACTGCACAATCACTTCAGGTGGGGCTGGAGCTTCCCAGCTCCTCCCAAAGCCGTAATGCCTTCCCGCTACAGTCCCAGCTTCTGGAATTTTCCAGAAGAAACCTTTCCATCAGGCATTGATTTCATTCAGAGGATCCTGGAGCTGTTGCTGTAAGCTGGCTGATCAGTCTGAGGAAAAAAGCAAAGAAATGCTGGGCTGCCTTGAAGCCTGAAACACGAGCCTTCTGTTGCAAGGGCCTTTCTCCTTGCTGCCTGGGGAATGACAAAATATTCAAGATAAGGAATGCCTTTTCCAATAAGGTTGGGGACTTTCCTACTCCCTATGAACTTTTCCTGTAAAGATATCTGAGAAATGGGAGCATCTGAAAGTGCTATTCTTTAGCAGAACCATTATGTTTGGAACAGGTGAGCTAGTTAAAATTAGTGAAAAGTCTGAATTCCTGGAACTGTTTTAAAATAGTTTTGTTCCTGTCATGAAGAACTTGCTAATTTAAATCATGCAACTTTTTGACTTAGTAATCAAGTCAAATCTTGTCTGTTTTCCTCTGTGCCCATTGATGTGGGCAAACTACGATGTACCAAAACCACAAATATTTCTACCTTGTAGAAAGCAGGTGTTGATTAAAATGTTATCAGGGCACCACATTACAAAGACCAATCATATTAACAAACTTCAGAGACTGAAGTTTAGTTACATTCCCAGGCCATAGCAATCATGTCTGACATCTCGCTGCCTTCACAAGACCCCCTCGTTAGAGCAAACATTTGCAAGGGCCGATTCAATGACACAATATAAAATCTGCTTTCCTGTAGTTATAGGTGAGGAGGGAACATTTTTTCCTCCTGAATTTGCTGAGCGTTCTTTCACCCGCAATTAAAAGGGCCTGGTTTTCAGGCCAAGCACTAGAATTCCAGGGGTTAGCACCGAGAGAAGAAAGGCAGGCCTGAGAGGCTCAAAGCTCACAATATGGGAGAAGAGGGGCAGAGTCTAATTATGAATAAGTAGAATATGGAACACGTAGGGTTTGCCTCTTCAGTAGAGCATTTCCAGCTAGGATAACTGAAAGTTGCCAAACAGTGGTTCTTTAGGGACTTGCTTTAAAGGAAAGATAAGAGTGATCAGTGACAAGCGTCCCAAACTGGAATCTCTAAAGAGCCAGGAGGCCATATGAGTGAATGAAATGGGTTCCGTGTAAGACAGTAGGGAATGGTGGGGACTGTGGCACACTGATGCCTGATTTTTTTTTTTTAAAGATTTTATTTATTTATTTGAGAGAGAGAGAATTAGAGAGAGCACATGAGAGGGGGGAGGGTCAGAGGGAGAAGCAGACTCCCTGCTGAGCAGGGAGCCCGATGCGGGACTCGATCCAGGGACTCCAGGATCATGACCTGAGCCGAAGGCAGTCGCTCAACCAACTGAGCCACCCAGGCGCCCCATTTTTTTTTTTTTTGATGCCTGATTTTTTTGTGACACGTTGTCCTCTTCCCCTCCCAGTGAATTCTGGGAGAGAATGGTTAAAAGAGCCACAGGTAGGAGACATTAGCAATTTGGGAAACAGGAGTAGGGCTGGTTGGTGGCAGACAGTGGGAGTGAGAGGGGGTGGTTGCTGAGAAGAGGGAGAACATCATTCCAAACTTTTAGTCTTTAAAGCAAGGGGAGAAGTGAATTTTAGTCAACTCCAAGGACTTCTCCTGTGGCCTCTCTTCTGTTCATCTGGGTTGTTAAGAAGTGTGTGAGTTTTTTCAATAAAATATTTTAATGATAGTGGGATTACAAGTGATTTTGACTGTTTTATGCTTTTTTGATATGTTCTAAGTTAAAACTTTTTTTTAAAGGGAAGAAGTGAGCAGCTATATGTAGCGACAGAAATATGAACAGAGGGCCACCTTATGGGGCCGCATAGGGACTGAGGGGCCACCCCACCTTTGAGGGATGGAAGAGGAGAGTCTGCCAGGATGGCAAATTCTGGGTCCAAGTAACAGCAGGGTCTGGGCAAAATGGGGCCAGGCCAGGGATCCAAGATACAACTGTCAGGGTGGGCCCAGCAGCTGGGATCATGGCCCCCAGGAATCCAGGGGGTTGGTCCCCACCCCCAATGGTTAGGACAGCCTAAACCCAGCCAAAGGAGGCAGCTAGAGTTTCATTTCAGGACAGCCCTTTAAGCCCTGGGCAAGGCCCAGCAACAAGCAGGTCCCCAGGCTAAGAAGGGGTCTGATGTCCCCCGCAAGGTTTTAAGAACAAGACTGTGAAACAAGGGTCAAGGCATTCTTACGCTCATTCAAAAAAATATTAATGAAGCATCTACTACGATGGTCATGTTTATCGAGAGGAGTGCTGTGTGTCAGCCATGTTGCTGAGTGCTTTGCAAAAATTCACTTAATGCTCACTGAAACTCAGGTGTAGATGTACAATGGGTATCACCCATTAAACAGAAGGGGAGAGAGAGGCTCAGAGAGGTTAAACAACTTGCCGAAGGTCACACAGCTGAGAGTTCTGGCTTCAGAGCCCACCCCAGGGGCCACACAGGTGCTGTGAGAGCACAGGTGGGGGATGCTTGGTCAGTCTGAGGAGGGCGGGGGAATCAGGCAAGGCTTAGTGATGGAAGGGGTCTGCACTGAAGCTTGAAGACCACGTGGGTGAACCAGGTTTGGAAGGGGTTGGAAGAGTGTTCTGCGTAGAAGGAACAACAGGTGAAGGGCCAGAGCTGAGAGCGTATAGCCCTGGTGTGGCTCAGCACGCACGCTGGTTGACAGGGGGATGTGACTGGGGAGAGGCCAGAGAAGGCAGCGGGAGCCCAATCACCGGGAGCCTTGTTAAGAAGTTTGGACTCTATCCTGGGAGCGCTGGGGAGCTATGGAAAGGTTTATAGCGGAGGAGGGGTGTGATCAGATCTGCCTTTAGGAAAGATGACTGTGGTGAGGTGGACCATCGGATTGAGGGGCCAAGAGTGGAGGCAGAGACCAAAGAGGCTCCTGCATGTCCCCAGACAAGAGACCACGTGGTGGCCCTAGGGAGGGCTGCGGCATTAGGGATGGAGAGAAATGGGGGAATTGAGACACACTTAGGAGGAAGAGAAGACAGTGTTTGTGATAGACTGGGTCTGGGTAAGCCCAGGAGAGGAAGGTGTCCTGTTGCCTTTGAATCCCTGGCTTGGGCAACGGATAGATGGTGGTGCCATTCATGGGGCCAGAAGCACTGGGCAAGGCACATTTTGCAGAAAGAATCTTTTTCACCTGAGCTGAGAACGCAGTGCATCCTCAGACTGGGGAGCTTGGGTGCAGATGCCCCCAGAGAGGTCATCTTCCATTTAGAGTCTTCTAAAGACCCTCCCTGGGGCAGCGCAGCCCAGGTGGGCTCAGGGCAGACCTAAGAGGAAGCCCCACCAGAGGTTAGACCCACCTTGCCCTTGACCCTGTGTCCGGACTGACTTAGGACCTGAGCGGGGCCGAAGCCAGTCGGGGCAGGGATGTTAGTGGATGTTCCCAAGCAGCAGAAGCCCTGCGCTGAGGACAGACTGGCACCTTCAGGAGCTCCGGGTGTCCGTGGCTAAAGTGACAGGCAAATCGGGGTTGCGGGGGGCAGGGGGGAGGCGGGGAGGATCCTAGTGTTGAACAAGGCCGGCGCTCCAATCCGAATGCCCGAGTTCAAATCCTGGCTCCTCCACCTGTCACTGGCTTGAACGTCTGTGTGCCTGCTTCCCCAGCTGCACAACGGACAGGGGTCCCTGTCTCCCGGGACCCAGCGCGTTTGCGCATGTGCGGGCCAGCTTGCACAGTGCCTGGCGCGTCCTAAGGGCTCAGTAAGTACCAGCTCTACCTTCTTTGTTATTGTTGGAGACGAGAGCAGGGAA
Organism: Neomonachus schauinslandi; assembly: GCF_002201575.2. Taxonomy (NCBI): domain Eukaryota; kingdom Metazoa; phylum Chordata; class Mammalia; order Carnivora; family Phocidae; genus Neomonachus; species Neomonachus schauinslandi. The sequence goes on along the minus strand of NC_058407.1, from coordinate 15,015,230 downwards.
CTGGTTCGCGTGCCTCTGACTCTGGGAGAGAAGCGCTTGGATTTCAAATCACCTGGAAAACCCCTTATCCATCAGGCAGGGAGGGCCCTGAGCCCAAGAAGGAGGAGCTAAGGTGGGGGGGGTGGCATTCTTCAGAGGCAAGGTGGGCATACCTTTACCTTTCACATCCAAAAGTCATCTGCATCAGGCTGGGGATGGGTCTCCTCTGAGGAGATGCGACTTTTCATCACAACTAAGCTATGAAGATTTCCAATGCAAAAGTGAATTTCCGTGGTTTGAGTGCTCCTTTGATTGATTCTGTCCCCTGTTGGCTCACTGTCTCGCCAATGAGTATCTTATCCCCATGGTTTCCCTGTTAGCTCTTCTTGGCGCTTTCCAGAAGAGGAATGCAAACTTCACCCTTCTCTCCACTAAAGCTACACTCTTTCCCCTTCCTATTCTAGATCCTCATTTCCTTAACAATAAAGAAATGTCCGACGTTACCTTTCTGGTAGAAGGAAGACCGTTTTATGCTCACAAAGTGCTGTTATTCACGGCCTCTCCCAGGTATGTACTGTAATAGTTCTCTGAAATTCAATTTTGGGGGTTACCTTCCCTAGACGGGAAGATTACTTTTTGAAAATCAAGAATTCAAGAGCAGAGGGCATTCGTGTACCCGTGCTCACACCAGCATTCTTCAGAGCAGCTAAAAAGTAGAAGCCACCCAAATGTCCATCGGTAGATGAACGGATACACAAAATGTGGCATATACATATTTTATTTAGCCTCAAAAAGGAAGGCAGTTTTGACAAATGCTACAACATGATGAGCTCTGGGGACATTATGCAAAGAAATAAGCCAGTCACGAAAAGATAGTGTATGATTCTATTTATAGGCAGTACCTAGAGTAGTCAGCTTCATAGGGACAGAAAGTAGGATGCTGGTTGCCTGGGGCTGGGGGCAGGGGAGGGTGGGGAGTTGTTGTTTAATGCGTCCAGAGTAGGTTCTGGAGATGGGTTGCACAACAGTGTGAATACACTTAACATCTCTGTATGCTTAAAATGGTTAAGACGGTAATTTTTCTATTACGTGTTTTTTTACCACAGTCGTAAAGTACAGAGCAGCCTCTGGCTTAAACAGCCGTGCCTTTGTGTGACTCAGGCAAGGGCACCCATTCCTCTGGGCACACAGAGTATGTACCAGGCACAGAGCTTTGGAGCAGAGTGTGGATGGGATTTCAGCTCCCCCCGGCCCAGTGCCCTCACACAGTGTCCAGCCTGAAACGTCTCAGGCCTGCTCTCCAGATATCCCAGAACTCTGGCATAAGCCACCCCAAATACACAGGTCTTGAACCTGACTTTTCCCTAACTGTGGACCCAACAAGGGCATAGCCCCCTCCCTGACAGCTCTGCAACTGCCCTTTGTCCTTTCGATCTGAGTTGAAATGAGTTGACCATTTAGAACCACATTATCCAAAGACCTGAACTGGGATCAGTGAAGGTGCGCAGAGGAGAAAGGAGAGGCCGGAGATTAAGAGGCCGCCGGGGTAAGCGGAGGGGTGAGGACACTGCGTACCCAGAAATGGAACCTACTTCCAGAATGTTTGCTGATGAACCTGTGTGACCAGCACTCCCTGGGTTCCCCTGGCCTCCCACTGCCTACCCCCAAAGCCAAATACAAGCCCCAGATGTCTGCTCTGCCACCACGAGAAAAATATGCTGTGCCTTACATGGTTCTCCATTACGATGCATAGAAAAGCAGGAGAGATGTTGTCCCAGGGGTAATTTCTTAGCTTTGATGGCCATGGATGCGTAGGACGCTACCATCAGGGGAAGCTGGCCGGAGGGCGTGTAGGAGCTCTGTATTGTCTTTACACTTCGTCTGCAAATCTATCACTATTTCAAAATTAAAAGTTTAAGAAAAGAGACAGAGCTTAGCTTATTCCTAAGGGTGTACCGATGTGTTCCCAGCCAGGCACCCCTGAAGTTAAAACTTTAAAGTTAAAAATAGTGGTTCAGGGGAGCCTGGCTGGCTCACGTCGGAAGAGCGTGCAACTCTGATCTCAGGGGTGGTGAGTTCGAGCCCCGCGTTGGGCGGAGAGATTACTTAAATAAAAAACTTTAAAAAAAGTAATAAAGTTGTAACTTCAGATGCAAGGATGACATCAGACTGGGGTGGCAGTCGCATTAGGACATCTGTGGCTGTATCATTAATGTATTGCAAAGTGGGGGGAATACAGGATTTTATGTGTCTCTCTCATCAGAGAGTGGAGTTTTTTGCAAACCATAGATGTGTTTGTGGGTCTTTTTTTTTATTGTTCTTATGTTAATCCCCATACATTATGTTTGTGGGTCTTTTTATCTCCCTTCTTGTGTCCTTGTTCAGGTTCAAAGCGCTCCTGTCCAGCAAACCAACAAATGACAGCACCTGCATAGAGATCGGTTACGTGAAGTACCCCATCTTTCAGGTGAGCCCCCCCCCCCGCCCCCCCATGGCCTGGAACGTCATGCTGGCGGGCACAGGGCACGGGCCTTCCCTGCAGACATCCACCTGTGGTTTGGCTACTGCAGAGTCATCAGTCCCCTGACTCTGGGCCCCTTCTCCCACCCCTTGGTTTTATCCCTACAGCATTTATTGAGCACTTACTGTATACCTAGCACTCTGCTGGGACCTGGGGACACAAGGATAAATGACCTTCCTCCCCTGGGGCCCCACAGTCCAGAGGGGGTAACTCTGAGTAGCTAATCTCCTACAGTATAATGTGGGGATGGGCAGGAAAGAACGGGCGGGGAGCCAACGTGCTCTGGCAACTCAGACTAGGGAAATCAGAGAAGGCCTCCTGATGAGGCATTAGCCGGAATAGTGAAGGCTGTGGAGAAGCTGGGGAACCATAGGAAGGCTTAGCGCTTAAAAAAGGGGGTTAGGAGATGCTTGGCAGAGAACAGCAGGGATGAGGCCCCAGAGCTGTGGTTGAGCCTAGTGTGATCAGAAGCCAGCGGACTTTTAAAGACATGCTGTCCTCCCACCTGCCAGGGTTAGTGAGTCGACGATGTGGGGTCCCCGGGGCTGGAATCTGTGGGATTCTGAGCAGGATCTTGTTCCTGCAGTTCAGCTCAGGAAGCACAGCCCTGGGAAGAGCACACAGGTGGCTGAAGTTCGGGCAGGTCCGTGGGGGACTCATGCTCCAAGAGCGGTGTTGAGACCGCTCAGAGATCATGGGGGATGGGGGACGAGGCTGGCTGTGACCAGCGTAGCAGGGCAAGGCTCCTGATCTGGACTTGGGAGGACAGAGCTGCAGTCCAGGACTGAAGAGCGGCATTTTCCTGTTTAAAATCAGTGTCTATCACAGGGCCTTGGGCAATTCACCAGCCCTTCCAAGGCTCCTTTCCTCATCTGGGGGATGGGAGAGAGGGGGCTCCGCAGGGGGTGGAACAGCATAAACAAAGGCACAGTAGTGGGAAGTCATGGGGTGTGTTTGAGGGAAAGTGATTATCAGTCTATTCGGACAGGTCCTAAGGTATATTGGAGATTGAAAAGACTCCCTGGGACCACGTAGTATGAGCCAAGTCAGGAGAAGGTAGGCCAGATGGTGGTTCTTTCCTCCGCCCTTGACCCTGGTCCCCCAGATCCTGCTGTTCAGAGAGCTGCCAGGAAGCCACCATACCCTCACACCAGGCCCTAAAGCCTGTTGAGGTGCCTGCATCTCCACCATTAGAGATGCATTTCTTTGATTATGCTGAAACTTCAAAAGAAAGAATCCTTCCCAAGTAACTATGGGCAAGGCACTCTTCTCTGAGCCTCATTTTCTCCATTTTTAACAAGTTAATCATTATCACCTCTAGGTCATGGGTTCTTGCAGAGATTAGCAAGTAGGACAACACGAGGAAGCATTCAACTTGGCAACTTTTAAGTGGGTTTTTGTTTTTCTGAGCCGTAACTGGTAAACCACCTCCTTACTCAGCACAAGGCCCTGTAGAATAGGTTACTTGGGACTGACCGTGGGGGAAAGGGCGAAAGAGGTTTCCAAGGACAAGGCCAGTCTGGGTGAGCCATCCCACGGCGGGGGGGCGGGGGGGGGGGTAGGCGCACAGCGAGGAGGCTGGAGCCCCAGCGTGGGACTAGGGCATTGGCACACCCCTGCACCCAGCCTCTCACCCCAGCCCCTCACCACATTTCTTGCTGACAGCCAAGTAGCCACAGCCCTTTCTGGAACGGTGGTGGCTGTGGAGTTTGAAGTTTTCCAGAAGAACTGCTGCTTTGCTTTAGGATTCGCAGTGGGAGGACAGTGAAGAAACCTCTGTGGGGCTCCAACTATGAATGAGACACTGACCTCTGCTCCCCCGTGGTTATCTGGATTTTTTTTTAAAGATTTTATTTATTTATTTGACAGAGAGAGACACAGCAAGAGAGGGAACACAAGCAGGGGGAGTGGGAGAGGGAGAAGCAGGCTTCCCGCTGAGCAGGGAGCCCGATGCGGGGCTCGATCCCAGGACGCTGGGATCATGACCTGAGCCGAAGGCAGACGCTTAACGATTGAGCCACCCAGGTGCCTCTATCTGGATTTTTCTTGCCAGTTTTAGAAATGAAGAAACTGAGGCTCAGAAAACTTAAATCCTTTGCCCCAGTCTTAGTGCTACTTCGGGACAGAGCCAGGATTGGAACCCAGTCCATCTGGTGTCAAAGCCTGGACACTTGGTTCTGGAATCCCCTTCCTAAAGGGGAACAGTGGTAAGATCAGCTCCCATTTCTTGAACGCTGGCTGTATGTCAGGCTCAAAGCCAGTGCTTCTCAGCCCCTGCTGGACACTGGGGTCACATGGGGGGCTTTAAAAATTTCCCGTGCCCAGGCTATCCATCAGAACCTGGGCTGGGGCCCAGGCATCAGCATGTTGACGTTTCTGCCTTCCTCCCCTTGTCCCAGAGTGCAGCCAAGGTGGAGAAACCGTTCTCCACACTACGGTGGCTCTCCACCTTGAGCAGGTACCGGAATCTCCAGGGCAGAGGAGGAAGGGGTTGGCTTGATAAGACACCAAAGTTGAAATGCAGAGTCCTGGGCCCCGCCCCCAGAGTTCCAGATTCTGTGGGCCTGGACTGGGGCCCCAAGAATTTATATTTCTTACAAGAACCCAGGTGATGCTGCCGGTCCAGGGACCCCGATCTAAGAACCACCGCTATATGTCACCTTATTCCATCCTTCCAGCTGCCCCAGGACACAGACCCAGAGAGGGGAAGGAAGTGGCCCAAGCTCTGGCTGCTCATCACAGCCACACTGAGGTTCGGAGCCAGGCCTGGCTGACTCCCAGACCTGATCTCCTAACTGCCTCCCTACTGTGGGGACTTGGGCCCTCCCCAAACCTCACCCAGCCCTGAGGAAAGAATCGTAGGCCCATTAGAGTCTGAGCATGAACTAAGTGCTGGAAAATGCACACCTCCCCACCTCTCCTGAGTGCCCGTGAAGGGGGCACTTGAGCCATAAAGCCTGGAGCTAATTGGAGAGGTTCCTGTAATAAGAACCTTGTAGTAGGCATTCAATCCGTGTTTGCCATGCAGATCCATTGAATGAGAGCCCTATGTGGGAAAGCTCGGCCCCAGAGGACTCCGAGGCCTGTAATTGCTTTTGACTGGGAAAGGTTTCCTGGCCACATTAGCCTCAAGTTACTGTAACAAGGAGGGACGATTTAGCAGACCCCGGGGAATTCTCTGTGTGCTTGCCCCTTCCCCATAAAAGAAGAAAAGCCTCATTTGTGGCTTGAAATAGGCTGAGGAGGGCTGAATCCAACCCAGAAGGAGGCTCCCAGGGGCCTGTTCACTTCACTTCCATGCCGACAGAAGAATTTTAGTAAATGAGACCGCCTTGCGTTTCCTCCCCGTAAGACTGTTTAGCGTCACACGCAGGCGAGCGCTGGATGCAGCCGAGGCCGCACCTGGGGCCTCCGGGAGGCCGTGGATGCCGATGAACTGAGGGCTTCATGCAGATATCAGCTGCCAAGAGAAACAACTCCATAAACAGGCCCTTTGGCCTCATAAGGCTTCGTTTGCCCCCTTGTAGAAAAGGCCTGTGTTGGCAGAGTCCGAAGGCAGAAAGGGCCAGCCCAATTTAAATCCCATTAGCCCCAGGATCTCCATCCGCTAAGGAAGAGGCATTTTCAGTCCACAGCCTGACCCTGAATAAATGAGATGACACAATGGAGCAGTGCTTTGTAAACGGAGAGGCCCTGTGTTCGGGGCAGTTGCTGTTACGGGTCTTACTGTTGTTGTTATTGGTTTGGCCATTATAAAAGAGAGGCGCCAGGGGAATCCGTTGACGTTTGTAAGAACGGGATCCCACCATTTGCTGACGTGGTATTTTAGATGCCCATGAGCCATCAGCATGGGGGGGGGGGGGACCCGAGGCCGTGTGTGATCCTTTCACAAAGTCTCGGCCACTACTGTCAACACACCGCCATCTCGGCGACAGGCGGGTCGTTGCGGCAGCCCACAGTCAGCACACAGAGGCTCAAACACAAAAGGAAAGGAGAGGGCTCGTGTTGCTGTTTAAAGTGCGCTTGCTGAGCGCAGGCACTGTGCCAGGCGCGGGAACGCAGAGATGGGCGGCCCCCGCCAGTGCCCTCGAGCTCTAGTGGGAAGTCACACTGCAGTCGTGGATGAGGTGCTGCCCAGCCTCAGGTTGCAGCTAGCAGATCTGAGAAGACTTCAGCAATGTGACCACTGAGCTAGATCCCAAAAGAGGGGGCCGAGTTCAACAGATGGAGAATCCGGGCAGAGGGAACAGCTTGGGCAAAAGCGTGGGACCGAAAGTGGTGGTAGGTTCGGTTAAAGGCAAGTGGTTGGGAGTGGTCAGACTATAAAAGGTAGATGCTGTCGCGATTAGGAGGAGAGAGAAGGGCAGAGTGGCAGATGAGATCGGAAAAAGTACATTGATCCATAGCCGCTGGATTCCGAACAGCAAAAAAATTGGGAACAGTCCAAATGTCCCCAGGCTGATGAAAGGATACACAAAATGCGGTACGTTGTTCAGCAATAAAAAAGAATGAAGGAGAGACCTGTGACAACGAAGGTGAACCTTGAAAATGGGACGCAGCCAGACCAAAGAGCACCTGTTGTAGGATTCCCCTCATATGAAATGTCCGGAGCGGGCACATCCACTGTGGGTGTCAGGACTGGCCCAGGAGGAAATGGGAACAGTGGGTAATGGGCACAGGGTTTCTCCTAGAGGTGTTGGAAATGTTCTAAAATTAGACAGTGGGACGGTCGCACAACATCATGAATCCACTAAAACCACTGACCTGGGCACTTTAAACAGAAGCAGTTTGCACTATGTGAAATATAGCTCAGTAAAGCTGTAAACACTGTATTTTCTTAAGAAAACTATTACTTGTAAACACACATGCAAAAGGTAGATTGAGATCAGTCACAAAGGACCTCGAATGACCTGAGTGAAAACACAGCAGAGGCACTACTGGAGAAAGATGTTTCCACCTCAGAAAAATCAAAGATCCAACATTTACTGAGTTCTTGCCACGTGCCAGGCCCTTGCTAGGCCTGTTCCATGTCATGTAATCCTCATCACATGAGGTATGTAATGTTAGCCCCACTTTACAGATGATGAAACTGAGGCACAGAGAGCCTAACCTAATTCAGGTCACCCAGTGTTTAAGTGGCAGAGCCTGATTGGAAACTGAGGCAGCCCGAGTGCAGGGTCCTTGCCCTTCACCACTGCCCTCTGGTGGCCACAGACCCACTGGAGCCTGCCGGGACCATAGCGCACAGCCCAGCCCCAGGGCCTCATTTTACAAGTGCCCAGAGATGGGATGTAGCCAGTCTACAGATGTTTCCAGCACAGCTGCCATGGGGCGAGACAGGGAGTCCGTGTGTCATAAGGCAGGCAGAGGACGATGGTGGAGAAGACCATGCCCACTTGGAAAGCCTACGCACCACCTAAAAAATTAACAGCTTCATGGGAAGTGGTGGCAGCCAGTTCTGCACATCCGGGGACCTCGTTCTAAAGGGACACCAGTTGGCAAAGCTCTGGGACTTGGCACACCATTCAGGCCTCCTGAATCACATGAACAGAGCACAGCCTGGCTCGGACTGCTCACACCATCAACGAGACATTGAAACCCCCGACCCCTGACAGCTTCATCCCGGATCAGTAGTCCCGTGGTAGCCCAGAGTCTCTCTCTGGGATTTAAGTAAGAATGGTCTAATCAAACCGGGCCATGCTCCCAGAGGGGAACAGCCGCTGGTGCAGGCTCTTCAAGCCAAGTGTTTTGGGGGCAGCCGGATGGGGTGGGAGGTGGGAGGGGAGAGCGCCGATTGCCATCTCTAGATGGAGAGCAGAGCTGGGGGTGCACCTGGAACCCAGCAGAACCACAGGGAGACAAATGGCAGCACGCAATAAGGAAAACTATCCAACTAGGAAATGTGTCCTAAGTGGAACTTCTCCCATAAGGCAGCGATCCAGCAAGAGCAGATGTTCTAGAGGGACGCACAGACTGCCCGGCTGTAAGAGGATTGTGTCTGTGTGCTGACCCCGGACTGACGCTCTGCTCTCTGTGTCCTTTCTTCCAGCTGGTCATGCAGTATCTCTACCATGGTGGCCCAGAGTCACTGCTCATTAAAAACAACGAGATAATGGAGGTAAGGCATCTGTTGTGCTGTTGGGTGGGTGGCATCTCTGTAAACTCAGGGCACCGACATGTGTTGGCAGTGTCTGGGGGGGACCTGTGTTGGGTTTTCACTTGGGTGCAGACTTTGGGGTCCTGCCTGCCTCCTTGGGCCTCCCGAGGGCTTCTCAGCAGAGTCCCTACCTGGAAAACCAGGGTGCTTGGTGCACTTGCAATAGCAACTCTGCAAAATCCAACATTAATTGGCTTTGGGGCGGGGTACGGGAAGTTTATGGGGAGGCTGAGGCCAGCTCTACTCTAGGCACAGCTGGGGCGCAAACATCAGGAGCTATCCTCGGTGACTTCTAGCGTCGGAAAACATTCCTTAAATCACAATGTGTCCATTGATGCGGATGCCGGGAGCTGATTATAAGGGCTCAGGATGACTCTCCCTTCTTCCCAAGTCTCCTTGGCTCCCCCCTACCTGCTGCCTACCTCTCCGTCAAGCCTGTCCTCCCCTTCTGAGTCCAGGGGCCTTGTTTCTGCTCCCTTCTGCCCAAGGCCAAGAGTCCCTGCCCCTTCCTCAAAGTGGAGCCCTTGTGGGTTTTCCTACCAGAAGCCAAAATCACTCTGGGAATCCCGAGCAAAGGAGCCAGGATCCCACTCAGGTGTCCAAAGTCCAGGGTGCCTGGCTGATTAGAGATGTCAGAGCGCTATCAGTCCTTCAAAAGGTAACCCCACACTGTGGTGAAAACACAGACTCTGGGCCAATCGGGGTTTCGATCCAGGCTCTTCCCCTTCTGAGCTGTGTGATCTTGGGCATTATTTAAACCCTCTGAGCCTCAGTTTCCTCACCTGGAAATGGGAATAACAAGATCTACCTCATTGGGTTTTTAAGATTGTACGATTATAGGGGCACCTGGGTGGCTCAGATGGTTAAGCATCTGCCTTCGGCTTAGGTCATGATCCCAGGGTCCTGGGATCGAGCCCCGCATCGGGCTCCCTGCTCCGCGGGAAGCCTGCTTCTCCCTCCTCCACTCCCCCTGCTTGTGTTCCCTCTCTCGCTGTGTCTATCTCTGTCATATAAAAAAAAAAAAAAATTCTCAAAAATTCACATTAAAAAAAAAAAAAAAGATTGTACGATTATATAACAAGGTGCCTAGAACGTTGCCTAGCACCTGGGGATACTCCGTAAGGGCTGCGTGTTCACTGGGTGGCCCATTTATCCTTCCCTTCGGACTCCGCAAACCCTTCCATGGCCATCGCCCCCCCCCCCCCCCCACCTCACAGTTCCTCTCTCGTTTCTCCGGACCGCGCCTCTGATGCTTCTCCACCTGCAGACCAAGCTACCATCTGAGGACGTGGGCTCTTTTGTCACATTTGTTTTTATTTTAAAATTGAAATAACGAATGCACATGTAAATCACATAAATAATGCAGAAGAGCTTGTCACCAAAAAGCAGCTCCCCCTGCCCCCACCCCCGCCCCCATCCTTTCCTCACAAAGTCAGTCCCTTTGACCTCTCAGGGGCCGCCACGGCAGCATGCAAAGGGACAGAGACCCCTGCCCTCTCGGGCTCTCTGAGGGCGACAGGCATGACATCATGTCTGCTGGGAGAAGGGCTCGGAGGACGACTGAGGCCGGGTAAGGAAGCCAGACAGTGACGGAGGGAGGTGACCCGAGGTGGCACGGTCCGGGAGGCTTCTCCGAGGTGATCTTTGTGTGGACACCTGGTTGAACAGAGGGAGTGAGCCGCATCCATGTCCATCTTGCTAACTAAGGGCGTTCACCCTTATTTCCTTATTTCTGGACACGGCAACTGTAAGCATTTTTGCTTGACCTCCCGCTAGAATAGCCGTGAATCTGGTTCCCTTCAGCCCCCTCCCCTCGGCCATCTTCCTCCGCAACAGAGTTCTATCCCTGTGTCTCATTTTCTAGGGTTTCCTTTGTGCTTTAAAGTGACAGGCCCACACCTGTGCTCCCAGCCCTTCTCCTTGGGACATCTCTGTGGAAAAATGAGGATTTTCCCCACTGTCCTCCCTTTATTTCCACCTCCCAACCTCTAACAGGCTCTTCTTATGATTTTTAGCTTCTGTCTGCCGCTAAATTTTTCCAGCTGGAGGCTTTGCAGCGACACTGTGAGATTATCTGCGCAAAGAGCATTAACACTGACAACTGTGTGGATATTTACAATCACGCCAAGGTAATCAATCCTGCCCGGGCTGCCCGGAGCATGCGCCGTGGACCGAAGTGGCTCGGGGCAGGGAGCTGATGCTGGCCTGCCCACTCCAGGCTGAGCTGCCTGCATTCCTCCCCCCTCGGCCTCCCGCTCTAGAAAAGATGCCTTGCCCTTCATCTTGCCCCTCCAGAATACAGTGAGAGCAGGCAGTTTCAAAAGCAGAGTTGTTTCTGAAACAGTGCTTCTCGAACACAAATGTGCACTTGGGTCACATTGCAGACCCTGACTCAGCAGACCCCCAGGTGGGCCCTGGTCTGCGTTTCTAACAAGCTCCCAGGTGAAGCCTCTGCTGCTGGTCTAAGCCACACCTTGAGTAGCAAGGTTCTGGAATAGTGGCTCTCCAGGTGTGTTCTCCAATCCAGAAACATCAGCCTCGTCGGGGAACTTGTTAGAAATGTATATTCTAGAGCCCCATCCCAGACCCCCTGAACCAGAAACTCTGGGGGAGAGGCCCACCATCTATGGCTTTGCAAGCCCTCCAGGTGACTCTGGTGCATGCTCAAGGGTGAGCGCCACACTGTTCTAGAACTGACTACACAGGAGAATCACCTGGGCACTCACTTAAAATCCCTATGCCTGGGGCCCATCAAAGACCAATTAAATCTGCCTCTGGGGGCTGGAACCTGGTAAAAGGTATTTTCCAGAGCTTCCCAGGTGATTTCAGATATGGCCAAGGTTGAGAACAGCCCTGGAGACCCCCAAGGGATCCTCCTGGTTAGGTGGACCGAACACCTAATCAGAATCACCTGGGGAGAGTCTGGAATTTTTTTTTTAGCCCTCTACCCCCCAGTGGTCTCTGCAGTGGGGCTCAGGAATCTGTATATATTTTTTTAAAGATTTATTTATTTTAGAGTGAGAGAGCACGTGAGTGGGGGGGAGGGGGAGAGGTAGAGAGAATCTGAAGCAGACTCCAAGCTGAACGCAGAGCCCGATGTGGAGCTCGATCTCACAACCAAGAGATCATGACCTGAGCTGAAATCAAGAGTCGGGCACTTAACAGACTGAGCCAGCCAGGTGCCCCAGGAATCTACATAACAAGCTCCTGGGGTCCCTGTTGTGACTTCTGCCCTAAGGCCAGTCTTGACTCCAGTGTTGGGGGGCTACTGACCTCATCCAATTCATGTCACCTGTGGGGATACTGGGACCAAGAGAATTCAAATACTTTGTCCAGATGCCATTTCATTTGGTCCCATGTGCTCAGGACAGGCACATTAGCTTTTGCTAGAAGAAACGATGAAATGAGTTGCGAGCAGGAATTAAAACAAAAAAGTCTTGTTCCGTGTGACTGGAGCTCAGGACACATCTCCCACATCCGTAGTGCTGTAGAGTGACAACTGACATGAATTACGCTCTCACTTTTTGGGAAAACTCAGGCTACCTTTGAGATGTTTTCTCTCTTACGCCAACACTCAACAGGCCCTTTTAGCGTGCATTCGCCTGTGCTAAGAGCCTTGACACACCTTCCTTTTTAACCCTCCCTGCAGCCCTTTTAGGTAAACACTATCATTAGTCCCATGTCATAATAAGGAAACTGAGGGGCGCCTGGGTGGCTCAGTTGGTTAAGCGACTGCCTTCGGCTCAGGTCATGATCCTGGAGTCCCTGGATCGAGTCCCGCATCGGGCTCCCTGCTCGGCGGGGAGTCTGCTTCTCCCTCTGACCCTCCCCCCTCTCATGTGCTCGCTCTTTCTCATTCTCTCTCTCTCTCAAATAAATAAATAAAATCTTTAAAAAAAAAAAAAATAGGGGCGCCTGGGTGGCTCAGTCGGTTAAGCGACTGCCTTCAGCTCAGGTCATGATCCTGGAGTCCCGGGATCGAGTCCCACATCGGGCTCCCTGCTCGGCGGGGAGCCTGCTTCTCCCTCTGCCTGCTGCCCCCCCTGCTTGTGCTCTCTCTTTCTCTGTCAAGCAAATAAATAAAATCTTTAAAAAATAATAATAATAATAATAATAAGGAAACTGAGGCACAGAGAGGTGAAGTAACTTGCTTAAGGTCACACAGCTATGGAGATTTTTTTTATTGTAGTAAATGGACATAACATGAAATTTAGCATTTTAACCATTTATTAAGTGTACATTTGACGGGCATTAAGCACATTCACACTGCTGTACAACCATCACCACCATCCGTCTCCAGAGCTTTTCATCTTCCCAAACTGAAACTTTGTACCTACAAAACACTAAGTCCCCATTTGCCTCTCCCCTCAGCCCCTGAAACCACCACTTAACCTGTCTCTGTGGATTTGACTCCCCTAGGGACCTTATGTAAGTGAGATCATGGAGTATTGGCCCTTTGTGACTGGCTTATTTCCATTAGCACGGTGCTCTCAAGGTTCATCCATGCTGTAGCATGTGTCAGAATTTCATTTCTTTTTATTTTTTTTAAGATTTTATTTATTTATTTGAGAGAGCACAAGCAGGGGGAATGGCAGGCAGAGGGAGAGGCAGGCTTCCCGCTGAGCAGGGAGCCTGACGTGGGACTCGATCCCAGGTCCCTGGGATCCTGACCTGAGCCAAAGGCAGATGCCTAATGACTGAGCCACCCAGGCGTCCCATTTCATTTCTTTTTAAAGCTGAATAATATTTCCTTGTATGGGGAGACCACACTGTGTCTATCCATTCATCTGTCATTGGACACTTAGATGGCTTCCACTCTTTGGCTACTGTGGATAATGCTGCTATGAACATGCCGAGGGTAGGGGGGGGACAAGTATCTGTTCAAGTCTCTGCTTTTAGTTCTTTGGGGCATATACCCAGAAGTGTAAGTCTAGATTTGTCTTACTCCAAAGCACAGGTTCCTAACTTTGTGTTTATTGTCTGGCCTAATAAATGTTTGAAATATGTGCAATAATTGTTGATACTCAGAAAAGATCTTCTGATTGGTCATCAGTAAATCAACAACTACAAGCTGTTTCCTACACACACGCACACGCACACACATGCACGCACACGCACCAGGTATTTTAGTTAAGTGAAGGTTTTACCAAAATCTGGTTTCTCAGGACACAGTACATTTTTTTTTTTAATCTTAAACTGATGACTTTGCAGGAAAGCATCCAGAGGCTGCTCTCTACCCAAGAGGAGAGCCTGATTATTAGCTTGTAGTTCTTCCCCTCCCCTGGCCATGGACACTCCAAGTGCCCTGTGAACCCAGCATCCAGCAGTGGCTTTGCCGTGGCCCGTCCTCTTGACAGCGATCCATTTTAATCACTCCAGGCTCCTTGGCAAGCGGCTTCCGTAGCTCTCATATTTAATAATGCAGCCGGATGCGGTGTGAGCCCAGGCTGGGAATACACGTGTGCTGCAGGCTTTGAATACCTCTGGCAGGGAGCTGCCCCTTTGGCGTATACACCTTTGTAGCCAGAGCTTTGCCTTCTACACACACCAGCCACTGCCGCGGCCCCCAGGCCACATCCTGCTGTGTTTCCAACGCAAAAGTCGGCCCCTCGTGATACTTGCATGGAGGGCAGGGCAAAGCCAGCCAGCCCGTGCCCTTTCTCTGTGCTGCTTCCCTGGGCTCTGGGTACTGCCCCACCACTGATGATCACATGCTGCCTGGGTTCTATTCCTGGCAGACTGGGCTGCAAATTGAGGCTAGTTTAGTAAAAGATGGAAAAGAAAGAAATCAACTCTGGGTTTGGAACCCCAGGAAACACAGGCATTTACACGCTAATAACAACGCTCCAAATGTCAACGCCCTGGGCAACAATACCTCTATATGACATCTAACTGAGACAGCTGTGGAATCTTATACAGATGAGAAGACCATCCCATAAATGCATGGCTTAGCCATCTTGTTTTCCCCCGGCAAAGCTGTTTCAAACTATCAGTCATGAAAAAGGGGTCCTGGGGGGGCACCTGGGTGGCTCAGTCGTTAAGCGTCTGCCTTTGGCTCAGGTCATGATCACAGGGTCCTGAGATCGAGCCCCGCATCGGGCTCCCTGCTCCGCGGGAAGCCTGCTTCTCCCTCTCCCACTTCCCCTGCTTGTGTTCCCTCTCTGACAAATAAATAAAATCTTAAAAAAAAAAAAGGGGGGGGTGCCTGGAGCTTCTGATGGCCCTTTCGGATTATCTTTCAACCTGGGAAAAAGAATAGGCTGGTTCATCAAATTGAATCTAAGCTAGTGCAGTAAGCTCAACAGTGCACTGTGCTAGAAAGAACACAGGTTTGGAACCCAGGGGATTCATTAGTGTTCATCGAGCACCCACTATTTACCAGGAACTGTATTCATCAGAATATAATAAATTAGTAAGACATAGTCTCTGCCCTTGAAAAATTATAGTCTAGGGACAGAGGTCAGCAGACTTTTCTGTGGAAGGCCAGGTGAATATTTCCACACAGGCCATACGGTTGCTGTTTTGCCTCCTCAACTCTGCCGCAGTCACACAAAAGCAGCCACAGACGATACGTAAATGATGGATGTGGTTGTGTTCTAATAAAACTTTATTTACCGAAGCAGTTAGTGGGCCAGATTTTGCGCACAGGCCCACAGTTTGCCAACCACTGGTCCCGGAGATGAGAGTCCCCACCCCAGTTCTGTCAGTAATTAGCTGTGTGGAGGTAGTCAAGGGTCTGATGTATAGTCACCATTGAATAAATATCACCAAATATAAATGTAAGTATTTACTGTTCTCCATTTACACTTACTGTTCTCCACTTACGCTACCTTATGCTGAGTGACATTCGTATACAAAGTGAATGGCCAGGTGTGGTAAAGGGGGATGCTCTCTGTGTCCACAGAATCAAAGATGGGCAACTCTGAGCCTCAGTTTCCCCGCCTGTACAGTGAGGGCTTTTACTCTGTGACTCTAAGAGCAGGGTTCATGTTGAAAGAATGAAAGCGGGCGCCTGGGTGGCTCAGTTGGTTAAGCGACTGCCTTCAGCTCAGGTCATGATCCTGGAGTCCCTAGATCGAGTCCCGCATCGGGCTTCCTGCTCGGCAGGGAGTCTGCTTCTCCCTCTGACCCTCCCCCCTCTCGTGTGCTCTCGCGCTCTCTCTCTCACTCTCTCAAATAAATGAATAAATTAAAAAAAAAATCTTTAAAAAAAAAAAAAAGAATGAAAGCATTCCTAAGATCTCTCCCAGCCCCAATGTGAACATTGGGTGGTAACAAGCCCTCTCACCTGATAAACCTCACCACATCTTCTGGATCTCTCAGAGACCTCATAATTACCTGGTGCCTCTGGTTCATTCCCTTCATTCTATAACTGGGGAAACTGAGGCACAGAAAAGTGATTTGATTTGCATAAGGTTGCACATGGTTTTTATACACAGAGTTGCCGTTGGCTCAGTGAATTAGCACATGGCGTCAGTGAGTTCATGGTTACAGGCGTGGTCCTTCTAAGGGCCAGTTAGCTGGGCTAGGTTCTTTTTTTTTAAGATGTATTTTTATTTATTGGCAGGGGGAAGGGGCAAAGGGGGAGAATCTTTAAGCAGATTCCCCACTGAGCACGGAGCCTGATGTGGGGCTCAATCCCACGACCGTGAGATCATGACCTGAGCCAAAACCAAGGGTCAGATTCTCAACCAACTGAGCCACCCAGGCGCCCCTGGGCTAGGTTCTGTAGATACAGTCAGTTCCCTTTCTCCCAGCCTGGCCACGTACTTTGTCCATGTGGGTCACTGGATACCAGTTGGTGAGAAGGAGAGTGATAGTTTACATTTATAATGACAACTAGCAGTGGGTGCTGACTAGTTGACCGTTACTCTGACACTCCTTGCATTATCTCATTCAGTCTCAACAAAAGACTATTAAGTAGGTATTATCATCATCCCCATTTTACGGGTAGGAATTTTGAGGCAAAGAGAGATTATATACTTGCCCAAGAGCTGATGGCTAAAGTCGTAAATCAGGAAGGAAGGAAGGAGGGAGGGAGGGAGGAAGGGAGGAAGGAAAAGGAAAGAAGGAAGAAAAGATCCCAGAGTCCCCTCCCTTAGCTCTGCCTCTCCTAAGTGTGACAAATGACAGAATCATGCCATAAATCATCCCAACAAGACTTGGGATGCTGGTGTCCTAATTCTCATTTTGAAAATGATGAACCCAAGCTAGGGGCCAAGTGACCCAGCCCTGGTCACATATTCAGGAAGGTGGGGGAGCCCCAACTTGAAACCAAGTGTTCCAGCTCATTCCACTGAAACCCTGTTGGCACTGCCTCGTTATCATTGCACCATTCCACATCTACCAACTTAAAGTGCATCTCTAGTTTAAAGGACAGGATATTAGGGAGTTCAGAAGAATGATTCAGCATTTAGATGATTTAGATAATTCATCTAAATAAAGCAGCAGGATGTCATCTCAAGGGGCACTTAACAACTTCTGAGCATCCAGTTCATTGTGATAGACTTACAAGCTTTGGAAACTGTAGAAAAGGTCTGAAGACAGCCAGCCGACATATCCACATTTACTTCTGTGCCTCAAACATGAGTCCCTCCACCAGGCACACGCATGCAGCTAAATACCCACCCTCTGAGTAATGGTGTCAGGCTGGAGGCAATGTCTTGGTGGTTAAGCACACAGCCTTAAGGATTGAATTACCAGTGTTCCGTTCCTGGTTCTGCCCTGGACACACTGCATGATTTTTTTTGTAAGTTACTCTCTTGTCTGTTTCCTCGTCTGTAAATTGGAGGTGGTAATACGCCTGCCTCCAGGAAAGTTGAAGATTAAATGAGATGATGCACGCAAAGTGCCTTGCAAGGTGCCTGGCATATTGTAAGCGCTCGGTAAATGTTCACTGTGAGTCTGTTACTCTGTTAGTTAACTGTTCACTCATACATTCAACAAAGACTAAGTGTCTGCCATCTGCCAAGCCCTCGGCTTGGCCCCTGAGCTAGGTCAACATAATCCCTTCCCCACTGGCTTAGTCTGTGAGGAACCCCGTCTCTAGATCACTTTCTCAGCCTCGGCACTGACAGCTTGAGCTGCAGGATCCTCTGCGGCAGGGGCTGTCCTGTGCATCCTGAGAGCTTTAGCAGCATCCCTGGCTTCCACCCATTAGATGCCGATAGTACGTACATCACCACCACCACCCAGTTGTGACAACCAGACTGCCTCCAGGCTTTTCCAGATGTCCCCTGGGAGGCAAAATCACCCCTAGTTGAGAAACCACTGCCCTAAATCCGGGGCGTAGGTCGTCCATGCCCACTCGGGATTGCTGTGAGAGTCGAATGGGTTAATACTTGAAGAGCTTAGAGCTGTGTCTGCAACTCCATTCATGTGTGGGTTAGCTACAGTACAACAAAGAAACGCAAAACCCAGCGGTTAAACCAGTAAGCACTTTTCAGCCCATGAGTCGACAGGCTCTCACTGAGCCTGGTGGAGGGACTCATGTTTGAGGCACAGAAGTAAATGTGGATATGTCAGTTGGCTATCTTCAGACCTTTTCTACAGCTTCCAAAGCTTGTAAGGCTTCTGTCTTTTGGTCTCCACGGGCCTTGCTTCTGAAGTCAGCTGGCTGGTCCTCTGTGCTTGGCTCTGGTGACCCTGGCTGGGCTCTGTCCCTGTCTCCTCTCAGTTTCCTGGAGCCGCTCACCCGCCAAGCAGGCTCGCCTGGGCCTGTTCTGCCGCAGAGCCCGGGTTCTGAGCAAGAGCGCGAAGTCCACACCTGGCCCCTTAAAGCTCGCTCGGGATTGGCAGCTCTCACTGCTGCCCCCTGCTGTTGGCCTGAGGAAGTCACAGGGCCAAGCCACAGAGAAACGAGCCCCAGCCCTCTAGGCGAATACAGGGCTGTTGTCGTCAGTCTACCTTCACGGCTGTTCTCCACTCATAGGCATGCAGGCAGCCAGGTGCATTTCAGAAACATAATCTCCTCCTGCTTCCTGTCTCTCTCCACAGTTCCTTGGAGTCACAGAGCTCTCCGCGTACTGTGAAGGCTACTTTCTCAAAAACATGATGGTCCTCATCGAAAACGAGGCCTTCAAGCAGCTCCTCTATGACAAAAATGGTGAAGGGACAGGCCAGGATGTGCTCCAGGACTTACAGAGGACGTTGGCCATCAGGATTCAGTCAATCCACTTGTCCTCTTCCAAAGGTTCTGTCGTATGAAACGTCCAGAGCAGGGAACGGTCCCCGGGGACTTTCCAGATCCTGCTGCTGCATCAGCTTCACACAAACACATACCAAGTTCACCTGGCGTCTGTTTTTGGCTAGGCCAAGGAGCTGTCTACTGCCTCAGCTTCTCTCGAATAAGCAATTTCAGCTCCCGTGCGTTCCTGTTGAAAAACAAAGGACATGCCACCGGTCAGATGGCAGTGGGGCCCAGCGCGCGAAGGTCAACATGGGGCAGCCAAGCCAAGCCCATCGGAAAGCACCCCTGGGGCGGTCAAACACCCGTCGCCGGGACCACCGTCCAATGGATGGATTGAGGACTAAAGGTCGTCTGGGTTGCCGGTTGAGAGCCGGAGAACGTAACTGGTCTGACCCTGACGAGCGTCGTGTTCCCATGAAGGACCTTCGTCACTGCAGTTCAGGGAGAGTCAGCCATGGTAGCGAATTCGCAAGACTGTTACCAATAGCGAAGAAATAATTTGGCAAATTTTTAGGGGTGGGAACTTTTTAAAATGTTCATAACAAAACAAAAAAACAGGGCAGCCTTGTAGTTTAAAATCTATTTCTAAAAGCTTAACAGTTCATTTTCAATTGAATTGTGTTTAGGGATCTGTGTTTTGAGTTTTGTTTTTTGTTTTTGTTTTTAAAAAAACAGTAAGTTGCAGGTCTATACTATATAAACATGCATTTGACAAGATATTGCTGATAGTCTATACAAGGTAAAATAATAATCTTGCCTTAGTGATCATGGTTACACAGAGAGGTGCACTGCCAATAATTATCTCTAACTTGATAGTTGAAAACAATGTGCATGCTAATCGTGATTTCGGGGTGAGAATAAAACACCCCCCCACATAACAAGACATGCATTTGCATGGGCCCGAACCAGTGAAATGTTATGTTTGTGCTTCATTTTTGCCAAGGTAAAAAATGTTCCATCACTTCTTGCTAAAAATCCATTTGGTGAAAACTAGAACATATTCCTTTCCTTTAACAATGATTCTGGGATGCTTTTGCAGAAATGTGTTCATAGATGATGCTGATGGGGGGTGGGGAGGGCGCACGCCAGGGGATTTACTGTTAATCCCAAAGTTTTCTCTGTATTCTCAGAAGATGTTAATAGTTTGTTACTAGCCAGATAATATGACTATGTTAGATTATTTTTAAAGATGAAACATGTACGATAGGAAGGATTCTTTCTGTATTCTGAGAGTGTACAGTTATAGGGTTATCTGTAATGAAAGTTTATATCGACAGGGTTCCGTTTTGCTCTGCCATATATTATAAGCAAAAGAGATTGGTGAAGTGCCACAATATTCCAAGTAATTTTTGAGTTGCTGCCTTTTTTTTTTTTTTTTTCTTGTCCGTTAATTTGAAACCTAGTTAGAAACGAGAATGACTTTCAGCCTTTGGGGTTGGCAAAGTCTCATGGGTAAACCTCTTTCCTAGCATGCCTTTGCGAAGTGGTGCCCAGACCCTAGACTCTAGAGAAGCTGCTGTTACCCATCGTACTTGCTCCCTGAGCCACCGTCCAGAGGACTAATGCCAAGTTACATGGGTGTGACCCATGGAGCGCCTGGGCCGCGTCTGCCTACATCATTGGCCCTCAAGTGATTTGGATCCACGAGGCCTCTCTCCTACTTGGTCATTTGCAAACCTCCCCAGGCCCTACCATCAGATGAAGAAGGGGTGGGGTGAGGGGAGAGAGAAACTGCCTGCGGAGGAGGCCACGTTCCAGAAGATCCACAGCCAGTGTGAGTCACCGCTGCCTCCTTCCTCCTCTGTGTTCTCAGAAATGCTGTATGATGTTCCCTTCACCACGACTGACTTCCCCGCGAATGTCTTATGCTAGCTGGGGGCCTCTGGCCTCCGAGTTGTACAGGGGCAACTCCCGACGGGCTTCTGTTATAGTCTGGTGTGTGCTTTCTCTGTCATTAAATGATTTTCCCAAGCCGCGCATCGCGTGTGTGGTACGAGCGAGCTCTTTCCCGGCAGGTGGGGCCTGAGAACTTCATTCAGTTGAAAGACTGGAAAATGTGGCCCTGCAGAAAGAGTCGAGGAAAATGAAGACACCAGGTGAAAGACGGGCTCGTGTCATTGGCAGTGGGCCGCCACCTGTCCGCTCTGTCAAGCAGAGGTTGGTGTGCAGGCTCGAGTCCCCGGGGTCTGCATGCACCTGTGGGTGCCCCCCCCTCGGAGGACTTACAGGCGCCACCACCCCGGCCACTGGCCTAATGCAGCTAATCGGCCTGCAGAGCATTTAGCTCTGGCTGTCACTTGTGTGCCTTAAGGAAGCTTTCTGGGGGGTGGGAAGATGGAGAAAAAGAAGTTTTCCCCACATGGCGTGTCTCCCACCGAGGGCCAGCCTGACTTGATGTTCGTGGTGGTGGCAGCATTCTGGGGTGGAGGGGGGTCACAGAGGGACAAGCAGCTCTCTTCTTGGGTATCCTCATCACTGAGGTCAAACCAAGGCCCCACCTGGTCCGCTCTGGCCCAGCCCGGGTCTGGGTGGAGATTGATATCCCCTGGCTCACCCACAAGACCTACAGGAAGCCAGGGCAAGGAGGCCTGGGCCAGGGAGGGCCCGGTAAACTGCTGACCTCACTAGCCCCTGGGCCCTGCTTAGCAGGCAAGCTCTGTTTCTTTAAGAAGTATCGGAGGGCCGGGGGCCAGAACTCTGAGTCAGGCCTGGAGAACAGAAGGTCGATTTATTTTTGACCCTGCATCACCCTCTGTGTGGCCTCGGGTGAGTACGCCATTTGATTTATTCCTTTTGCAAAGATCAAGTATACCGCATTTGCCTTTTACTTCTCTGACGGGAGGCTTTGTCATTCAGTCCTTTGTCATTCAGTCCTTAGTGAAGCCGGTAGCATCTGAGGCCCTTAACAGCTTGGGGGGAGAAGGCTGAGCCCACCTGCCCGCCACAAAGCACCCTCTACCCCTTCCACGGCTAGGAGGAACTGGAAGGAGGGTGTGCATGCAGCCACCTGATTAAACACAAAGGCCCCAACTTGGCTTCTGCCGCCCCCAAAATGCCCATGTGTGGTTGGTCTTGTATATACTGTATTTAAATGTCATCCATGCTTCCCAAAAGAAGGAGAAGCCCACCCCAAATGGGGATCAAGGTGTGAGCTCCCATCACGGGAGGCAGAAGCTAGAAGACAGTGTAGTCACCCCTCAGGGTCCGGTTGGATGGAGGGGCCCCTGAGATTGTTTAGTCCTGTGATTCCGGTTCTGTGGCTTGCGTTGTTTTTCCCTGTGAAGCCCCAGGCCAAGAGTGTTAGTCCAGCTGGGCCTTGTTTCATCCCACCTCGTCTATTACTGCGCCGTGTTCAGGCAGGGTGGATAAAGGGTAAGGATCCCACACAGCCGTTGGAGAAAATCTTTTATTTCCCTAGTCCTGGGTCCCCTGTCGTCTTCAAATTCCGCGCTCACTCCCTCTGCCCCCCCCCCGCTTGGCAGTCGCTAGCTTGAGTCACAGACGAATGGGCGCAGATCCATATCACACCACTCTAGATCCCTTTCCGACTGGCCCGACCAGACACACTGCAAGACGGTTTCCTGGGCTTCTTGGCTTGAGGGTTCACGTCAGGGAGATGCACAGCCATTGCCAAGCTTCGGGCTGCAAGCTGGTCTGGAAACGTTCACGTGTCCCAGCCAGTACAGTCCCCTGACTAGCCCTGAGACACTGGACAAGTCACTCACAAAGTCCAGTTTTCGTTTATCTCTTCTGAAAAATTGGTGTAAATATAACTAGTTAATAGCATCGTTGAGAAGATTAAGCAAAATATTTTGTACAGGCCCTACACAGTAACAGAGAAAGGCACTTCCAGACTTGTAAGACCCAAGCAGAGGGAAGGAGAACCTGATGAGTCACACAAGGAAGGGAGGGTTAACAATTCTGCCCTTCATTCCTTTTTTTAAACTATTGTTATTTAAATTCAATTTAGTTAGCACATAGTGTATTATTAGTTTCAGAGATAGAATTTAGGGATTCATCAGTTGCATATAAGACTGAGTGCTCATTACCTCAAGTGCCCTCCTCAGTGCCCATCAGCTGTCCTTCATTTCTAGAACTTTCTACCGCAGCCATTCCCAGGGTGGTTTGTGATCTCTAGGGTTGTGCTACCTGTTCCAGGGAATGTGGAGAACTTCTCCAAAAACAGCTCTATTGCAATCCTAGTTCCTAGCATGGTACCTCACACAAAGTCAGTGATCAAGAAATGTTTAAGTCGGGCGCCTGGGTGGCTCAGTTGGTTAAGCCACTGCCTTTGGCTCAGGTCATGATCCTGGAGTCCCTGGATCGAGTCCCGCATCGGGCTCCCTGCTCGGCAGGGAGTCTGCTTCTCCCTCTGACCCTCCCCCCTCTCATGTGCTGTCTCTCTCTCTCTCTCTAATAAATAAATAAAATCTTTAAAAAAAAAAATGTTTAAGTCAATGGAAGCCAAGTTCAACTAGATTTTCCTTCATATAAGTACTGTAAATATTTCATATAAATACTAAATATAAGTACTAAAAATGCTTTCACACTATTAGTATATTTGCTAAATATTAGAGTTGCAGGGATTCGCTCTCCCTAACTCCTCATCTACTCGGGAACGTGAGACTCACATTTGTGACCCATTTGACGTGAGTCCAACGCCCCGCAAGTGACCGAGCAGGGACGGACCCACTGGTTCGACTCTCAGTCCAGGTTTGGGGACCATGGCTGAAGAGGAGACAGGTAGTCACAAATCCCCAGGGGAAAAAAACACCAATTGTCAACTCCAGAAAATGCCAGGATCACTGTCCTCAACAAAGTGGCAGCTAGCCCTCGTCCTTTCCTGCCACTTGAGTATGTGGACCCTCATGCCCCACCCCTCCACTGAGAAATCCTCCTGGTGAAACTTCACATCGCCTGTGTCCCTCCCAACCTGGCCAGTGCCTTGGGTAAAACAGCATGTGTCTTGGACAGGACCACCGGGAAGCTGGTAGGATGCCTATTTTTTCACACTCTTTAAAAATAACCCAGCAGATTTTAAACTTCCTGCTCGGTAGGAGAAAATAGAACTCGTACTCAGCAATCACGTTGCACATTAGTTCCCATTACTGATGAGGCAGTGGGGTAATGAGTGCCCTATGAAAGGACATGCCTCCAAGTTTAGCTCCGAACATGAAAAGACAATCTATCTGCGTGAATAGGCAATTAAAAGAGATGCCCTGTTGGCATTGATGCGTTCTTTGGATGTTGCTTTCAGAGTTAACCTCGGATGAGTTCTGAATTTTAATGCCACCTCAAAACTCTGGGATGAAGAGCTGCCAGGAGAGTTGGCAGGTGGGTGGAATGGAGGGGCTCCGGGCTCCGGGCTCCGGGCTCCGGGCTGGGCACCAGATCCCGCCTCCAGTCCTGTTGCTGCCATCGACTACTTGGTGACTTTGGCTGGGCCCCTTCTCCATTCTGGACCTAGTCTAAATGAAAGCCTTTCTGAGCGGATGTTCTGTGCGCCTAGACTGAACATGTCACACTCCTCTTGCTACACTCATGTATTAGAACCTTGCAGTAACACCATTTAGTGGGATAGAACATTCTGGATTGCATCCAGGAGGACTTAGGTAAAGGAACCTCAGTGTACAATGATGTCTTTGGTAAAAGAGGCAAGAAGTCAAGTAAAAGCCTTACAACAAGGCTCCATGGATGTTTTACGATGAGGATGCATCTCATCAAATCATAGCCTGGTGACCACCATCTCCTTTTTGTTTTGTTCTTTTTGCTTTTCGTCTTTAAATAATGACAGATTCACAGGAAGTTGTGAAGATAGTACAGAGAGGTCCTTGTACCCTTCACCCACTTCCCGCCAATGGAGGCATTTTAACTGTCTCTAGTACGATATCGAAAGCAGGAAATTGACATCGGCACACTGCGTGTGTCTAATTCAATGCCATTTTGTCACAAGTATAGATCCATTTTACCACCACCCCAATCACTGCTCTGCACCACAAAGGTGTCCCTGTGCCCCCCCTTCCTAGTCACTCCCACGCCCTTCCTCCTCTCATACGATCCCAGCCCTGGCAGCCACAGAACTGTGTTTTACCTCTACAGGTTTGTCATTTGGAGAATGTTCTATAAATAGAACTGTTCAGTAAGTGGCTTGCTTCACTCTGCACAATGCCCTTGAGATCCATCCAAGGATGTTGCAGGTATCAAGAGTCTGTTCCTTTTTATTGCTGAGTAGTATCCCCCTCCCCCCCCCCGTGTCCCATGTCCTTTTAACCAAATGCAGGGGTGTGTCAGGAAGTTTGGCAGTAAGACAGCTTGGCTCTGACGGCTAGTTCTCTGCTTGTAGCTCCCAGAAAACAGTGATGTGTCTTGAGAGCCGGACATGACTTTCTCATCCTGCAGCGTCGAGGGGAGACTGTTTTGTGACGTTAGTCCAACACTTGGGTGTTGGTCATGGATCATAGGAGACCACTGCTTTCACATGGCCTAAATGGTCCTTCAGCTTCTACCATTGACGGACTTCTCCATACATCTCACTGGTGGGGTAGGGAAGCGCTTCTCAGGCTCACTCTACATGCACATCACTGGGGATCTCGTTGAAATGCAGGTTCTGATTAAGTAGGGCTGGGTCAGGCTTGAGATTCAGCATTTCCAATAAGCCTCTAGGTGATGCTCATGCTGCCAATCGGGGAGGCATCGCTTGAATAGCAGAAGTGTCAAGTATGGAGGTCAGAGATTCATCTCCAACCCTTTCTGCTGCCAGACTAACCCTTGGCTTCTGTCCTGTCTGTCACCCGCCTCTCTGGAATCTCAACCTTGTGGGTTATTATGAGCCTTTCCTTCTGTCCCAGACTATGAAGACATTTTAGCCATACATCTGGGGAACTCATTTGAAATTACATTTTCCTAGGTGGAGGGTTCAAAGAGTCTAAATTGAGCCCACGGAATTATTCACCCACAACCCCATTCTACCTTCACTTTTCCTGGTCTGCTTTTAGTCCAAATCAAATGTATTTATGCGCTGGGTGTTTACTGATGGCCTAGCACGCATGTGGGACCTGCTTCTCTGTTGTGGCACAAAACATCCATCCTTTCTCACTTTGGTTTTCCGTTTTCCTTCAGTATTGGTGGAGGAGGAAAGAAGAAAACTCTTGTTTATTGTAAGACTGTTTCATGAGACTTCTTTCTGGGCTCACAGAGCCCTCCTGAGAGTGGCAAGGACACCAAGGAGGACCAAGAAGGGAACAATCAAAGACAGCTGTCCCTCCCATCTTTGCTAAAATTACTTGGATAGTGGAGGAGGATGAGGGAAGCATCTGGTTCAAAATGGCTGCTGGATGAGCTTGAGACTTGTCAGCCAGTTGCTGTGGGGAATGAGTGGGTGGGAAGAGGAAAGAGTGGCAGATTTTATCCATAGTTACTCTCTACTTTCTTTCCTTGTCAAGCGAATGACTGAATTTTCAGCACTTCAAAGGAATCACTCTCATATATTAAATATTGTGGTTGTGGGGGGCGCTCAGAGATTGTTTTCTGTTGAACCAGTAATAAGAAAGTACAAAGTCTTTTTTTTTCTAGAAGTTCCTTAGACCAGGGAATGAATCTCTACCCCTGCTATGTGAGAGTTTCAGCTGGCCAGTGAGTTTAATGAAAATCAGCAATATGATATAGTTGCTTAGAAGAGCTCATTTAGCTGTAGGCTACATTAATAGAAGCATAATCACTAGAATGAGGAGGTGATGATGCTCCTCTCTGCACTGAGGAGATCCCTCCTGGAGTCGTGCATTTGGTTCAGGGTCTGCACGAGTCAGGGTTCCTAGAACAAGCAACTCTGGCAAATTTAAGAAGAAAGGGGATTTATTCAAAGATATTAGACAATTCAGACACTTGATGATGGGCTAGAGAAACTATTTGAAAGGCAGAGCTTCTAGGGATCACTTACAAACCATGACACAGGAAAGGCCTGATGAAGTCCTTGCTGCCACTTCTGCCACCAAATACTGTGAAGGCCGAAGTCAGTAATGGCAGCTCCATGGTGACGGAAAACTTGATTTCCAGGACGACTTCGGCCACAAGCACCAGTACCACTCCAACCTCAGGACTTAACCTGCAAACCCAGCAAAAAGTTCAGCACCTCTGCCTCCACTTGAACCACAAAACGCAAGCTCCCATTCCCTGGTGGTGTCCCCTTCAGAATCAGACTTTCATTCCAGCACAGCCGACTGGCAGAACCTCGGTCACATGACTATGCTTACCTGGGGCGGGGGGGGGGGGGGGGGGGGGGGGGGGGCCGGGAGTTTCAGTTCTCGCTGCTGCCTTCAGGGGACAGGACGGATCCCAGGGGATCTCTGTGGAGAAAGATGATGAGCGACCATGAATATGACAGATGTCCCCTGTACTTAATGAAGGTCACAGACTTATCAGAAGAAAGTAACCCGACAGTGAAAGAGCGGCTGAAAGAACTGGGATGTTTGGCCCGTAGAAAGGAAGACTTGGGTATGAATAAGAACTTTTAAAAGTCAGAGCAAAGCATTCCAAAGATGGAATGAGCTGACACAGGGGCAGTGAGTTTCCCATCACAGGAAGCATTCAAGAAAATGCTAGTCAACCACTTGATAGAGATTCAAGCAATAAATGGGGGGTAGAATTTAAAGGTCCCTTACGACTCAGAGATATTGTCATTATCAGTTCTCTCCTTCTGATATTAATCATCTATTTGGCCTCAGAAAACCGATCCATCTTGATATATCTTTTATAGAATTTGTAATGACCTCCCTGCCTTCATTTTTTGTCAGTGCCGGATTTTATTAAAGCCTGCCACCCCATTTATCCTCATCATGTTAGTGAGGCAGCAGATCAATTCATTACTCCTACTTATCTAATACAGAAGGAAGAGAAATGGTCTACAAAACCTCACCAGCTGGGAAGAGAAAAAGTAGCTAGCAGCAATTCAGTTACTGAAAAATGGGACTTCTTTTTATAAAGGGGGAAAAAATGGGTTTCAGTAAAGCAATCAAGTTAGGGAAGGGCCATTTCTGAGAGTAGAATGAAATTCAGGTCTGGGAAATTGCACGTGTCAACACTGCATCAGTTGCGCATTTTTAAAACCAGATTCAACAGAGAAAAACCAGGAGTCGTGCGTCAGTTTGGCCACGGGTGCCTGCCAGCCTCAGTCTTCCCTCTACGTAATGGGGATGTCGCTGCATTGACATAGCAGGTGAGGGAGAGGCCCGACTGAAGTGATGGCGGGAGGTAAGGCTCAGTGACAATGCAGCACTCCTTGTCCCCCAAGCAGGGGGGACACAAGAGGGAAGCTGGCTGATTGGCTCACTCCACCTCGGTCCCCCCAGGCCCACAGTGGCTCTGTCGGCATCCTGCCCAGGGCCGCCTACCAGCTCCCCTCCTACCACACTGTTGGCTTCCAGGAGTCACCCACCAGGGTCCACTTTAATTCATGACACTCCCTTGACAGCCTCACTCCCTGGAGCCCCCGGGGGACCCCAGCCTTGTGTTCATCTCCTGCTCGGAGCTCTCAGGTACGGAATCTTACTAGGTACCTGTCAGCCGGTTGTCACATTTTGTCCCAGAGGTGATGGAAACAATGCTCAAGTATCATGCCTCTGTGTGCTGCTTCGAAGATGCTTCCATGTGGCTGAAATGTCATTTCCAGTGCACAGGAGGGTGGTGCGTTTCTCATCCCTCTATATCGCATGTCCCTCTTTTACACCTTTGAGTGCAGAAATTGGCCTGGAAGGACAGGGTCGGTTTTAGAGAATGCTCTCCTGACAGATGAAGGGCTGCCACAGCTCAATCCTGTGCGAGAGACACCTGCAGTGTATAGAAATATGAAAACAAGGAAAATCTGACATGGCTGTGACTCATCACAGTGAGATCTAATGTTTACTGAGCTTTTATCATGCGGCAGACACTGTCCCGAGTGCTTTATGTGCATTATCTCCATCCTCACGAAGACTCCTAAGGGATGGGGATTTGTATTCCCATTTTACAGATAGGGAAACTGAGGTGCAGACAGCAAGGCTTAAAAGTGCGTGCGGCGCCAGAATGTTGGTGCAGACTGTGTTGGTCTGCAAGCAAGTTCTAAGCAAGCTCTAAGTCTTCGCCATGCTCTTTGTTTAAAATGCCTCCTTTCAGGGCCCCTGGCTGGCTCAGTTGGGGGAGCATGCAGCTCTTGATTTCAGGGTTGCGGGCTCGAGCCCCATGTTGGGTGTAGAGATTACTTAAAAATAAAATCTTTTTTTTTTTTTTAAGATTATTTATTTATTTGACAGAGAGAGAGAGAGCGCGCATAAGCAGGGGGAAGGGCAGAGGGTGAGGGAGAAGCAGGCTCCTGGCCGAGCAGGGAGCCCGATGCAGGGCTCAATCCCAGGATCCTGGGATCATGACCTGAGCCGAAGGCAGATGCTTAATGACTGAGCCACCCAGGTGCCCCTAAAAATAAAATCTTAAAAAATAAAAAGAATTTAAAAATTAAAAAAATAAAAGAAAATGTCTCCTTTCAAGGGAGGTGGGAAAATGAGATCCTTCTCTCCTCTCTGCTGCTTTAAAAAAAATGACCATTCAGATAGCTATTCAGAAGAGGAAGAAAAAGCCTTCTGCGGTCAGGCGAAGGTTAATCATGTGTATCTGTGGTGAACTGTTATGCCAAGGTCAGCTTCTTCCAGATGCAGTTTTTTGTGTGTGAGTTTTGTTTGGGTGAGACAGGAGTGTTGAGTGGTATAAAGGTTCAGTTCAGATGGACCAGTACTCAATGGGTATTGACCACCACTGGGGAGAGAGGCAAGGAAGCTGGGGTTCCTCAAGGTGCTTCCTGACACACAGACACAGTCTGGGGACAGAGTTGCTGCCAAGCCAACTCTTGGCGTGAAGGGAGCCCCCCCCCACACACCTCTTGGGCAGATGGGCCCAAGGTCACACTGATAGTCAAGGTCACGCTCAGCAAGGCCATGGGTCATACAGGAGACATGGTTGGCTCATTATGCCTCTGAGCCCACACCTTTCCCATCTCAGATTTTTGGCTCTTATTGGGCCGAAGTCCCACCCACCTGGGTCCTCAGCCATGCTGATAAGTAGAGAAAGCCCCCGGGAGAAGTTCCCTAATGGCTAATTTCACCCCCAATCAGCGACTCGGTGATGGGCATCGCTGACTCAGGGGCGCATACCTAAGAGGCTCCTCCTGGCCTCTAAGACTTGCGCTCTGTCACTCGGGGGATGCAGGGAGCCGGGTGTGGTTTATTTCTCTTTCTGGGCCCAGGGAACAATCTGAATTTGGGAGGTTTGGGTCTTAGTCCCTTGTTAGAGCCGAGAAAGACTTCAAAGACTCAACTGCTTCACAGAGCTTCGTAAAAGAGGAAAGGCCCCCAGAGTGTGTGAAGTAAGGCCTCCTTCATTCCCTTCCAAGGGGGAAGATGGTGAACCCCAGGCCTCGTGCCTGCTCCACATCGACCCAGCCCCTCCTTTTGGCCTCCATGCAGAGGACGAGCGGTTCCCTTGCTCTCTGCTGCCATGGGCACTAGAAAAACAAATTTTGCTTTTAGCTGCAACCTCTCAGAAGCACCAAAATATAAGCCACCAGAAACTCCTCAAGCTTACCTGGGCATTCTAGTTTATTCATGGTTGTTGGGTTTTGTTTTGTGTTTTAAGATTGATTGATTGATGGACTGATTTTAGAGAGAGAGCATGTAGGGAGTGGGGGGTAGAGGGAGAGGGAGAATCTCAAGCAGACTCCCTTCTGAGCACAGAGCCCAATGCAGGGCTCGATCTTACCACCCCGAGATCACAACCTGAGCCAAAACCAAGAATCAGACACTTAACCAACCACACCACCCAGGCTCCCCAAGGTTGTTTTTTTGTTTGTTTTAATGGGCCAGTTTGACCTGCAACCCAGTTCTGTCTGCTCCCATTTCAGACAGTACACACAGCATCTTCACCTTCAAAACCTCTGTACTCCAGGGAGCAGAGCCCAGGGGCAGACTGAGAAAGCCCAGGACACGCATGGGTTTTGTTGTCTCGTTTTGCGTTGGTAAAACCAGGAGACAGGTGACTCCTAGCTCCGCGCTTGTCAAGGCAGCGGGAAGTCAGGACATGGAACAACAGATGGTGTGGCCGTGGGCGCAGGCTGAGCTGGGAGGAGGGTCGTCCGAGGGGCTTTCAGGAACGCCAGCCTCGAGGAAGGGCCTCATTTCGGGTTTGTGGTGTCCATCATCCTGGGCTTGTATTAAAGCAGAGTGGCAGACAGTAGGTAGGATGGGCCGGAACCGAGGAGTTTTCTGGTTGGGTAAAGTCCTTTAATTGTCCTCTGAGGAGGTTACAGGTCAGCTGCTTCTCCTTCTGGGGCCTCTTCCATTTCACAGGAGAAAGAGAGCACAGCAGAGAGTGGGACCCCGGCCCCGGGACCAGCGCACCAGCCGCATACCTCCTTCGCCCCCGCTGTTGTTGTTGGCACCTCGGGGCAAGTCCGATGCTTCCTCGGCTCCCCCGTTGTTTCTCCACTGCTTGGGGTTGGTAGCGTTTCCTAAAAGAAGTGCTCCATTCCCTTGCTTCTCGAAGTGGGGCCCACAGACAGTCGCATCGAGCTCATGGGGAGTTTGTTGGAAATGCCGAATCTGACCCCTTACCCCTGACCTAATGCCCTGGAATCTGCATTTTCCCCCGAGCACCTGGAGTCTGAGAAGGGCAGGCTGCTGTGACTGCATCAGGCCCTTCTGTCTCTCTAAGGACACTGCAGATGTGCCTGAAAAGGTGATCTATAGATGGTGAGGACTTGGGGAGCAGACCGGGGTGGGATGCGGGAGAAGATCCTTAGGGTGTTTGATTCATTGTGCTATAATGAGTCATTTTTAAGACCGCTACGCTCTCTGAGAGTCTCGGAGAGTCAACTGTGCATCCTTCTCCTGCCAATGGTTTCTCCCCTGACTGGAGGTGGGAGATGCTTTTCCAGCCTGCTGTCAATGTCTAGTAAATTACCTTACCTGCTTCTTTCCTGATGTCTCTCACCAGGGCAATCCCCCTTTCCAGCCACCTGTTTCTGCTGACAACTTTAGGAATTAGCTTCTTTAACAAGCATTAGATAAAAATCATCCCACTCTGAGGAAAAATGACACAGAAAATTAAGGGCTGTTTATAAAACTGCATACACATGCATGAGGTTTGCCAAAAACAGCTTGTGTCCCAAGTAGGGCAGACAGGCCACTACGGGCAGGAACAGAGAAGAGGACTAAAGGAAAGAATTGTGAAGGCTTGAAAGAGGATGTGTGAGCTCGGGGACCCTGTGGCAGTCTGAATCGGCTTCCTTAGAAATGCTCATGAGAGCATGAACCTTATAACAAGAAACTGTGATTTTTTCAGAGTGCCCCAAACTCCTAGGATTCCAGCCCTTCGGTTCTGTCTCTATATCCCTATTGATGAAACATGACTTTTTCATCCCCGGGAGACCAAGGCTTTGCCTCCAATGCAGCATAGAGGAGAATGGATCAATTATCTAGATAATTCAAGGACAACCTCCCACTTCAGCCACCTCTGTGCACAAACCATCGTCATGTCCTTCACCAAAAATCTCTGGCCAGGGACACTAACCCCATGATTGGGACTTGGTTTAGCAAACCACCTGCCTTGTGACACTATGGCATGGTGGGGGCGGGGGAGGATTTTGCCCCCCGGGAGCATTTGGCAATGTCTGGAGGCGTTTGTCGTTGTCCCAACTGAGGGAGAGAGATGCTCCTGGCATCTAGTGGGCAGAGGCCAGGAGGCTGCTAACCATTTCACAAGGCACAGGACAGGTTCCAACGCAGAATTATCCAGCCCCCAATGTTAGTAGTGCCAAAGTGGAGAAGCTCTGTTCCAGGGAGATGGGTTTGGGTCTCCACTCACTGCACAGCATGATGGTATGGAAGGAATTTCTTCCCCATAGGTTCCTGAATCACAGGAAAATCAACAGGAACAGTCTCTAGCGATGAGCTCAGATTCTCCACTGCCCCCCCCCCCCCAGAGCCATGGTCAACCACATTCAGCCGGGTGATCATGGGCTTCCTCAGACAGCAGAGCACGCTCATTTATATTTCATCTTCCAGGGCATCTCTGGGGGTTAATGTTTCGCAGTCCTGCTACTTTGGCATAGATTGGGGCCTCTGGGAGGCCAAGAGAAACCCAGGTCACATCTGTTTTGGAAGCTCCAGGTATAAAAAAAATGAAGAAAGGCAAAAATAAGATGATAAAAATTTCAATTCATTTTAAATATTTGCAAATAAGAAATAATAATTCTACCCACAAAGAATGGAATCAATATACCCAGACCAGTCACAATATAATTGCAATATCTATACATTCCATATATTCATTCATAGTGTCTACAGGCAGGGTCGTCCTGTAATGGGGTCTAACCCTGAGAGTCCACAGTGAAAGTTGTCCTTTCTTGAGTCCTGCCAATGTGTCTCTGTGACCATGAATAGGCCTTACTTGGAAAAATATTAAAGATCTAAATGTACAGCTATTTGAGGCTATGTCAGAAGGAGTGGCAAAGGTCCAAAGGCAAAAAATAGTAGTTAAAACATACAAATACTTATTGGATGTCCCGGATAGTAATCTGAGGGTGTGTGTGTACGTATTTATGTACATACACACACACACACACACACACAATCTCAACACTTTGTTATCGTTAATCCCATCTGACAGGAAACCAAAGTAGAGAGAAATGAAGTGATGACCAAGGTCACATTCCTTATCAGTAGGTCTGTGAATAGAATCAGGTATGTAAGTAAAACCAAGGGAGTTTGACTCCAGAAACCACATCTGCAACTCTCAAAGGGAGAGGTGCAGGTTTAAGAAGATGTGTAGCACCATAAAAGGGCTTTAGAAAGCATCGAGAGGAGGTACAGTGCAATGTCAACCGGACAGGTGTTGGAGTCACATGGATCTGAATTCGAATCCTGGTTCAGACCCTTTGCTGTGAGGTCTTGGGCTCCTTCCTTAATCTAAAGCCACTTTCCTCAGCTGTAATTGGGCCTGGTGGCCCCCACACGTCCAATGAGGCTGTATTAGGGTCCGAGCATTAGCCCAGGAACGTGAAGGGCACACAGCATTGTGATGATAAAACTGAAGCTCAGAGAGAGTAAGTGTGTTGCCCAAGGCCACACAGCAAAGCACCGACAGGTCTCTGAATACCTGGTCCAGTGCTAAGCCATTTCACCTATCCGGCCCCCTCCATCCCCTAACAGTGTCTTTCTCAAATTGCCCATTTCAGAGCTCCAGATAGGCTTTCTCACCTGCAGGGCTATGCTGCCATACTTGGGGGGCTGTGCCGAACTGGGTGAAGTGGGAATAAGCAATCACAGAAGCTCCACAGTTCAAAAAAAAAGTGGGGGAAAAGGTTTAAATTCCAAGCATAATCCCGGAGTGTCCACTAGGTGGGGCCACACTTCTGCATTCCCGGAGTCCCAAAGTTTTTCTGGATTAGAGTGTGAATTTGGCTCGTGAGGGACTGAGAAAATTCACTCATTCATTCACTCACTCATTAATCTGATAAATATTTACTAAACACCTACTCTGTGCACGGCATGATGGTACAACAGTAAACACTGTGATTATTTTTTTTTAATTTAAATTCAAGTTCGTTGACATACACTGTAGGATTGGTTTCAGGAGAACACTGTAGTTATGAACACTGTAATTAGAATCTGACAACTTCTCTGCTTCCATAATGAACCTCACAGCCAGGCAAGAACTTTATCCTTCCACTCACTCCATCCTCAGCATGGGGCCAGATTTCTTCCCAAAATATGTATTTGGCATGTATTTCCCAGCAAGCTCAGAGAACACGGAGAGGGATCAGACACAGCCTAGTGGAGGAGACAAACACGTGACCCGCGCAGCCAGCCTGCCCTGGTCAGTGACTGCTACGTGCTACTGTCTGGAGGAGCCCAGAGCTCCTCTTCAGGATCCTTTAAAATAAAGCCAAGTCTTTTGTCCTTTGGCGTCCTGAAAGGGGAGATCAAAACCTTCGCCCCCACCCATACTTTCTCTGCTTCTTGTCAACGATTGGCTCCAACTTGCTGTCCCCCCAGAAATCTCCGTTGGTGCCACTGAGGGGGGCTTGAAATGGCAAGAATGAGGTTGATTATTTTTAAGACTTATTTATTTATTTGAGAGAGAAAGGAAGAGAGAGAGCCAGGGGAGGGGCAGAGGAAGAGGGGGAGAGAGAATCTCAAGCAGACTCCGCACTGAGCGAGGAGCCCAACGTAGGGCTCGATCCCACAACCCTGAGATCATGACCTCAGCCGAAACCAAGAGTCAAATGCTCAACCGACTGAGCCACCCAGGTGCCCTAAGATTGATTTCATTACAGGTGGATTAGGTGAAAGTGTTCACTCTTCCCTGGGCACATATTTCTGCCTCCCCTTCCAAGAGAGGCTCTGTGGGTGTTGGAACCTCATGAACTGATGTCAGGAGGCCCAGGCTCTGAGCCTAACATGATTTGTGGTCATGGATCAGTCGCATTCTCTTTCTGGCCTCAGTCCTCTCATCTGTGGTAGACTACATATGGCCACAAATTCTTTACAGACCTTCCCAGCAGGAGATGGTGACTTTCCCCCACTTTCCTGGATCCCAGAGCCAGCCACCCTCCAATCCACATCACATCATCTCCCCTAGATTAGCCATAAGGATCCTGCCAGTGGTTCTCCAGCCGTCACTCTGCCCCGACATGCATTTCACACAGAAGATCGAATGACATGAAAACAAGTTAGATCACATCATTCGTCTGCCGCACACCCTCTAACCACAGCCAGCATCCCTTCCGAACTTCAACACTGGGCACCATCTGGCTCCCTGCCCACCTCTCTGCCTGTTTCCCCCTTGTTCACAGTGTGCCAGCCTCATGTCTGGGACTGTGACCCCAGGGCCACACAGCTGGCCATCTAGAGAGAGCCTGGAGCTGAAAAGCAAGGCAGAACTTGAGCTGGAAAATGTATGGGATTGAAGTTTCACTTTAAGATAAACATTCCCCTACCCAGAAGCTAGGGGAGACCAGAAAACCACTCCTTGAACCTGGGGGGAAAGTTTTTCTAAGAGGAGGAGATGGTGGTGGCATGAAGGAGGGTGGGCTTGCAGAAACGCGGTTTCTGGTGGAAGCTAAGGGGTCAGAAACCTCAGCTGTTGTCCCGCAGCTAGACGGTCAGCAGGTGAGTGAGTCCCCAGTCAGGTGGCTGCAACCACATTTGATTAATCTTATTTGGTTTTCCCTTGACTTACGGCTCTGACCCTCCATTAGAGTAGAAGCTCCTGGGACATATTCACCTCTGTAGCTCCCTGTCTCCCCAGCGGAACTCTGCACAAAGGTGGCAGGGAGAACGTTTGCTGAGTGTTGTGAGCAACAGTCCTTTCTCGCCAGTCACGCCTGGTAGCAGCACCCCAATTTTCTTCTAGGGCACGCTCCCTTCCCTGCTCTCACCCATGTGCTCCACATAAGGGCTCACTCCGTCCCTGGCTCCAGAACTGGACACATGGCTCAGGCCCAACCAAGCAAAACATCCCTTTCTCCCGACCACACTTCTGGATCAGGAATGGGCAAGTGACCATTCCAGGACTGGGGAGACAAAGGAGACTGAAGAGGGGATAAAGGCAAGTGCTCTTCTGCTAAGGCTGCAAGAAGCAAGGATGCTGCAGGCTTGAAGCTGCTGAAGGCCCAGAATTAGCCAACACAGTCGAAGCCGGAGACAGGTTGGGAGAGGTCAGATCCTGGTGACATGCTTTAAGCCCCTGAATCCAGCTGAGTCAGAAGCCATTCGTGTCACTGGATTCTTGAATCATCTGAGCAGATAATTTCCATTTCTTGTCTAAGGCAATTAGAGTACCTGTCACTTGCATCCAAAAGAGTCCTGACAGATGAATGAATGAATGAATGAACCAGAAAACACCAGCATAGAGGAAAGGATTTCTGTGCTAGGAGCCAAGACAGTGTCTTGCCATTTACTATGTGACACTGGGCAAGTTGCCTGATGTCTCTGGACTTCAGTTTAGAACTCTGATATCATTCATTTATTCAACATTTATGGGCATTAATCATGCCAGACATCATGCTAAGTGTTGGCTCTTCCATGGTAACAAAACCCTCATGGTTTCTGTTCTCATGAAAATGGAAATGAAGTTCACTCTTAGAAAAACAAAGTGACATTTCTGCAAACCTGATTTTGTCACCGGGAAATGTGTTTGTGGTACAAGTCTCTAGCACTTGGTAACTGGTAACGATCTTGTTATTCCTTCCACTCCTCATCAGCAACTTTTGGGGTTAGATGGAGGAGGGGTGGGAAACCAAGCCTCATATGATCAGAGAGGAGGGTACCCAGACTTCACTTCCTTCCTGAAGCTCATGGCCAATCAGAACCAATGTTTATGAGCCTAATTATACACAGCACTGAGCTAGAGGGTGTAATGAGAGCCTGGCTTGGGCCTGGGTCCTATCCTTTGGGACCTTTAGCTCTAAGAATAGCCAACGTGCAAACAAGTACATTTTTTCTGGCCTCTGGCAAGGAGACTTTTCTGAGTCAAATATGCTCATCAATGTTCCCAAGAATCAGGCTTAGAAATGGAGCTACTTAAGCTCGATCGCTTTCAATCTTGTTATAAAGAATTAATAATGCCAACTGAAGTTGGATTTTTATTTTTAAAGGGAATTCACAACTTGGGTTGAAATGGCAAAATGTGCGACATAAATAAGCCCAGTATCCAAGTGGAAGCTTAGCAGGCCCCAAATAACCAGAGTTCTATCCCACCTTCTAGGATTTCATTTGCTCATTCATTTAATAAATAGTTATTGGGCGCCTGGGTGGCTCAGTCAGTTACGCGTCTTAGCCTTCAGCTTAGGTCGTGATCCCAGGGTCCTGGGATCGAGCCCCGCATCGGGCTCCCTGCTCAGTGGGGAGTCTGCATCTCCCTCTCCCTCTGCCCCTCCCCCTGCTTGTGCTCTCTCTCCCTCTCTCTCTCTGTGTCAAATAAATAAATAAAATCTTTAAAAACAACAGTTCTCAAGTGCCTATTCTGCACCAGGCACCATCATGGAAGAGCAGCTGTCTCCTAAGAGGGCAGCCCACGGAGGGGACAGATCCAGAGGCAAATATTCAAACACAAGCCCATTCCTTGTATTCCTGCGTGCACACCTGACTGAGCCCAGCCAAGCGTTAATAAGTCAGCCTCTACCAATAAATCATTTCACGTGCTCTATTCTAAATATAGCACAGCTTCTTGCCTGTTCCAGTTATTATTGCTGCATTTAAAAAATGACCTCAAAACTTAGTGGTTTGGTACTTAATGCCACTGAATTGTACATTTAAAAATGGTTTAGGGGCACCTGGGTGGCCCAGTCGGTTAAACGTCTACTTTCGGCTCAGGTCATGATCTCAGGGTCCTGGGATCGAGCCCCACATTGGGCTCCCTGCTCACTGGGGAGCCTGCTTCTCCATCTGCCTCTGCCCCTCCACTCCCCGCTCTGCTCATGCTCTCTCTCTCTCTCTCAAATAAGTGACATTTTAAAAAAACTAATAAAAATGGTTAAAATGGTAAATTTTATATGTATTTTGCCATAATAAAAATATTATGGGAGAATAAAAAAAAACTTTAATGGTTTGAAACAACCATTTAATGAAGCTCACAGATTCTGGGGGTGAGAATTTGGGGCAGGGCACAGTGGGAACAGTTCATTCCTGCTCCATGGTGGCTGGGCCTCAGCTAGGGAGACTCGAAGGTGGGAGGTGAATCAGTGTCTGGGTCCTGGCATCATCTAAAGGTCCTTACATTTACATGCCTGGGCTGACTCAAAAACTAGGACTGCCTACTGGAGCACCCAAATGTGGCCTCTCCGTGTGTGCCTTTCTCACAACATTGTGGCCTCAGGGTAGTCAAACTTTTTATTTTTATTTTTTTCAAGTAGGCTCCACACCAAGTGCAGAGCCCAACACAGGGCTTAAACTCACAACCTTGAGATCAACACCTGAACTGAGATCAAGAATCAGATGTTTAACCAACTGAGTCACCCAGGCGCCCCTCAAACTCTTTATATGTTAGCTCAGAGCACCTCACATGAGTGTTTCAATAAAAAAGGGGGAAAAAAGACAAAACCTGTATCCCATTTACGGCCTAACCTTGGAAGTGTAACTTCTGTCATAACCAGAGTAGTCATAAATCTACCCAGATTCAAGGTTAGGGGGTGGGTAGAATTAAACTTCATGTTTTGATGGGGGAGTATTTAAATTACGTTGTAGAAAAACCTGTGTGAAGGGAGATCTTGTTGCATCCATTTCTGGAAAAATACACTCTGCCATACCACCTTTCTAAATGGGCCAAAAGCAAAGAAACCACAGAAATAGCCCTGGAAGAGGCCTTAATGAACACATAATCTGCCTACCCTCAGAATGAGAAATTCACTCCTGAGAGGATCCTTCCTCAGGCTGGTAGAGTGCCAAGGGCATGAGGCTGAATAGATAGAGATGGTGGTGTCTGGTTGGCATTCTATCAGTTCCCGACTGTGTGTGATCTCAGAGTAGTAAGGCTTTTCACCACTGGGAACTCTAACTTCCTCATCTTGAAAATGGAGGTAATTCTTGATCATGTTTCATCAGTGTTGTTTTGAGAACCACGTAAAATATCTTATGTGAAGACAAGTATGTTGCAAAAATGTCCACAAATTGACCCCACAGGTGGACAGCCCCGTCTGGCAATGCAACAGGGGAAGACCATGTATTTCCCATTTATCTTTGCCACTACTCTTTCCCATTGCAGCCACCCTCCTGGTTTTGCTTGCCTGTCTGAGGTAGAAGAGACAGATGGAAGCTCAGGGCAAATGACCTAGATGGAGTCACACAGCTAAGAAAGAAGTCAAAACCCAGATTCTTCGGGGATGTTAAGACTTGCCATTCTACAGTCCCCCCAGCCACTGACATTTTCTCTAACAGGTGACTCTGACCTTAGCTGAGAGGCATGGCACAGATTACAGCCAGTTTCTAGGGTCACACTGCTGGGTTCATATCCTAGCTCCACCACTTCGCAGCTGGGTGACCTTAGGAAAGATAATTAATTCTCCCCCATGTGTAAAATGGGAAGACTTCCCACACAGGGTTACGAAGTAACCAAGTTAACATAAGCCATTTAAAATGTGCCGGGCACATAACAAGCACTTTGTGTTTGCTTCTGCTACAACCACTGTGTACTTAAATATGTAAGTCCTAAATGTTTTAAGGTGAGGAAGTAACACCCAAAAATGTGGTAAAATGTAACGGCAGAAGTAGCTCCTTGAAATGACAAATCTATTTTGGAGAAAGCTTTAAAAAGAAGAAAACCACAAATCTCTACCATTTGTCAGCGAAAAGTCTATGGAACTGCAGGCAAAATAAAGGTCTCTGACCCCTACAGTTCCAGTTTTATTTATCGCCTCCGTGAAGTCTGCAGAGACTGTCACAGAGAGGACAGTCTTGAAAAGCCCATTCACGTGACGCCACTCGGCGCAGCCCACCCCACGTGGACTCCTCGTCCTGCCGCTTCCACTTCCGCTTCCAGCCCTTTACCCACCCCTTTCCCATTCGGCGCCCTAGAATGACGTCATAAGCGGGCGCGGACGCGCAGAAACCAGCGCCTGCGCGTGCGCTCTGTGCAGGCAGCGGCCCACGGCTTGTCACCGAGCCTGGCGACTGCAAGGCGGCGGGGGTCCCAGGGCTGCTGGGGCCGAGTCTATAGCGTGAGGCGTCCTTGAGCTGAGAGGACCATGAACCGCAGTCGGCAGGTGACGTGCGTGGCCTGGGTCCGCTGCGGCGTGGCCAAAGAAACACCAGACAAGGTGAGGCCTGGTCGCTCGGAGGTAGGGGGAGCGGCCT
This sequence comes from Neomonachus schauinslandi, assembly GCF_002201575.2. NCBI lineage: Eukaryota > Metazoa > Chordata > Mammalia > Carnivora > Phocidae > Neomonachus > Neomonachus schauinslandi. Next base: position 14,974,515 of record NC_058407.1, on the reverse strand, counting down.
CTTGGCGGCATCCGCGTCCAGGCCCGCCTGGAGAACCTGGACCCGCTACACGCGGCCCTGGCCTGGCTGGTGTGACTGGGCGGGGTGCGGCCGGCTTTGGCCTGATGTGGTGAGGGGCGCTGCGGCTCCGGGGCGGGAGTCGGGGGTCGCGCCCCACACGGTCCCGTCCCGGGAGTCCAGCCCCACCCCCCCCCGAATTCACGCGCACGTGGGCCTGGCGGGCGGGAAGGGGGCGGGGTTTTGCGCAGAGTGGGAAATCTCCCAAAGCCGTATTGACACAGGGAAGCTTCGCGCACACCCTAGTGCGTGTTCAGGCATAGCGGGAGAGGGAGCGCGTGTGTGACACCACTTTGCACTCGTGTGCTCGGCGTTCGGAGCAGGACGAGAGCTGTGGTGTAGAAAAACTCGCATGGAGACTGATGTCGTGAGGCTGGCAGTTGAATTAGGAATTTCTTACAGTAATCCAAGTGAGATGTTGTGACAGTGGGGGATGAGAGGTAAACATGACCTATTAAGAAGGAATATCCTACAGAAGTTCAAGAATGAGTCTGTGGTAGAGGTGAAGATTATTTAAGTTGTTCAGCTGATACTTGTTAAGTGCTTTCTGTGTTTGGGGCATTGTTCAGGGTCCAGGGATAGGCATAAACAAAACAAAAATTCCCTGCCTTTATGGAGTTGACATGTGCATATATGTCAATGGGAGGAAATGCTATGAATGAAAGAGGTGGGCGTTGGATTGAATGTAATTGGGCCGATGATGACAGAGGTGAGAAAAGTGATAGGAATGTAAGTGGCTGGGAGGTGAAGTTCACAGGAATGGGGGATTGGAAGAGCCCCTGAAGGTTTAAAATTCCACCAGCGCACAGACTGTGCTTGTTTTATTCACCAGTTTCTCTGGTGTTTGGCTCCAGTAGGTACTTATTGCATATGTATAGAGAGAGAGAAAATAGGGCCAGGAAATTATCTCATTAGAAATTATTGAAGGAAGTATTAAAAAGGGGCATGTAACCTTAAATTTTAAAGGCTATATGAGTTCCAAACATGTCTACACAATGGAACCACTTGGGGAACTTCAAAAAATACTGATGCCTGGGGCACCTCACTAGCTTGGTTGGTGGAGCCTGGGCTCTTCTTGATCTCGACCTCTGAGTTCGAGTGCCACATGCCCTCCCTACCCCCATTGGGCATACAGCTTACTTAAAAAAAAAAAAATTACAGTGCCTGTGCCCCGTCCCACATGTTGTGATTTAATGGGTCTGGAGTGTGAGAAGATTCCCCCCACGTGGTTTTAATTGCAGACAAGTTTGGTAACCACTGCTTGAAAAGTTTGTTTATTCTACAGAATCAAAATAGGAAGAGATTAAGTTTATTCTACAAAATCCCAGAAAAACTGAGATCAGTGAGAGTAATTAGAAAAATAAGTATCTTAAAAAAAATTTTTTTTTTTTTTTTTTTTAAGATTTTACCTATTTGACAGAGAGAGAGACAGCGAGAGAGGGAACACAAGCAGGGGGAGCGGGAGAGGAAGAAGCAGGCTTCCCGCGGAGCGGGGAGCCCGATGCGGGGCTCGATCCCAGGACCCTGGGATCATGACCTGAGCCGAAGGCAGACGCTCAACGACTGAGCCACCCAGGCGCCCCAAAGAAATATCTTTTAATTAAACTTAAAAGCCCTTAATTTCTGAAACAATGAATGTCATCCCTCAAGAGGACTTCCATATTACTAGAGGTAGTTTAGTGCAAACTGAGTGCTTGACTGATTCATCGTCTGTCATCAAGCATCCATTCCTGCCATGGGCTGAGCCCTGAATTATGTGCATAAACACAACGACAAGTTGATTTCTGTCTTCAAGGAGCTTACAGTTTAGCAGTGATGGGATGTTTTAAAAGGTACTGAAAATGGATTAGGTGAAGGAATGCCAGTTTTGAAGTGAAGAGAATGAGTCCAATGATCCTTTTGAACAGGATCTCCCAAGTGGAGAGTCTTAAAGGCAGCTAGAAAGATGGAACTGGGAGGGGAGCCTGGGAGGCTCAGTTGGTTGAGCGTCAGACTCTTGATTTCGGCTCAAGTCATGACCTCAGGGTCGTGAGATTGAGTTCTGCTGGGTCGTGAGATTGAGTTCTGCGTCATGCTCCAGGCTCAGCAGGGAGTCTGGAAAAAAAAAAGGGGGAAGAAAGATGGAACTGGAGTATGGGGCTAGAGAAGGATGAGTTTGGGATAGTCAGTTCAGAGGTGATAGTTTTAGTCTTCAGAATGAATGAGCTTTGCAAGGAAGTGACAGCATGTGACTCATAGTGAATATTTGGCAGTGAGAACCGGGAAAAGAGTAGGGGACTAAGGCAAGGGTGGTTTGTTTAGGAATACCCATAGGGAAAATGAGAAGTAGCCGAGAAGAAATCAGAATAATTGAAAGAAAACGAGATGGACTATCACAGAAGCCAATTTATACAAGTTAGTCCTTTTTGAAAAGTCTGGGAAGTAGACTGAGCAGCTTTTTTTTTTTTTTTAACAGTTTCAGGTGGGAAATGGATTTAATTATAAAGACTTGTGAAAATTCCATTTACAGTAAATTTAGGGAGTCTGGATTGAAGTTTGATTCTTGATGTCTTTTGAAGTTATATTTTACATTAGTTTGCAAACTTTTTGATTCAGAGATTTATAATGATTTCCTTAACTGTATGGTAATGAAATGTTTGCTCTCTTATAGGTAGAACTTAGTAAAGAAGAAGTAAAACGTCTCATTGCTGAAGCCAAGGAAAAATTACAGTAAGTTTAGGATTGTTGATGTCTAAAGTCCAGATGAAATGTAAATTTTAAACAGTGATGACAAGGTGGTCTTATCATCAAATGGTACCATTTGGGTGACTTACCCTTTTTGTTCCTTGGCATAGAGAAGAAGGTGGCAGTGATGAAGAGGAGACAGGCGATCCTTCGGAAGATGGCATGCAGAGCGCACGTACCCAGGCACGACCAAGAGAGCCCCTCGAAGATGGTGACCCAGAGGATGACAGGACGCTGGATGATGATGAGCTGGCTGAGTACGACTTAGATAAATACGATGAGGAAGGCGACCCAGGTTAGAGTTCACTCACTTCTCATTTTTAATCACAAGCTCAGTGTATTAGATCATGCTTCTACTCTTTCTGAGCTTTTGTTGTCCTTTACGCCAGTTAAATAATCTGGCTCAAGGCTAGGGCAGATAGCATGTTTCCTAAACTAGTTTAGAAAATAAGCTAACCCACTATAAACTAAGATCTAAAAAAGCATAGTATTGTATATTTATTGCAAGTAGTGGGTATGATCTGTAACTCAGGTTGGGGGATGGGCAAAATGGGCAGAGGGGAGTGGGAGATAAAGGCTTCCAGTTACGGAATGAGTAAGTCTTGGGAATGAAAGCTACAGCATAGGGAATATAGTCAAAGATGCTATGATAGCGCTGTATGGTCACAAATGGTTGCTACACTTGGGAGCGTGACATGATGTATAAGAAATGGTAAATCAGGGGCGCCTGGGTGGCTCAGTCGGTTAAGCATCTGACTTCAGCTCAGGTCATGATCTCGGCGTCCTGGGATCATGCCATGTGTCGGGCTCCCCGCTCAGCAGGGAGTCTGCTTGTCTCTTTCCCTCTGCCTCTCTTGCTCGTGCTCTCTTTCTCTCTCTCAAATAAAATCTTTAAAAAAAAAAAAAAAAAAAGAAATTGCTTCTTAATAATCCCCACACTGTGTGGATTATTGACCGTCTTTCTCACCCAGTTGAAATTCCCATCTCTGTTGCCTATCAGATGTTTAAGACCAATTAGTCCTGCCTCCTTAAAGTAGCTTTCCCTAACAGAGTATATTTCTTCTCCTGAGTTTTATGTTAGTTGGGGTCTACTCTAGGTCACCCTTGCAGATACACCGTAAGAGAATTCCAGTTGGAGATTAGTTTAGTGAAAGAAGCATAATAGCACCTCTTCCAGATTCACAGCAAATTAGCACATCAGCAGTTCTGAGAACTCTTGCAATAAAGAAACCCAGTTAACTTTGTGAAACCCATCATTTTTTTATTTGATTTGACCAGGCAACCCTTTTTCTGTGTCGATTCCAGTGCTTTAGGATAATTTTATCTCTTTTTAATAATGACTTTTTAATAATAACTACACTTTTTGGGGGGGGGAGGGGCAGAAGGAGAGGGAGAGAGAATCTTAAGCAGGCTCCATGCCCAGCACGGAGCCCAGTGTGGAGCTTCATCTCACAACCCTGAGATCACAACTTGAGCTGAAATCAAGAGTCAGACCCTTAACTGACTGAGCCATCCGGGTGCCCCATAACTCTACTTTTAATAATGACTACAAGGAGCAAGGTAGAGAACCTGAGCAGAGTGCTAATACTTTCTAAGAGAGAGCTTTACAGTTTAGTTTTATTAGAACATTGTGAATACCAAGACTGTCAGGTATGCATTCCAAGGTCAAATATAAATGGCGTTTTTGTTTTTTTAAGATTTAATTATTTGAGAGAGAGTGCGTGTGTTGGGGGGAGGGGGAGAGGGAGAGAGTCTTAAGCAGACTCCCTGCTGAGCACGGAGCCTGATACAGACCCTGAGATCATGACCTGAGCCGAAACCAAGAGACATTTAACTGCGCCACCCACGCCCCCCTATAAATGGTTTTTAAATTCCTGTTTATTATTCAGTATTTCTTTTCCCGACTATGGATGATCCATTTAGTTATGAAATAGATAGTTGGAGCTAAGATGGGATACCTTAGGAAAATGCTTTTGTCGAAATGACTTTTCAATTTATGAATTCTTACAGATACTGAAACTCTTGGTGAATCTCTCTTGGGTCTTACAGTCTATGGAAGTAATGATCAAGATCCTTATGTTACTCTGAAAGATACGGTAAATATTTATGTGGCTTTTCTAATTATGCTTCTTAAGTGTTTGGAAAACCTTACCAAATATCTGCTTCTAGTTAATGACTTATTCTCTCCACTAGGAGCAATATGAACGTGAAGATTTCTTGATCAAGCCCAGTGACAATCTTATAGTTTGTGGCAGAGCTGAACAAGACCAGTGCAATTTAGAGGTGCATGGTAAGTGGGGGACAGCCCTTAGGGAAAGGTTCTCTAAGATGAAAGTAATCACTATAATAGTTACTATGTGAATTTTCAGGCACCAGATCCTGCTGGATCTCATTTAAGTTAATGATACACAGTCTGTAGATATGCTGGTCATTGTGCCTGGGTATGTATGGTCTGGTATGTCGCTCGGACCTGACTTTTATTTATGGAAATAGGTCTCCTGGAAGGTGCTAATGGGGGGTGGGGGGGAGTGTTAAGTTTTTTATTTGAACATTTTTGCCAGTTTTTCACTCCCCCTCTCTCCCCATTGGAGAAAACCTAGAAGTAAAGCCATATAAAAATACAGGAAACAGTTACAGTCCTATTACCCTGAGGTAACTTGTGCCTTGGTTTTTTACTCTAGTCTCTTTTCTGGGTACTTTTTCTTTATGTGGTGAAGATTATACTCAATAGACAGGTTTTTAGTCTGCTTTTTTCCACAGAGTCATTTAAGATATTTCCCCTTTATTTCTTCACAAAAACTCAATGCAAGGGCTTCCATTCCTCTGGTCTCCTTTCCCAGTTAAAGGAATATTTGCACACAACCAGAGGTGAATGCTTTGAATCTGGAGTAGGCACTGATCTGAATTTTTCTTTTTTATTTGGGTTTTTAAATCGGATATACTTAATGTTGATATTTATTAGGTTAATCATTAATTGAATAACTGTTTTCTAAAAAAATAGACCTTCAAGATGTCTACAATACTCTGCCTCTAGATTTTCCCTTTTGTTTTTCTTGTCCCTTCTCCTATGCACATCCTCAGACATGTTTGTCCTTCCTCAGCAATCTACTAGTCATCTCTTTAAAATTTGAAGCTTTACAGATATTAGGCTAAGGCCTTTTATTATAGAAACACAGTTGCAGGGGCGCCTGGGTGGCTCAGTCGTTAAGCATCTGCCTTCAGCTCAGGTCATGATCCCAGGGTCCTGGGATCGAGCCCCGCATCGGGCTCCCTGCTCAGCGGGAAGCCTGCTTCTCCCTCTCCCACTCCCCCTGCTTGTGTTCCCCCTCTCGCTCTCTCTCTGTCAAATAAATAAATACATAAATAATCTTAAAAAAAAAAAAAACATGGTTGCATAGCTCGAAAATTACAATCTTTATGTTTAATGTTTTTTTTTTTTTTTTTTTTTTTTTACATCTTCTAGGTTACTTTGTCACTTAGTCCATTTTGTAGCGTGGCTTTCTGGAACTCTTCACAATCTTTAAGGCTGCCTTCAGGAAGTCTGTAGATTAGGCCATTTTAATCCCATGGCCCATTGTGGATCTATTTATAAAATGAAAAGGCTTTAAATAGCAGAAACCTCAGTGTGAAGTTATTCTTCTAATGATCTTTGAACTTTTTACATATTTCAAATGAAAACCTTGTGGTGAAATTTTTAAAAAACCAATTCTAATTTCAGAAAATTGAAACTCTGTTCACAGTTTGCCATCAATTTTTATACATTTTCCTATGAGAGCTTACTGGAGTCATTCCTTTGAATTTAGTGAGTATCAGAGAGGGGTTAAGAAGTTAAAGTAAAAATGGTATTCCTACTTCCTTTAAGCTAGGTCATTAAAGAGATATTTGGATCTGGTGTGGATCTCCAAATTATTTAGCATATCTCTAGGCAAGAATAAATTCAAAATTGCACTCAAAAGCTGATCTGAATGTTGATTTGACATGGATAAAAGATTTATTTTAAAACTTCATCATTTTTATCTAAAATGTAAGCTGAGTACGTTGACCATAGTTAGGTTCTTGCAGGACCACAAGCTTACTACTTTGAACATTCATTGTGAAGTGATATGATAGAACATGACATGGAATCTGCTGATCCAGGATCTAACCCAGATGTAGAGGTCTGAGGAATTTTTTTAAGTTTTTATTTAAATTCCAGTTAGTTAACATACAGTGTAATATTAGTTTTGGCTGTACACTTCATACATCACCTGGTGCTCATCACAACAAATGCACTCCTGAACCCCCATCACCTATTTCACCCATCCCCCTGCCCCGCCTCCATTCTGGTAACCATCAGTTCTCTATAGTTAAGAGTCTGTTTCTTGGTTTACCCCCTCTCTCTTTTTTTGTCCTGTTGCTTGTTTTGTTTCTTAAATTCCACATATAAGTGAAATGATATGGTATTTGTCTTTCTCTGACTGACTTATTTCATTTAGCATGATACTCTCTGGCTCCATCCATGTCATTGCAAATGGCAAGATTTCATTCTTTTTGATGGCTGAGTAATATTCCATTGTGTGTGTGTGTGCGTGCATGCGCACATGTATGCGTGTACCCGTCTTTTTCCATTCATCAGTCGATGGACATTTGGGCTCTTTCCATAATTTGGTTGTTGTAATGGCACTGTAAACATCGGGGTCCATGTATTAATATTATACTATTTTTGTATTTTTTGGGTAAATACCTAGTAATGCAATTGCTGGATCATAGTGAAGCTCTATTTTTAACTTTCTGAGGAACCCCCAGACTGTTTTCCAGAGTGGCTGCAGTGGCTGCACCGGTTTGCATTCCCACCAGGATTGTAAGAGGGTTCCCCTTTCTCCACATCCTTGCCAACATCTGCTATTTCTTGTGTTGTTGATTTTAGCCATTCTGACACATGTGAGGTGATCGCTCATTGTACTTTTGATTTATAGTTCCCTGATCAGTGATGTTGAGCATCGTTACATGTGTCTGTTGGCCATCTGTATATCTTCTTTGGAAAAATGTCTATTCATGTCTACTGCACATTTTTTAATTGGATTATTTGTTTTATGGTGTTGAGTTTTGTAAGTTCTTTATGTATTTTGGATACTAACTCTTCATTAGTCATTTGCAAATACCTTCTCCCATTCTGTTGGTTGCCTTTTAGTTTTGCTGATTTGTTTCCTTCTCTGTGCAGAAGCTTTTTTTTTTTTTTTTTTTTAAAGATTTTATTTATTTATTCATGAGAGAGAGAGAGAGAGAGGCAGAGGCAGAGGGAGAAGCAGGCTCCCCGCGGAGCAGGGAGCCCGATGCGGGACTCGATCCCAGGAGCCTGGGATCATGACCTGAGCTGAAGGCAGACGCTTTACCGACTGAGCCACCCAGGCATCCCTGTGCAGAAGCTTTTAATTTTGAAGTAGCTCCAGTAGTTTATTTTTGCTTTTGTTTCCCTTGCCTCAGAAGACCTATCTAGAAAGTGGTCTGAGGAATTTCTTTAAAAATCCTTAGCCTCTCTTAACATTGCTTCTTTGTAATAAAAAGCACATGGGTGGGGGGATTTCTGTTTGGGCTCTGTTTTATCAGTGTTTCCTTACATAATTTTTGAAAGACTTCTTAGTCATTGATGTTAACAGTATTTTTGCTCCTTAACATTGTAACTCTGAATGATAAAGAGCCAATTGTTTTAGTTGTCATATTCCAAAAGAGTGTTCTCAAGAGCTTAATTTACATCATTGGTCTTTAAACATTAAAGAAGTAATTTTTGACAAGCATTTAGATTTCTAAATGTGAGTTATTTCTCTCCAGTGTTATTTTTTGTTTGTTTATTTTTATAGCCAGATAGGCCTTTAAAAGATAATAAAGTACTCCTTATGGAGCCATTACGAGCATTTGTTTTTGTAGTGGGTGGACCAGAAGATGGGACCGTTCTAACCAGTGCATATGCAGATGGAGTGTTCAGGCAAATGTCAGTTCTCTGTCACTGTTCCTGTTCCCTTGGAGCGCACCAGGTGATAGGAATGTATGAGACCTGCGGAATTTTGGCCGAGCACTAACAACTTTGGAGGCTCCTTTTGATGCCATCAAATGTGTCTCGAGCACATCGGCTCCTATGGGTTTTAACAGGGAGAGTCTGTCCTTTTCAGTGGGATGTGATTTCTTATTCCGATTCAATAAAGTCTCTTCCCAATATTTTCAGTTTATAATCAGGAAGAAGATTCCTTCTATGTGCATCATGATATACTGCTGTCTGCATACCCTCTAAGCGTGGAATGGCTGAATTTTGATCCTAGCCCAGATGATTCTACAGGTAATTAGAAAAGCTTAGATGGCGCAGTGGTTCCTAGTCCTGTATGTTATTCCTAGCCACATAAGTTATGTATTCTGTATGAATGTTTTCAGAATTGTTGATTTTTTTACTGAAATTGTTATTTTATGAAGTTACATAGTTCTTAAAACACAATCACGTAATTGTTTTGAGTCTGTGTGTCTCCAGGCTTCAGATAAAGAGGTAGCTGCCCTGCTGTAGGCAGAACAGGCTGACAGCATTAGGGGTTGCCAAACTGTGTGAAGTCCTCATAAAAACCCAGTATAAAGTAGCATGACCTTTCTTAGAAAACATCAAGTAAAACCAAAATGGAGAAGTACGTTCCTGTGTTAGTTGTTCTAGCCACAGCTGCACACTGCTAGGTGCCCCATCCTACTTCTTAATAAAGGTAAAACCTGGTAATACTCATACTTTACGTCTCGTTTGCCAAGCTTATTCACATGCATGTTCTGATTCAGTCCTCATTTTCACGACACTAGTGAAGGTGGAAGATGGTTTTTGTTCTCAGGACCTAAGTAGGGCCCCTGGGGCCAAAAGACTGAGCCCTTGTTATTCAAATTATGGTCCAAGGACCAGCAGCACAGTATTGGCATCACCTGGGAACTGGTCAGAAATGCAGATGTAGGGGTGCACTCAAGACCCCTGAAACAGAATATGCATTTAAACAATATTCAGGTGATAACGCATGCATGTGAAAGTTTGAGAGAAAGTGCTCTAAGACATTACTCAATCTACAGTGCAATATTTCTCATTAGAAATTTTTTAAATCAAATACCTCATTTCCTCCTGTAGGAAATTATATTGCTGTGGGAAATATGACCCCTGTTATTGAAGTGTGGGACCTTGATATTGTGGACTCTTTAGAACCAGTCTTCACACTTGGAAGTAAGCTATCAAAAAAGAAGAAAAAGAAAGGAAAGAAGGTAAACAAGTTAATGATTACTTAAACTCTAATGACAGAGAAGTTTACTGGTGGGGTGGAGGAAGGAGAACATATACTTTGTCAGTTAGACACTTTGGTGGAACAGGACAGATAGTTATGAAGTTATTGTTTCTAGTTTCAAAAGGCTCATCCAAGGAAAAATTGATCTCTGATTGCACAAAACTTCCATTGGCACATTTTTCATCCTTACACAAACCATTTATTCTCAGGTTATGATCCTTTTTGATAATAGTAACTATTCACACTAATAGGCTCCTTTGAATTTTTGAAAAAATTCTGTTTAAGTCTTGAGTATGTTGAATTCTAAATATCCATGTATTAATTCCTGTAGCTTTTAAGACTTAAGTTTGGGGTGGGGGTTGATATTTATAGAACCGTCCCAGCTAGATAAAGAACTACTGTAGTTTCTTTTCTGTAAAGAGTATTTATCATAGATCCCTAAAGTAACAGGAAGACAAGGTATTTCTTTCTGTAGGTCTTCAAGCAAGTTTGCTTAAGATCAAACAGTAATCTTAAGATTTAAAGAATCTTTCAAATGAACATCAGTTACAGGGGTCACTTTAATACAAACAGTAATGAAACAATTATTACAGAGTTCCTCAGCAGAGGGGCATACCGATGCTGTCCTGGACCTTTCTTGGAATAAGCTGATCAGGTAAAAAGAAATAACATTTGGAGGGTTGTTAGAGACTATATACCCACTGTCATCTCACCTCATGCCTGCACCTGTCTCTGCGTTGTGTGTCGGGGGTCTCTGTGTCTGTGCCTTCTTCCCCTGTCCTGCAGTATTTGCCGCTTGAAGGCAGGAGCTTTGCTGTCTGTATCCTTGCAGCCCCCACGTCACCTGCCAGCTCTGAGCTCTGTAGGGGCTCGGGCTCGTTACGTATCTGGTGACCAGTGCCCCCCCGACACCACTGGGGAAGCACTGCTCCAGAGCCGGTGGTGCCGAATTGTCGTTCTTTTCATGGAAGACATTTCTCTCACTCATTTAGTTTGCACAAAATTTCATCCAAATTTTTTAAATTGATTTAATTGTGGTAAAATATACATAATATTGACCACTTCAACTATTTTTAAGTGTATAGTTCAGGGGACATTGTTGTGCAACCATCACCACCATCCAACTGCAGAACTTGTCATCTTCCAGAAGTGAAACTCTGTATCCATTAAACAATAACTTGCCATTCTCGGCACCCCCAGGCCCAGTAACCTGCTTTGTGTGTCTGTGAATCGACCCTTCCAGTTAGTTCATATAGGTCGGATTATATAGTATCTGCCCTTTTGTGACTGGCTTATTCACTTAGCTTAGCACAAGGTCATCCATGTATTGTAGCATATGACAGGATTGTTTGGAAAGCCCACATTTTGTTTATCCATCTGTTGATGAACATTTGTGTTTCCACCTCCTGACTATTGTAAGTGATGCTGCTGTTATGCACATTGATGTACAAATATCGGTCTTAAGTCCCGGCTTTCAGTTCTTTTGAGTATATCCTCAAAAGTGAAATTGCTGGCTCATATAGCAGTTCTGTGTTTACCATTTTGAGGAGCACGTTTCAGGTGCCAATTGGCCCATTTGTATATATCTTGGGAGAAATGTGTAAGTCCTTTGTCCATTTTTGAATTGAGTTTTTTGGTTTTTCATTGAGTTGTAGTTCTTTATATGTTCCGGATATAATCTCTCATCAGATAGGCGATTTGCAAATATTTTTCCCCATCTGGTGGATCACCTTTAACTCTCTTGATAGTGTCCTTGGATGCACATAAGTTTTTAATTTTGATGTCAATTAATTTTCACTTTTGTTGCCTGTGCGTTTAATGTTATATCCAAGAAATCATTGCCAAATCCTTGTCATGAGGTTCTTCCCTTAAGAGTTTTTACAGTCTTAGCTCTTACGTTTAGGTGTTTGATCCGTTCTGAGTTAACTTTTGTAAACAGTATAAGGTAAGAGTTTCACTTCATTCTTTTGCATGTCATCCACATATTCTTTATGCTGATCCTTAAACAACAATTACCCCAGAAGGCCATTTTCCTAATAGCGTAGTTGGTTTAAGGGGCTTCGAAGGCAAGGAAGGTAAGCATTAGGTTGAGCTTACTTGAGCTGTAAGAATAAACTGGATTGCCCAAGGCACATTTTCTTAACCTCTCTATTACACAGGATACTTTGTAATTGTGAGCACTCTAAGGAGGATCCCAGCCAGCCGGCTTACCTAGGGATATCCTGTCTTCTTGTTTGTGTTCAAACCTCTTCAGCGTTAGAACCATTTGGTGAGGGGCACCTGGCTGGCTCATTCGTAGAGTATGCGACTCTTGATCTCAGGGTTGTGAGTTCAAGCCCCACATTGGGTGTAGAGATTACTTAAAAAATATTTTAAAAAAAAAACAAAAAATAAAGTGCAAGTTCCTGGGCTCTAATCCCTTCGAGATTGAGTCACATCTGGAGCAAGGGCCCAAGAATCTGTTGTGTTGTTTTGTTTTTTAAAGCTTCTCCTGGTTTTGTCTGCATTGGGCCCGTTCCTAACTAATGGGCAGACGAATAAGAGATCGAATATGAGTGTGCCCTACTTTTAGGAGCCCAGTCGTTTACAAATCTGAACTGTGAGAGTAAATGACATATGCTAAATTCTTTTCACATAGCAGCTGTTAATTTGAGTAACTTGAGTTTGTTCTGATGGAACAACCCCTCATCAGTTCCAGCAGATTCAGCAGTGCCTTTCCCCAGCCACAGTCCCTAGCTCTGTGGAGGCACTAGTACCCCTGTCCCGCCCCGTCTGCCCTCACGTCTCCTTGACTGCAGGGCCACATGTGTCTTCGTTCCTTAACTCTTCTACTTTCTCCATCTTACTACAGACCTTGGTTCTCTTTTCCCCTTTCTTTACTGAAAAGGTACAGAATGCTTTTAAATACTTTGCATACATACCCTGGTACAGAGAGTTTGGGATCATGGTGAAGAATAACATGTTGACGTTGTTACTAGTTGGGGACCTTGGGACCTTGGTTTCTAGTAAAATGCTCCCAGTAACAAAATGCATGTTCTTTGCTCATTCATACTCCTATTGTAGTGCTCTTCTTGGGAGTATAGCATTCAGGAGTTGGGGGGAGGGGGTAATTTAATTTTAAGCCTCATACAGTAAGAATTTTAATATGAAAGGAATCTCAGATGTTCGGGGAAGGACTAGGGTGAAAAATGTACCATGAAATTTTAACTTTTTGCTGTTGGCAGGCATTGAATATAAATAAAATATTGGGAATTTAAGTAACATTTAAATCTGTGACATGCCAAGGACTTAAAACATTAATGACTTGTATATGGGACTTAATCATAGAAGTTTGAAATTCATTGATTAGAAAAAAAGAATATCCATGATCCCCTTAAGAGACCCTACCTGTGTCACTGTAATGTAAGTTATAAAACTGAAAGCAGTTTGTATAATGGAAGTATTTCTTAAGGAAATATCCAAAGATGAACCCATCGACATTTTAATAGGATATTGGTTTTCTGGGCAAATATTACTCCTAGTAATGACTTAATTCTGTATCGAGCCATTTCAAACCGGATATTGAAGAATGAGCTTTCAGTTACAAGGAGAAAAGGCAGGCAAATAACATTTATCAGGGGCCTACAATATTCTGGTCACTCAGCCATGAACTTGAATAGTAACCCTTTGAAGTTGGTTGTAGCATTCTCATTGGCAGGCAAGGAAGTGAGACTGACTTTTAAGACTTACAACTAATAAATAGTAGCACCAGGAATCCATTTCAGGTTTTCTGGGCTCTAAGGCCTGTGTTCTCTTGTAGAATGACATTATTAGCACTTGATACCTAAGAGGTAGGCATATTGTTTTTCCCTATTAATAGCATTTAATGACCTTTTTTTATTTAAAAAAAGTTGATATATAAAATCACGTCATAAAATTCAGTCTTTAAAGTGACTTGGGGTGTATTCCCATAATTGTACAACTATCTCCACTGTCTAATTCTATAACATTTTCATCAAACCAAAAAGCAATCCATACTATAAGCAGGCATTTCTTTTTTCTTTTTTTTTTTTTTAAAAGATTTTATTTATTTATTTGACAGAGACAGAGACAGCGAGAGCAGGAACACAAGCAGGGGGAGTGGGAGAGGGAGAAGCAGGCCTCCCGCCGAGCAGGGAGCCCGATGGGGGACTCCATCCCAGGACCCTGGGATCATGACCTGAGCCGAAGGCAGTCGCTTAACCAACTGAGCCACCCAGGCGCCCTAAGCAGGCATTTCTTATTCTCCTGTCCTTCCAGTGCCTGACAACCACTAATCTTTTTTCTCTCTATGGATTTGACTATGTGGACATTTCTAGAAATGGAATCATAAAATATGTGGCCTTCTGTGTCTGGGTTCTGTCACTTTTGTATGTTTCCAAAGTCCATCCTATTGTAGTATTTATTAGTACATCATTCCTTTTTATTGCTTGAATGGATATACTATATTTTGTGTATCTATTCACCAGTTAATAGATGTTTGGTTTGTGGGGTTTTTTTGCCTATTAGGAATAATGCTACTGTAAACATTCATGAGCAGATTTTTACACAGACCTATGTTTTCATTTTCTAGGATATATACCTAAGAGTGTAATTGCTAGGCCATATGGTAGTAGTCTCTACCATTTCCATTCCCACAAGCAAGGTAGCTAATTTTTCTGTTTTGCTAGCACTTATTATTGTTTGTGTTTTTCATTATAGCTGTTCCATGAGTGTGAAGTGGTATCCCACATTTTCATTTTCATTTCCCTAATGAACAACTTTTCACATGCTCATTGGCTATTTATAGATCTTCTTTAGAGAAATGTCCATTCATATTTCTTTGCCCATCTTCTGATTGGGTTGTCTTTTTATTATTTAGTTGAGAGTTCTTTATATATTCTAGAATCAAGTCCTTTATCAGACATACGACTTACAGATAATTTTCTCCCGTTCTGTGGATTGTCTTTTCACTTTCTTGATGATCTCATTTGCAATACGAAAGTTTTTCATGTTGATGATGTCTGGTTCATTTATGTCTTTTGTTTCTTAGGCTTTTCGTGTCATACCTTAGACACCATTGCCTAACCCAGGGTCACAAAGATTTATACCTGTTTTCTTCTGAGAGTTTAATAGTTTTAGCTCTTACATTAGTAGGTCCATCCATGATCTATTTTGAGGTAGTATGAGTTAGAGGTCTAACTTCATTCTTTTGCATGAGGGTATCCAGTTGTCCCTGAACCATTTGTTGAAAACACTGTTCTTGAACCGTGAATAATCTTAACGTCGTTGTCAGAAACAAATGACAAAGGATTTATTCTTCATTCTGTTCTATTAACCGGTATGTCTGTCCTTAAGCCAGTACTACATTGTTAGGATAATTGCGGCTTTTCAGTCCATTTTGAAATCCAAACTGTGAACTTTTCAACTTTCCTGTCTTCCAAGATTATTTTGGCCGATTTGAGTCCCTTTCATACGAATTTTCTTAAAAGATTTATTTATTTATTTTAGAGTGCGCATGAGTAGGTGGGGCAGAGGGAGAAGGAAAATGAATCCCAGATTCACACCAAGCACAGAGTCTGATGAGGGGCTCGATGCCATGACCCGTGAGATCACAGCCTAGCCAGAACCAAAAGTCGGATACCCAGCCGACTGAGCAACCCAGGAACCCCCCATATGAATTTTAAAACCAGCTTGTCGGGGCGCCTGGGTGGCTCAGTCGTTAAGCGTCTGCCTTCGGCTCAGGTCATGATCCAGGGTCCTGGGATCGAGTCCCACATCGGGCTCCCTGCTTGGCGGGAGGCCTGCTTCTCCCTCTCCCACTCCCCCTGCTTGTGTTCCTGCTCTCGCTCTCTCTGTGTCAAATAAATAAAATCTTTAAAAAATAAATAAATAAAACCAGCTTGTCCATTCTCTGCAAAAAAAAAAAAGTCTGCAGGGGTTTTGAAAGGGATTGGTTGAATCTATAGATCAGTCTGTAGATGGCAGTATTTCTGTCTTAACATTAAATCGGGGCACCTGGATGGCTCAGTTGGTGGAGCATGCAACTCTTAATCTCAGGGTCATGAGTTTGAGCCCCACATTGGGTGTAGAGATTACTTAAATAATTAAATAAATCTTAAAAAAAAAAAAAATCTTCCAATCCATGAACATGAGCTACCTTTCCATTCATTCAGATAATCTTTCTTTTGTAGTTTTCAATATATAAATCTTGAATGCTTTTGTTAAATTTATTTTTAAGTATTTTATTCCTTTTGATGTTGTAGAAAATGGAATTCTTACATTTAGTGCTCTTGACTTTAAAAACAATTACCTAATTTGTCTCCTCCCTTTCTCAGAAACGTGCTGGCAAGTGCATCAGCTGACAACACTGTAATTCTGTGGGATATGTCCTTAGGGAAACCAGCAGCTAGCCTTGCTGTACACACAGACAAGGTATGGTGATTGAGTGGTAGATAAAAGGGATTCTAAAAAATATGGGACAAATGTTGGCTACAATAATCCCAAACATTTATATATGGCTTTTTATGAATTACAAAGTGTTTTGACATGCTGTCTTATTGGATCCTCACAGAACCCTGTATGATAGTTAGAATTACCCATTTTAGAGATGCAAATGTGGAGACAGATGAAGTGACTGGAAACATTAGTATTTTGTTGCATGTTTACAGAGACCCATAAAGAGACAGGGGTGTCGGTCACCAGATGAGGTTAAAGAATTTAACAGATCTGTTATTGCAGAACTCAGGGATCAGATGTGCTGGTGTACATTGTGGGACTTCAGAGTATGTAGAGTTGCCCAGTAAGTTTGACTGCTCCCTTTTTTGTTCTCAGTATATTTAACATTTGAGGGACATAGATATTCTGCCAACCATGACTTGAGAAATGCTGCATTGAAGATTTTTTTTTGGTTGTTTTTTTTTAAGATTTTATTTATTTATTCATGAGAGACAGAGTTTGAGAGAGAGCGAGGCCCATGGAGAAGCAGTCTCCCCATGGAGCAGGGAGCCCAATGTGGGGCTCAATTCCAGGACCCTTGGATCATGACCTGAGCTGAAGGCAGACGCTTAACCAACTGAGTCACCCAGGCGCCCCATTTGAAAATGTTTTGTCCTTTTGATTGTGTAATACATTTGTTTCTTTACATAGTACTAAATTTCAAAGGGAAAAATTTATAAAAACTGCCAAATTGATTCTCTTGATTAAGTACTAAGCAGTTTTACCAAAACCAAACAAACATAGATCTGTTCATTTATGTTTTCTCCTGTTAGGTCCAGACTCTGCAGTTTCATCCATTTGAAGCACAGACTCTGATTTCTGGATCCTATGATAAGTAAGAAAACACTGCAGGAATCACTGCTGCTGTTTTTGTCTCCTAATTCAGAAAGTATCACTTGATGCTCAGATAGAATATAATACTGAGTGCTTAAACTTCTGGTAATACTTACTTGTCCCTTTCAGCTTTGTCCTTTCAGTCTGCAAGGGAATGTGGTTCTGTCGTAATAATGTAGTTCCTAACTAGCAACTACTTTGCTTTTTAGAGGCCATAGGAGTAAGCCATTGCTATGGAACAGGCTGTCCCAAAATTCAGTGACTTAAAACAATAAACATTTCTTATGCCACTTCAAGATTAAGCTAATCTAGGCTAGATTCAACTGGTAGGTCTGATCTTGGCTTGTTTTGGTGGGGCTTTGGAGATTTGGCTCTCCTTGTTTCACATCCTCATGGGACCAGTGGACTAGCCCACACATGTTCTCATGGAGAGGTCAGAAGCTTACGCAGAGATACCAAAGCCTCTTGAGACCTAGGCTCAGAACTAGTACACGTCTGTCTTACGTTCTGGGCCGAAACAGATAACATGGAGTGGGAAACAGACTGCCTTTATGAAAGAATTCCTACATTCCTGACAGGGGGTGTGGATATAGGGAGAGGTGAGGAATTAGACCCATTACAGTCCATCACAGGGGGTTTCCAGTCATGCATGTGCATCTTTTTACAGATTGGGTCTGAAGGTGGGAAAGAGAGGTAGTGGAAGCAGAAACCAACTTGCAGTCTTTATTTTCATTCCTTACTCTTTTGAAGAGTGATAGGTTTATATTTTTTAGTTGGGATTCATTCAGAATTATAAACATCTTCTATTGACTCCCCCAACACAGTAACCTGCCTGTGGAGAGTAAATGTGGCTAAGACATGAATTATCTGGCTATTTTCCTGGGAACAGGAAAATTCAAAGTTGTCCTGGATTTTTGGAAATAGAGAGGATTCATCTTGTAAGTTGAGGACTCAGCCTAGAGACGGTCAAGGCTGCTGTGATATCCAGAGTCACCAGTGCCTTCAAGTGACAGAACCAGAGTCCACCAGTTAATGAAAGTCAACTCCTCTTTTCTACTTTTAGAACCTTAAAACAGGCTTTAAATAATTGGATCTTGAATTCACAGTGTTGTTTTGTTACCATTTCATTATAAATAAACATAAAACATATAGAAGAATTGAACTCTTAAAACCCTAACTTGGCCTATCTGTGTCCAGGTCAGTGGCTTTGTATGACTGCCGAAGTCCAGATGAAAGCCATCGAATGTGGCGATTCAGCGGGCAGATTGAGAGAGTGACTTGGAATCACTTTTCACCTTGTCATTTTTTGGTAAGACTACATACTACTGTTTTGCTTATCTAGGTTACTAATGACTTGCTCTAACTCCATTGTAGAGAGAATCTCTGAAAAGCTTTTTCTGATGGTGGTTTGTTTGTTTTGGGGGAGGGTTGGGGGGTTTTTTTGTTTTATTTTTATTTATTTTTTAATGCTACATTAGCATGCAGGCCTGAGTCACTGATTTATTTTTTTTATTTTATTTTTTATTAAGATTTTATTTATTTGATAGAAACAGCGAGAGAGGGAACACAAGCAGGGGGAGTGAGAGAGGGAGAAGCAGACTTCCCGCCGAGCAGGGAGCCCCCCATGTGGGGCTCGATCCCAGGACCCTGAGATCATGACCTGAGCCGAAGGCAGACGCTTTAACGACTGAGCCACCTAGGCGCCCCTCTTTTGTTTTTTTTTTGGTTTTGGTTTTTGGGTTTTTTTGTTTGTTGTTGTTTTTTGAGTAGGCTCCACACCCAATATGGGCCTTGAACTCCTAACCCTGAGATCGAGAGTCACATGCTCTACCAACTGAGCCAACCAAGTGCCCCGCTTTTTCTATATTAACACCATGAAATAGATTTTAGAGTAAAAAATTTTTTTAACAATGGATCAGCTACAGGTGGTTAACATGTAAATGATTTTGCTAATTTCCAGCCATTTCAAAGGGCCACATTTTAGTTACTGATTTTGATTGTATTAATGTGTTTCTTTGAAATATTAAGCTTAGCTTAATCTATGTTTTTTAATGGTTAAGTTCATCCAAGAAGATACTCTTTTATTTAAATTAAATGGAGCTCCAGTGATGAGAATGCTAGCCTATTTAACTAATATAGCAGCCTCCCAGATAGGAAAAAGTGTTAAGTTCTTTGTTTAAATATCCTTAATATGTGTAGGATAACAGTTTTCTGTGGAGCATCCAAAGATTCCACAGACTTTTCAATCCATGGAGAAATAAAATCCCAGCTTTCATCAAGAAGATTAAAGATACATCCATTAATTTCCTAATTTTCCTAAAGTAAAATATGTAGTACTTTATGAATGAGGGAAAAACAGCTTTCTTAAAATAAGTGGACAGTTTTAATAAGGTTCCTGAAACAATGATTCTGAGCACATTTAATCTCATCTCTGTGCTCAGAGGTACAGTGCCGGTCCCAGCTGCATGGCCTGAAGCCACATTCCATTTCGTGGTGATCAAGAGTGAAGTCCCAGTTGTATTTGAATGTTGTGTTAGTTGTACTTTGGCTCTCAACACTCAGGCACACATATT
Source organism: Neomonachus schauinslandi (assembly GCF_002201575.2). NCBI lineage: Eukaryota > Metazoa > Chordata > Mammalia > Carnivora > Phocidae > Neomonachus > Neomonachus schauinslandi. The sequence goes on along the minus strand of NC_058407.1, from coordinate 14,954,561 downwards.
TCCTGAAGTTATTTGCTAACAAGTTTTCATTAGTACTAAAGTCACAAATATTTAAGAAAATGGGAAGTGATTACAATAAAATGGTTTGCCTCCTTTGCTCCAGGCTCCTAGGATGAGACCTCTGTCCTCTTCTGTTTTTGTCCCCTTCGCAGCCCAGCCGTCAAGACTGTATCACTTGTCCCCTTTTCCCCTCCCTGTTTCCTGTCATGGCTGTCGCCCTCAGCCAGCACACAGGCCCAAGTCTCTCTCCCATCCTTGACTAGGTCTGTCTCTTGGTTCCTTCTTTCCTCCCCTTTCTTGGAAGTGTAACAACCCACCATAATCTGCCTTCCTTATCTGATTAAACCTTTCCACCAAAATGTTGACACCGTTCATCGCTTTCTTCAGAAGCGCTGTTTCCTTGGCTTCCCTGATGTCCTTTGTTATACCCTCTCTCTGATTCTTCTGTGAGCTCTTCCTCAGCCTGCACCTTAAGTGCTGTGCTTCCCAGGCTTCTGTTCCCTTGGATCTGACCTCTGCTTGCACATCTCTCACCCTGGCCTGCACCACCACCAGAGCTTCATCCTCATACCCACTGCACGGTACACACACCAGCTGCATCAGTCCCTGCAGGAACAAAGTCCGCTTATACCCAAGTAAATTTTTCGTGTTATTTTTTAATAAGCTCCTCAGGTAAATAGCTGGTTTTCACTATAATTTATACTTTTTACCCATTGCTAAATTTCATTGCCATGTAGCATGACCTTGCCCATCTTTTACTCTTTCCAGGCTAGTACAGATGACGGCTTTGTATATAATTTGGATGCACGTTCAGATAAGCCAATTTTTACACTTAATGCACACAACGATGAAATCTCTGGTGAGCACAAATAGTGTTTCATTTCTGTTAACTTATGATGAAGTAAATCTGCATGTCAGAGTCTGAACTAATCTTCTCTTCCTTTAGGTCTTGATCTAAGTAGTCAGATCAAGGGCTGTCTTGTGACAGCATCAGCAGACAAATATGTGAAGATCTGGGACATACTGGGAGACAGGCCAAGTCTGGTTCACTCTAGGGACATGAAAATGGTAAGAATTTCTCTGGGCATCTTTCTTTTCTGCTTTTTTCTGTTTCTGACCTGTATTGTCATCTTTCCCTAGGAATTTTTGAGCTTAGTCAAATTTGGTGAGAGGTTTGTGACTTAGTCATTGATTTCCTCTAAAACTGTCCTATCTGGTTCCTCTCCCACCTGACATGATTAACAGTTGTTTAGTAAGAAGGGTGGAAAGAGGATTTTCTAGGACTTAAGCAGAATGGCCCTGGCTTTCTTTTTTAACCCTGAATTGAGGACCATCCCAGGAAAGCTTGGACCTTTAGGGCACTGTAGCTGTTAGGGTCAGTTTATCTGTCACTACCTCTGCATAACTAGTTTTGACTACACTGAAATGGATTACTATGTAGTAGCAAAAAAAATTAGAAATAACCACAATTCATTTAGCAAATATTTATTGAGCACCTACTATATGCCAGGCACTGAGTTAGTATAATTGTATATGTAGAACACTGCACATCTGTTTGTGTGTACAAATATTTATGGGGAAAGTAAGTTACAGACTCAATTATATAGTACTATATATCTAGCTTATATTAAAATGCTTAAATGTTTATATTTAAATTTAGAATATCCTATCCCAAAACATGAAAAAGTATAAAAATCTTACAATCACTGTTTGTTTATATTTTCGATAATGCATATGTATTAGTAATAAACAAAAAAATTACAAGTTTAAAAAATCATTTAAATCACTGTTTATATTTTCGATAATGCATATGTATTAGTAATAAACAAAAAAATTACAAGTTTAAAAAATCATTTAATGGTGACCTGTAGTAGCATCATTGCTTAAAAAGGAAAATAAAAGTTTCTAGGAATACTGAGCAGATTAGAGACCTGAGTAGTCAGAGTGCACACATCCTCACAGAATGGCCATCGTGCTGAACTTGTGTGGCTTCGTCTATGGTAATGGTCCTGCCACCTTGATTCTGAACTACTTTGCAAGAGGCTTAAAAGAGGTACTGGTGAGTTGGTTCAAGTTTGTGTAGGTAGGAGCAGGGGTTTAGATTGGGGCTTTCTGGAAGGACTGAAAAAACTGACCATCTGTTTTCTTCTTCCTAGGGAGTTCTGTTCTGTTCTTCCTGTTGTCCTGATTTGCCGTTTATTTATGCCTTTGGAGGTCAGAAAGAAGGGCTTCGGGTCTGGGATATAAGCACAGTCTCATCAGGTAAGAATCTTAATTCCCTTTTTCTAAATGAGAAAAATGTGTGGCTTGAATACATGAGGTAGATCCAGTGTTCATCCTGTAATGTAGTCTGCTTAGGGAAATAAACAAGATCACATGTAATTTGGAGATGTTCATGTTCACAAATTTGTCTTCACAATTTAAATGTAGACCGTTTTAAAAATATTTATGACAAAATTTGAATTTATGGGAAAGCTGGAAGGAAATATAACATGGTCTCTAAAAACAGTCCTCCCCTTCCCAGCATGAATAACCTGCCTTTTCTCAGCTACTTGCTTCAAAATCGAGCTTTCCTTAAGTGACTGCTCCCCTCCCTTCAGGGGAACCTGGCTGCTTATTTATTACCTTGAGCTAGTCTGGTTTGTCCTATAAACACAGAAGACGTAGCTCCACTGATTCCTGAATCTTCCATGTAGAACAAAGGTTCTAAATCCAAAACAAGTTTTCTGCTGGTTATGATATAGAAAGATGAAAGAAAAAAGTCACTTTATCAAGGTAGATTAAATAAAACCAGGACAAGGCAAAGAAAGTTAAATGGTAGACTAATTTAAAACACGATTAACCTCATTCAGAATGTTAATTTGGACTTACTTCATTTCCCATTTATAAAATGTTATTTTCCTAGAATTTCCACACTGTTCATTTCTACATCTCTATATTTTATATTATAGGTTCCTGATTTTCTAATCTGGTAATTTCTTAACTATTTATGTTGTAGTAAATGAAGCATTCGGAAGACGAGAGAGGCTTGTTCTTGGCAATATGAGAAGTTCATCTATTAGTGGCCCTTTTGGGAGCAGAAGCTCAGACACACCAATGGAGTCTTAATGTGGAGCATAAAATTTTGTTTTTTATTTTTTATTACCTTAACTCAGTTTTAAAAAGCTGACCTAGAAACATCCCTGTGTAGCTACAGCCTTCATTTCCTACTGCCAGACATTCCTCTTCAGCTATGGCAGCAGCACAAGCAGGGCTGGTCTTTGCGTTTGCCTTTTCAGTGTGTGGTGGTTAGGGCTCCTACTGCATTTCTTGAAGAGGATAATAAAGAGGTTTTTAAAAAATAATTCCTTAAATATGCCATGTGTCATAGGTAACCTATAGGTTTGTAAAATAGGTAGTAATTTGTGGAATTTTAGAAGAAAATCCTCTGATCTTAAAAGATGGGTAAACCCAGGCCTAGAAAGGCTGTGATTTGGCCAGTGGAATTGCTCTTTCCTGACTTGACTGTTTTCCAGTTAATGTTCGTGACTTTAGAAATGTTCTCAGTGCTACTCGTAAAGTTCAGTAACTAAATTAAAAGTGGGATGCCTCTTTTCCCCCAGCATGGTATTCATCGTGATCAAAGAAAAAAGAGACATTACATTATGATAAAGGTGTCAGTCCAACAAGAGGATAGAACATTCATAAATATCATAGGAGCACCTAAATAAATAAAGCAAATGTTAACAGACCAGACCTAAAGGGAGGCACAGCAATACAATAGTAGCAGAACTTAATATCCCACTTTCATCAATAAATAGACCGCTCAGACAGAAAGTCAATATGGAAACATTGGCCTTTACAGACATATACAGAACATTCCTTCTGAAAGGAACAGAACGCACTTCTTTTTCTCAAGCACACATGGGAAATTCTCCAGGATAGATCACATGTACCACAAAAAGTCTAAATTTTAGAAAATCGAAGTATCAGGTATCTCTTCTGACCACAATGGTATGAAACTAGAAAATTACATGAAGCACACTGGAAGATTTGCAAATATATGGAGATTAAATAACATGCTACTGAACAGCCAATGGGTCAAATAAAAGAAAAAATACCTAGAAACAAGTGGAAACAACATACCAAAACTTATGGGATATAGCAAGAGCAGTCCTAAAAGAAGTTCACTGCATTCAGTGCCTGCTCAACCTAATTTTACACCTCAAGAAACTACAAAGAAGGAACAAAGCCCAAAGTTAGTAGAAGGAAGGAAATAAAGACCAGAGTGGAAATACATGAAATAGAAACTAAAATGGATCTAAGAACTATTCTTTTGAAAACTGACGTTTTAAAACTAAGGAAAAAGGACGCAAAATCAAACAAGTTGTTAAAACTGGTAGACCACCAAAATACAAAGGATCGTAAGAGACTACTACTACGAACAGTTAAGAGTACAACAAATCAGACAATCTAGAGGAAAGGGAAAATTCCTAAAAATATACAACCAGCAAATCTGAATCACGAAGAAATAGAAAATCTGAAGGGACCAATTACTAGTAAGGAGATTGAGTCAGTCATCAAAAACCTCCCAACAAACAAAAGTTAAGGATGAGACTGCTTCACTGGTGAATTCTACCTAATACCTAACCAATCCTTCTCACACTCTTCAAAAAATCGAAGAGGAGGGAATACTTCAGACTCATTTTATGTAAGGCCAGCATTACCCTAGTATTAAACTAGAAAAGGACACCACAAAAAAATTATAGGCCAGTGTCCTGATGAACCTAGGTGCAAAACCTTCTACAAAATACTAACCAAATTCAACAACATTAAAAGGATCCTGTATCGGGGCACCTGGGTGGCTCAGTCGTTGAGCGTCTGCCTTCGGCTCAGGTCGTGATCCCAGGGTCCTGGGATCGAGTCCCACGTCGGGCTCCCTGCTCCGCGGGAAGCCTGCTTCTCCCTCTCCCACTCCCCCTGCTTGTGTTTCCTCTCTCGCTGTGTCTCTACCTCTCTCTGTCAAATAAATAAATAAAATCTTTAAAAAAAAAAAAAAAAAAAGGATCCTGTATCATAAGCAAGTGGGATTTATTCCAGGGATGCAAGGATGGCTCAATACCTGGAAATCCATCATCATACATCTCATTAACAAAGGATAAAAATCATAAGGTCCCCTTAGATGCAGAAAAAACATCGGACAAAATTGAACATCCATTATAAAAACAAAGTGGGTTAGCAAAACAAAGGGTTAGCAGGAATGTACCTCAACATAATAAAGGTGATGTATCACAAGTGTACAGCCAGCATACTCAGTGAAAAATTGAAAGCTTTTCCTCCTAAGATCAGAAACAAGGACCCCACTCCTCACTTTTATTCAACCTAGTATTGGAAGCCCTAACCAGAGCAATTAGGCTTTGGAAAAGGAGAAAGCATCCAAGGCAGACTCCACCAAAAAACTGTTAAAACTAATAAAATTCAGTAAAGTTCCAGGGTACAAAAATCAATATGCAGAAATCTGTTGTATTTCTATACACTAACAATGAACTATCAGAGAAATTTCTTAATCCCATTTACATTTGCATCAAAAAGAACAAAATAGGAATTTAACCAAAAGGGAAACTATAAGACACTTATGAAAAAAATTGAAGACAAATAGGTGAAAAGATACTCCATGCTCTTGGAATGGAAGAATATTGCTAGGATGTCCATACTACCCAAAGCAATCTACAGATTCAGTGTAATCCCTATGTAAATTCCAACGGTGTTTTTCACAGAAATAACCCTAAAATGGGTGTGGAACCACCAAAGAACCTCAAATAGCCAATGCAGTATTTTTTTTTTTAAGATTTTATTTTCAAGTAATCTCTACACACCACATGGGACTCAAACCCACAACCCAGAGTTCAAGAGACACACACTCCACCAACTGAGCCAGCCAGGCTCCCCTAGCCAAAGCAGTCTTGAGAAAGAACAACAAAGATGGAGGCATCATGCTTTCTGATTTCAAGCTATGTTACAAAGCTACAGTAGCCAGGCATCTGGGTGGCTCAGTTGGTTAAGCGACTGCCTTTGGCTCAGGTCATGATCCTGGAGTTCCTGGATCAAGTCCCGCATCGGACTCCCTGCTCGGCAGGGAGTCTGCTTCTCCCTCTGACCCTCCCCCCTCTCATGTGCTCTCTGTCTCTCTCTCTCGATTAAATAAATAAAATCTTAAAAAAAAAAAAAAAGCTACAGTAGCCAAAATAATACGGTATTGGCATAAAAACAGACACAGATCAAGTGAACAGAATAGCCCAGAAATAAACCCATCCATACATTGTCAACCTACAACAAAGGAACCAAGAATATACAATGGCTAAAGGACAGTCTCTCCAATAAATGGTGTTGGTTAAACTGGATGGCTACATGGAAAAGAATGAAACTAGACCACTATCTTACACCATATATAAAAACCAACTCAAAATAGATTAAGAGCTGACCATAAGACCTAAAGCCATAAAATTCCTAGAACATCAGTGATAATCTTGACATTGGTCTTGACAATGATTTTCTAGATCTGACGACAAAAGCAAAGGCAATAGCAACAAAAACTAAGTTTGATAGCATCAAATTAAGCTTCTGCACAGTGAAGGAAACTGACGAAATGCAATTTACAGATGGGAAAATATTTGCAAATCATCTGATATGGGGTTAATATCCAAAATATATAGAGAACTACAACTCTAGCCAAAAGAAAAAAAAATCTGATTAAAAATGAAGAGTACTTGAATAGACATTTTTTAAAAACGACATACAGATGGCCAGAAGTATGTGAAAAGGTGCCCAACATCACTAATATCAGGGAAATGCAAATCAAAACCACAATGACACAATCATTAGAATGGTTATTATCAAAAAGACAAGAAATAAGTGTTACAAGAGTAGAGAAAAGGGACCCTTGTGCACTGTTGAAGAGAATGTAAATTGGTGCAGCCACTATGGAAAACAGGATAGAGAATCCTCAAAAAATTAAAAATAGAACTACCATGAGATCCAGAAATTTTACTTCTGGGTATTTATCCAAAGGAAACAAAAACAGTAACTCAAAAAGATATCTACACTGACATGTTCATGGCAGCTTTATAATAGCCAAGACAGGGAAACAACCTAAGTGTTCATCGATGGAAAAGAAAGTGTGTTTGTGTTTGTATACACACACACAAAGTGGAATATTACTCAGCCATAAAAAGGAAGGAAATCTTGCCATATGTAAAAACATGGACCTTGAGGGCATAAATTATGCTAAGTGAAATAAGTCAGATGATACCATATGATCTTGCTTATATGTGTAATTTTTTTAAAAATCTGAGCCCATAGATATCATAGATAAATCTGAGAACAGATGGATGGGTGAAATGAGTGAAGGTAGTCAAAAGGTACAAACTTCCAGTTATAAAATAAGTCATGAGGATGTAATATACAGCATGGTGACTAAAGCTAATAATACTGTATATTTGAAAGTTGCTAAGAGTAAATTGTAAAAGTTCTCATCACAAAAAAATAATTTGTAAGTATGTATGTGGATGGATATTAGAGTTGTGAGCATTTCACAATATATACAAAAATTTAATCTTAATGTCCTGTAACTGAAACCAATATAATGTTATATGTCAATTATCTCAATTAAAAAAAAAGTGAATGTGAAACACTAAAGATTGCCCCCTGAGGCAAAAGACAGTGTATCTTAATTGCTCCTGTCATGGCCAAAGTGTATTAATTCTCCCAAATGTTCTACTTCTCCCAACACTAACTTCTCTCCCCCAAAAGGAGTTAAATATAACAAAAAAGAAATGATACATGATGGCTATATTAAAAGCAAATTAAACAGACTCATAAATTTGGTTTCCTGGAACTCTGCAGTAGATTAATTGGGAAGTACTCTCTGAAAACCTGTAAGGAAATCAGGGATGCAGAACTGGGCCGAGGGAAAAGTTGAACCATTAGGAAGTTTCAACAGATGTCCCTTTCAGATCTTTAGCTCTAAAGCTGAAATGACCCTCCATAGAAGTCTGGAATTAAGGCACCCCCACCTCATCATTTGGTTCAAGCTGTCTGCCGGGAATAAGCAGTCTCCCCAGGCAAGGCAGCTGCCATAAGCTGAAAGCCATTTCCAGAGAAAAATTTCGCTGGAAGCGGTCAGTAGCTAGCACCTCTGGAAAGAGCTGCTTATTCATGAAAGGGATTCTAGGTGGTACATCCCAGCATCCATTACAGAGTGCAACATCTAATTTTACAAATGCTGGACTAAGAAATACAGGTCCTGGAAGGCCCAGAAGTACTGAGGAATTAAGTCATGGAGGAAATACTGCACCAACAGCCAGAAGAAAACATAAATCCGAAAAGGAATCTGGCATCTGAGACAATTTGTTCCCTAAGAATATGTGTAGATTCCAGAAAGGTGGCTAAGGGCCTGAGAAATTGATCACTGATTTTTTTTTTTTAAACCACACAGTGCTAGTGGGAAACAAAACCGGTATCCAGAAGGATCAAGTAGATGGTGCTTGAATAGCCCAAGGCTTTGAGTTGGCCTAGAAATAATGACTAACCAGAAACTTCCTCCCACAAACAGACTGAAGGCCAGTTTTAAATCATCTGAATTATAATTCACTAATGTAATCCAGGATTGCTGGTACCCTTAGCTGCCTACCAAAAACACAAATCCTCTCTGGAAGAAGATAATGTCATATTGGTCCACACATTTTTATTATAATTTTTAAAAACTTTTTAAAGATTTTATTTATTTGACAGAGATAGGGGATAGAAAGCACAGTGTATCTTAATTGCTCCTGTTATTAAGCAGGGGGAGCCTGATGGAGTGGGAGATGGAGAAGCAGGCTCCCAGCTGAGCAGGGAGCCTGATGCAGGGCTCAATGCCAGCACCCTGAGATCATGACCTGAGCTGAAGGCAGACGCTTAATGACTGAGCCACCCAGACGCCCCTTTTATTATAATTTTTGACATGTAAAAACCAGGGCATGAAAAATAACCAGGTATATAAGGAAACCAAACATAATTGAAAACCGAAAAATACAGATAATAGAAAGGAACATACAAGATCCAAATAAGGGAGTTATCAGAAACGGATTTTGTAATAACTATCTTTAACATGGTCAAGGAAATTTAAAAATTGAGAATTTTGGCCAAAAACTAGAAATTGAATTTAAAATGGAAAAGCTCGGGATACCTGGGTGGCTCAGTTAAGCGTCTGCCTTTGGCTCAGGTCATGATCCCACGGTCCTGGGATCAAGTCCCACACCAGGCTCCCTGCTCGGCGGGGAGCCTGCTTCTCCCTTTCCCTTTGCTGCTTCCCCTGCTGGTGATCTCGTGCCCTCTCTCTCTCTCTCTCCCCCCCGCCCCGACAGAATTAAAATGGAAAAGCTGGAACTGAAAGGCATAATAAGAGAAATTACAAACTTGGTAAGTGGCTTTAACAGATTAGATACAACTGAAAAGTAAAGAAAAATGGCATATAATTCTCTAGAAGGAGAGAAGAAAAAACTAATAGTATGTGTAAAAATATTAGCTAAAACGTTTCCAGAACTAATGACATCAAACAACAGATTTGAAAGCACCACTAACCCCATGCAGAATATACCAAAGAAAACCACATCTTGGGGCGCCTGGGTGGCTCAGCCGTTAAGCGTCTGCCTTCAGGTCATGATCCCAGCTTCCTGGGATCGAGCCCCGCGTCGGGCTCCCTGCTCGGCGGGAAGCCGCTCCTCCCTCTCCCACTCCCCCTGCTTGTGTTCCCTCTCTATGTCTCCATCTGTCAAATAAATAAAATCTTTAAAAAGAAAGAAAACCATGTCTAGGCACATTATGGTAAATAGCTGAAAACTAAAGCAGAGGTAAGGCACAGCCGCGGCGAGGCAGGGAGGAGCATATTATCTTTAAAGGAGCAACAATTCAACTTCTGGATGACTTCTTAACAAAAATAATGGAAGCTGGAAGGTAACATGTGTATATTCAAAGTACTGAAAAAATTAGCCACATTTGAATACTGTACTTAGCAAAAGTATCCTTTAAGGGAAAAAAAAAAATGAAAGTTACTTTCAAATAAACAAAATGAGAGTACCTATGAGGAGACCCACACTAGAATAAGTGGAACAGGCAAATACTAAAATATATGAAAAAAGAATAATTCTTTGATAAAGAGAAACCTTAATCCAAAGAATGAAAATGCCCAGAAGTATACTTGGCCATAAGGTGTTTTCCTGATTACTAGGACTTAAAACAAGGGTTCACAAATTTTACAAAAAGTAGACATTCCATTTAGTCAGCCAGTTGCATCTGTCACAACACTCAGACTCTGTTGTGGCACAAAAACAGCCACAGACAATACATAAATGGACACTTTGAAAAAGAAAGAAGAGGCAGACTGTTGGTTCTCCAACACTGAGTGCCCCCCTATGCCCAGGGCTGTACAGGCCATGGGAGATTCAGTCTGAATAAGGAAAGCCTTTGCTCTCTACCTAATGGGACAACGGTATAATTACAGATTGTGAATTTTAACAAGCAGTAAAAATGACCTTCTAAGACCCATTGTAACTTGGTAGAATAAAAGAGCTATCAATCCATGAACCATTAATATTTCCTACGTAATTCACGACTGTGACTTCAAACATTTGAGTGTGAATCCTGTGGAATGTCATTCCAAGTCGGACACTGGTATAAAGGTACAGTAACTTGGGTTCACAGCAGACTGAAGGACAGGGTAACTATTTTGGTTTTCTTTGTTTTGATCTGGCTTTTGATTAGCTATCAAAACAAGCCCCAGATCACTAAAAACTAGTGACAGCTAGAGGAGACCTCTGATAGGTTTAAACTCAATAGTTAATTTTATCTCAAATTTGGTATTTTCGCCTACAAAGAACAGCTACAAAAAATGCATTTTGGGGGGGTGCCTGGCTGGCTCACTTGGTAGAACATGGCAACCCTCGATCTCAGGGTTGTGGGTTCAAGCCCCACTGGCTGTAGGACTTACTTACACACACACACACACAGTCTTTTTCCTCAGGAAAAGACTCAGTTATGTATAAATAATAAAGCACTTCCACTGTTTTATGTTGACATGTCTAAACATGTCTTACAATAAGAATTCATATTTAATATACATCAACAATTTTAAATAGTAAAATAGGGCTGACACTTTTATTTCCAACTTGAAAGTACAAGGCATGATAAATGCCAAGCAGGGGGAGTGCTTGGAGCCCGGCGAACGAGCCTGTGGAGCTCCTGGTAGAGTGGGTCTGGGGACCCGGGAGCGGAAGAATGCCGGGCCGGGCTTGTAGCTGCTGCTGAAAGCCAGTGCAGGCCGCCGGTGAGACGCTGAGCAGACAGGCAACAGACGTCGGCACACATGGGGATTCAAATCCAAGTCAGGATAACAGATTTCAAAGGAAGCTCAACTGTGCCATATAGACAGAGAGAAGGGTCCCCTGTCACTTCCTGCCATAGGGGTGCCCCACTCTTAAGTGCGAAGACATGTGAGCCCAAAGATTTGTAACCTAGAGAGAGAGAACGCCTTTTGCATGGAAAATGGGAGAACAAGATGCAGCATTATTTTCATCGTTGATAGTTTGTTGGTGATCAGTGTTATTAGATAGCACGTGGAGACGCTATGGGGTGGATCATGTCTGTCAAAGTGAAAAAGTAACACTAACTTTTTTAAAAAAATTGACCTAGATATAGGTAGGCTCCAGATAATGATATCCTGGAATTCAATTTCACTGAGACCAATTATTTTACAAGGTAGAATAGCAACTTATTTTGGGGGGGTGGGGAGTAACAGTATACAGGTATGATGATAAGGCCTCAATTGTTCATGACAACCCCGGCTACATGTTACAAAGCTCTTCTCAACAAAAGTGATTATTAAATGTACTACATACTTTTTTCCTGGTCTCAAATAAATTAATAAACAGAAAACAAAATACCAGCAGGGTAAACATCTAGAATTTGGATTCAAAAATAACTTGTTGCATACTTCCGTTTCTAGCTCTGACACCTTAGCTTGTAATGCTCTGCCACTAAAAAGAAGAAAGGCTGAATAAATGCATGCAACATCGATTTGAAGTCACTGAAGAGCTTCTAAGGCAACTAAGACCCAAGGAGCAAAGATTCTGGGAGAAGGGACATGTAGGAAAGTGACCTAGGCTAGTTGTCTTCTCAGGTATTTACTAATTTTTATGTTGTGTCAGGTGAGAAACTAAAGGGGAAAAAACATGCAGGTGAAAAATGCAGCAGAGGGGCCTCTGGGTGGCTCAGTCAGTTACCTGCCTGCCTTCGGCTCCCTGCTCAACTCGGGAGCCTGCTTCTCCCTCTCCCTCTGCCTGCCCCTCCCCCTGCTTGTGCTCTCTGTCAAATAAATAAATAAAATCTTTAAGAAAAGTACAGCAGAGCATTCATCAGCCTCACAACACTAGAAAAACAAAATGACCTAAGGACCTCAGGAAGCAGGCCTCTAAAAACACTTCAGGCTCTCATTGTGATCCCTAAAAGCCTACACCTAGAAGCTGAGGTGAGCTACAGGCAGAGCCAACTTTATAACATCTGAAGCCCAGCCATGAAAAAGATCAGTCTTGATTGGACTGAGGTGTCCCTGCTCTAGCTATTTGCCAGAAGATATGGTGAATCCTCTCTGGAAGAAGTAATTTCATCCACAGCATCTACTGTTTTTCATATACAATCCCCAGCATCTCATCAAAACTTATGAAGCATACCAGGAAATAGGACCAAAAGAGAAACAGACCCATGGGTGCCTGGGTGGCTCAGTTGGTTAAGCATCCAACTCTTGATTTCAGCTCAGGTCATGATCTCAGGGTCATGAGATTGAACCCTGCATCAGGCTCCATGCTCAGCAGAGAGTCTTCTTGTCCCTCTCCTTCTCTCTCAAATATTTTTTTTAAAAGACCAAATATTAAAGAGAAACATACCCACAAGGAATTCACACAATGGACTTTGACTGGACATGGACTTTGAAATAACCAAGATTTATATAACCAATAAAATACGAGAAAAGATTGAGTATTATCACCACGGAACTGGAATCTATAAAGAATCAAGTGGGAATTCTAGAACAGATATATAGAGAACTTGATATATGGGATTATTATAAACCAGACACAGGTAAAGAAAGATTAGTGAGGGTAGGTCAATAGGAACTATCCAGACTAAAGTATAAAAAAAACACATAAAACATATAATAGACATGGTGCAAAAGTCTAACATACATGTAACTGGAATCTGAAAATGGATGAGAAAGCAATATTCAACGAAATTATAGTTAAGAATTTTTCCAAAACTGATGAAAGGCATCAATAAAATAAGCACTTTGAGAGAAATGCTCAACATCAGGGAAATGCCAATTAAAACCACAGTAAGATATCTCTTCACATCCACTAGAAAAGCTATAAGACACACAGACTATAAAGAACTTACCAAACTCAACACCCAAAGAATAAATAATCCAAGAAATGGGCAGAAGACATGAACAGACATTTTTCCAAAGAAGACATCCAAATGGCCACAGACACATGAAAAAGTGCTCAACATCGCTCAACATCAGGGAAATCCAAATCAAAACCTCAATGAGATAACACGTCACACCAGTCAGAATGGCTAAAATTAACAAGTCAGGAAACGACAGATGTTGGCGAGGATGTGGAGAAAGGGGAACCCTCCTACACTGTTGGTGGGAATGCAAGCTGGTGCAGTCACTCTGGAAAACAGTATGGAGGGGGCACCTGGGTGGCTCAGTTGGTTAAGCGACTGCCTTCGGCTCAGGTCATGATCCTGGAGTCCCGGGATCGAGTCCCGCATCGGGCTCCCTGCTCGGCAGGGAGTCTGCTTCTCCCTCTGACCCTCCTCCCTCTCATGCTCTCTGTATCTCATTCTCTCTGTCTCAAATAAATAAATAAAATCTTTAAAAAAAAAAGAAAGAAAGAAAACAGTATGGAGGTTCCTCAAAAAGTTGAAAATAGAGCCACCATATGACCCAGCAATTGCACTACAGGGTATTTACCACAAAGATATAAATGTAGTGATCCAAAGGGGTACATGCACCACAATGTTTATAGCAGCAATGTCCACAATAGCCAAACTATGGAAAGAGCCAAGATGTCCATCAACAGATGAATGGATAAAGAAGATGTGGTATATATATACAATGGAATATTATGCAGCCTTAATCTCAGGAAACAAACAGGGTTGCTAGAGTGGTGGGGGGTGGGAGGGATGGGGTGGCTGGGTGATAGACATTGGGGAGGGTATGTGCTATGGTGAGCGCTGTGAAATGTGTAAGATTGATGAATCACAGACCTGTACCTCTGAAACAAATAATACATTATATGTATTAAAAAAAAAGAAAAAGATAGTAGGAAGGGAAAAATGAAGGGGGGGGGAATCGGAGGGGGAGACGAACCATGAGAGACGATGGACTCTGAGAAACAAACTGAGGGTTCTAGAGAGGAGGGGGGTGGGGGGATGGGTTAGCCTGGTGATGGGTATTAAAGAGGGCACGTATTGAATGGAGCACTGGGTGTTATACACAAACAATGAATCATGGAACACTACATCAAATACTACATAATGATGTAATGTATGGTGATTAACATAATAAAATAAAATTTAAAAAAAAGACACACAGAAACACATGCTGTTGAGTTTTTAGAGATGCTAGAACCCTCACACATAACTAGTAGGAATGTGAAGTGAAACAACCACTTTGAAAAATAGACAGTTTAAGTTAAAAAATAAATTTACCATATGAACCTGCAATTCCACTTCTAAGTAAATATACAAGAGAAATGAAAACATGTCCACATAAAGACTTGTATGCAAATGCTCAGCAGCATTATTCATAATAGCCAAAAAGTAGAAACAATCCAAGCATCCATTACCTGGTAAATGAATAGACAAAATATGGCATATCCACACAATGGAATTCTATTGTGATAAAGGAGTGAACTGATACACACTGCAGCATGATTGGACCTTTGGAACATATTGAATGGAAAAAGCCAGACATAAGAGACCACATATTATATGATTCCATATACATTAAATTTTCAGAAAAGGCAAATCTATAGAGATAGTGGAACTACTGATTTCCTGGGACTAGCAGTGACAATGGGAAGTGACGGCAAAAGGGCACAAGGGATCTTTTTGGGGTGATAGAAATATTTTAAAATAGGATTGTGGTGATGGTTGTACATTTTTGAATGCACTAGAAACCACTGAAACATACAACTTAACTGGGTGAATCTTATGGTTAAGTAAACATCTTCAATAAAGCTGTTTTTTAAAAAGATGAAACAAAGACATTTTAAGATGGAATGTCTTAAAACCAAGAAGATTGTCTTTAAACCTACAGTAAAGTTACGCAGAGTCATAAGGCACCTACCTGGGTGGCCCAGTCAGTCGAGCATCCAACTCTTGATCTTGGCTCAGGTCTTGATCTCAGGGCTGTGAGTTGAAGTACCATGTTGCGCTCTACTCTGGGTGTGGAGCCTACTTAAAAAAAAAAAAAAAAATTAGGCAGAATGAAAATGATCCCAGATGGAAACATGGAAATGAGAAAAGGAATAATGGTCAATGTGGGTAGATTTAAGTAAATATTACCATATAAAACAACAATTATAATTTTGCATAGGATTTAAAATGTCTGTAAAATTAAAATGCCTGACAATAATATAAAAGGTGGGAAAGAGACAAACAGAGTAAGTTATTCTGTGATACCAACATTATTTTAGAAGGAATAAAAGCAATGGATATGGGGCACCTGGGTGGCTCAGTTAAGCTACTGACTTGATTTCAGCTCAAGTCATGATCTCAGGGTCATGAGATCAAGCCCTGTGTTGGCTCCGCACTGGGTGTGAAGCCTGCCTAGGATTCTCTCTCTCTCCCTCTGCCCCTCCACCCCTCCCTCTCCCTCTCAAAAAAAAGAAGAAAGAAAGAAAAAGGAAAAGAAAAAGAAGCAATGGATATTGCACTCTAATAAATCAAGAATGCATGTTGTTATTCATAGGCTAACTACTAAAAGAATAGTGGAAAAACACAAGCCAAAAGGGAGGAGGGATGTAAATAATAAATATTAATTCAAAAGAAGGAGAGAAAAAGGAATACAGAATGAGTGCAATAAATAGAAAATGAACAGTATGATGGAAGATTTAAACCCAAATATATTCATAAGTATATTATATGTAAATGATCTAAGTAATTAAAAGGCAGGTTATTCAGGGCACCTGGGTGGCTCAGTCAGTTGGGTGTCTGCCTTTGGCTCAGGTCATGATCCTGGAGTCCCAGGATCAAGTCCTGCATCAGGCTCCCTGCTCAGCGGGGAGTCTGCTTCTCCCTCTGCCCTTCACCCTACTCTTTCTTGCTCTCTCTCAAATAAATAAAATCTTTAAAAAAAATAAAATAAAAAAATAAAAGATTATTCAAATCCATAAAAACCAAATAAAGCAATTATATGCTGCTTACAAGAGCCACATATAAACATAAGAATCCTAAAAGATTGAAAGTAAAAGAGTCGGGGAGGCTGGCAGAGTAGGAGGACTCTAAGCTTGCCTCATCTCATGATACAACTAGATAATACCCACATCAGCATAAATAACCTAAAAAACAACCCAAAAACTAGCAGAACAAACTCTACAACTGAAGGTAGAGAAGGGGCCACATTGAAGAAGGTAGGAAGGGTGAAGATATAGTTTGGGAACAAAATGACCCATGGCCATCCACACTGGAGAGCAAGCCAGGGTTGTGGAGAAGGGCAGGAAACAGACTCTCTCACTGGGAAGCTCACACAGGGAAGACAAATCCCCATAACATTTGGCTCTGAAAGCAAGAGTGGCTGTATCCTGTGAGTTCTTACAATCAGTGGGACTTAAAGCCTGGAATTTTAAAATTGGGGGGGGGGCTCAGGTTGGAGGATGTTAGGAGTCTGAGTCCCCACCCTTAAACACCTGGCAGAGATACAGTGTAGAGGCAGCAATTTGAAAAATGCTGGGGGCAGATGGGAGAGAGAGTTATTTACTTATCTCAGAGTACATCCCAGCGAGACAGATTGCAGGGAGGCCCCGACCCCAGGAACAAAGGAGCTAGCATGTGTCACTTTCCTCTCCCACCCCCAGCATAAACACATGGCCACCTGCACCAGCCAGCTCTGACACTACCTAACTTCTTACCCCAAGCCCCGCCCCCCTGTGCTCTGGCACATCTGCCCCTCCTAGTCATGCCTGCCTCAGTCCCAGTGCTGTGCAACACCTCCCCCAGAGCACAGGCACAGAGCCCACCACCATCTCATCTCCTGACCCACACCTTTTGCAGGCCTTGGTTCTGGCAGCTGTGGGGTTTGTAACACTTCACAAGCAGACCAACACACCTTGTTAAACATCATACCCCATCCACTGAGGGACCAAACACTGCCCACAACAGGCAAAGTAAGCTCCTGCAGACAACTGGACTGAAAGAAAAAGAGGCTGGGACTCAAGAGCAGGGCACACACAACACACATAAGAGCCACTCCATGGAGTGTCAGGCCCTGGGGAACAGAAGACATTGCATGGCAGGGCACTACAGGACCTCTTCATAAGCCCATTACCTTCAAAAGCAAAAGATGTAGCTGACTTTCCTAACACACAGAAGCAGAGAGTCAGACAAAATGAGGAGACAAAGGAATATGTCCCAAATGAAAAAAAAAAAAAAAAAAAGGACCAAACCACAGCAAGAGGCCTAAGCAAAACAGATGTAAGTAATATGCCTGACAGAGAATTTAAAGTAATCATATAGATACTCACTGGACTTGAGAAAAGAGTGGAAGACACCAGTGAAACCCTTAACAAAGAAAAAAAAAAGAACCAATCAGAGATAAAGATGATAACAAATGAAATTAAAAATACACTTTATGGGGCCCCTGGGTGCCTCAGTCAGTTAAGCTCTGCCTTTGGTTCAGGTCATAATTCTGGGGTCCTGGGATCAAGCCTCACATTGGGTTCCCTGCCCAGCAGGGAGTCTGCTTCTCCCTCTCCCTCTGCCCTCCTCCCTGCTCATGCTCTCTCACACACACACACTCTCTCTTGCTATCTCTCAAATAAATAAAATCTTTAAAAATATATACTTGATCGAGGGGCACCTGGGTGGCTCAGTTGGTTAAGCATCTGCCTTTGGCTCAGGTCATGATCCCAGGTTCCTGGGATCAAGAGAGTGAGAGTGCTTCTCACTCTCCCACTCCCCCTGCTTGTGTTCCCTCTCTCACTGTGTCTCTCTCTGTCAAATAAATAAAATCTTTAAAAAAATAAAATAAAAATATATACTTGATCAAATAAATAGCAAGCTAGAGGAAGCAGAGGAATTAATTAATGACCTGGAAGACAGAGTACTGGAATGTAACCAAGTTGAGCAAATCAAAGAGAGAAAAAAATTATGCAAATTGAGAACAGTTTTAGGGTACTTGGTGACTACATAAAGTATAATAACATCCACATTACAGGGATTCCAGAAGAAAGAGAGAGAGAAAAGGGGGCAGAAAATTTATGTGAAGAAATAATAGCTGAAAACTTTCTTAACCTGGGGAAGGAAACAGATATTCAGATCCATGAAGCACAGAGATTATACCAAAAAAATTAACCCAAGGAGGTCCATAACAAGACACATACTAATTAAAATGGCAAAAAGCAGCAGAAGACAGTTACATACAAGGGAAACCACAAAAGGCCATCCAGTGGATTTTTCAGCAGAAACTTTACAGGACAGAAGGGAATGGCATGATATATTCAGAGTGCTGAAAGGGAAGAATCTGCAGCCAAGAATACTCTATCCAGCAAGACTATCATTCACAACAGAAGGACAGACAGTTTGTCAAATGAAAACTAAATGCGTTCATGACCACCAGCCGTACGAGAAATATTAAAGGGGACTCTTTGAATGGAGAGGAAAGACCACCAAGTGAGAGTATGAAAAGTAAAAAAAACACAAAATCAGTAAAAATAAGAATTTCTATAAAAATCAGCAAGAGATTCATAAAATAGAAGGATATAAAATATGACACTATCTACCTAAAAAATATGGAAGGTGGGGGAGAAGAATAAAGAATGGGTAAACAGGGGCACTTGGGTGACTCAGACAGTTAAGCATCTGACTCTTCAGCCCAGGTCTTGATCTCAGGGTTGTGAGTTCAAACCCTGTGTTGGGCTCCATGCTGGGTGTTGAGCCTACTTAAAAAAAATAATAAAAAGAATGGGTTCAAACAACCATCAACTTCATATAGACTACTATATGCAGATGTTACATACAAACCTAATGGTAACCACAAATCAAAAAGCAGTAACAGGTATGCAAAGAATAAAGAGAAAGAAATCCAAATATATCACTAAAGAAAGCCAACAAACTATGAAAGAGAGCAAGAGGAGCAAGAGAAGGATCACAAAAAAATTACAAAACCACCAAAAACAAGTAACAAAATGGTAATAAATACATATCTATCAATAATTACTTTGAGGGGCACCTGGTTGGCTCAGCTGGTAGAATATGCAATTCTTAATCTTGGGGTCATGAGTTCAAGCCTCACGTTGGGCACAGAGCTTACTTTAAAAAAAAATTAAATAAAATAGTTAATTACCTTGATTGTAAATGTATAAACACTCCAATCAAAGGACGTAGGGTTACAGAATGGATAAAAACACAAGACCCAACTAGATGTTGCCTACAAAAGACTCATTTCAGACCTAAAGACACCTGCAGATTTAAAGTGAGGAGATAAAGGGGCACCTGGATGGCTCAGTCCTTAAGTGTCTGCCTTCGGCTCAGGTCGTGATCCCAGGGTACTGGGATTGAGCCCTACATCGGGCTCCTTGGTCAGTGGGAAGCCTGCTTCTCCCTCTCCCACTCCCCCTGCTTGTGTTCCCTCTCTTGCTGTCTTTCTGTCAAATAAATAAAATCTTTTAAAAAAAATAAAGTGAGGAGATGAAGAAACATTTATTATGCAAATAGATGTCAAAAGAAAGCCAGGTTAGCAATTCTTTTTTTTTTTTTTTCAGGTTAGCAATTCTTATATCAGACAAAATAGATTTTAAAACAAAGACTGTAACAAGAAACAAAAGAAGGGCAGTATATAGTAATAAAAGGGACAATCCAACAAGAAGATATAACAATTGTAAATATTTACACACCCAACATGGGAGCACCCAAATATTTAAACAATTAATAACAAACAGAAAGGAACTAATCAATAGTAATACAATAATATTAGGGGATTTAACACATCGATGGACAATTCATCCAAACAGAAAATCAACAAAGAAACAGTAGCTTTGAATGACACACTGGATCAGATGAATTTAACAGATACATTCAGAACATCCCACTCTAACACAACAAAATACACATTCTTTTTGAATGCACATGGAACATTCTCCAGAACAGGTCACATATTAGGCCATTAAAATAAATTCCAATAAATTAAAAAAGATCAAAGTCATACCATGCATCTTTTCTACCACAATGCTATGAAACTAGAAATCAACTACAAGAAAAAGTCTGGAAAGCACAAATACATGGAGGTTAAGTAACATGCTACTAAACAACAAATGGGTCAACTAAGAAATCAAAGAAGAAATAAAAAATTACATGGAAACAAATGAAAATGAAAACACAATGGTCCAAAATCTTTGGGATGCAGCAAAAGTGGTTCTAGGTGGGAAGTTTATAGCAATACAGGTCTACCTCGAGAAGTAAGAAAAATCACAAATAAACAACTAACTTTACACCTAAGGAGCAAGAAAAAGAATAAACAAAACCCAAAACCATCAAAAAGAAGGAAATAATGAAAATTACAGCAGAACTAAATTATATAGAAACTAAAAAATAAAAACAAAAAACAAGACAAAAAAACAAACAAACAAACAAAAAAAAAAACCAATAGATCAATGAAACCCAGAGCTGGTTCTTTTCAAATAAAATTGATAAACTTCTAGCCAGACTCATCAGAGAGAGAGAGAGAGAGGACCCAAATAAACAAAATCACAAGTGAAAGAGGAGAAATAACAACTAACACTACAGAAATACAAACAATTGTAAGGGAATATTATGAAAAATTATATTCCAACAAACTGGATAATCTAGAAGAAATGGATAAATTTCTAGAAACATATAACATACCAAAATTGAAGCAGGAAGAAATAGAATATTTGAACAGATCAATTACCAGCAATGAAATTGAATCAGTAATCGAAAAACTCCCAACAAAAAAAATCTAGGACCAGAGGGCTTCACAGGTGAATTTACCAAATATTTAAAGAAGAGTTAATACCTACTCTCCTCAAACTATCCCAAAGAATAGAAGAAAAAGGAAAACTTCCAAAATAGAACTCCCTATAGTCCAGTAATCACAGTACTGGGTATTTACCCAAAAAATACAAAAATACTAATTCAAGGGGTTACATGCACCCCTATGTTTACTGCAGCATTACTTACAATAGCCAAATAATGGAAGCAGCCCAAGTGTCCATCAATAGATGAATGGATAAAGAAGACGTGATACATATATATGATACACACACACACAATGGAGTATCATTCAGCAATAAAAAAATAATAAAATCTTGCCATCTGTAACAACATGGATGGTGCTAGAGAGTACAATGTTAAGCAAAATAAGTCAGAGAAAGACAAATACCATATGATTTCACTCATATGTAGAATTTAAGAAACAAAAGAACAAAGTAAAAAAGAGATAAGCCAAAAAACAGACTCTTAACTATAGAGAACAAACTGATGGTTATCAGAGGGGAGATGGGTGGGGGGATGGGTGAAACAGGTGATGGGAATGAAGAAATGCACTTGTGATGAGCACTGGGTGTTGTAGATAATTGTTGAATCACTATATTGTACACTTGAAACTGATATAATACTGTACATTATACTAGAATTAAAATTAAAAACTTAATTTAAAAAGTAAAAGAGGGGCACCTGGGTGGCTCAGTCGTTAAGCGTCTGCCTTAGGCTCAGGTCACGATCCCAGGGTCCTGGGATGGAGTCCCGCATCGGGCTCCCTGCTCAGTGGGAAGCCTGCTTCTCCCTCTCCTGCCCCCCTCCTTGTGTTCCCTCTCTTGCTGTGTCTCTCTCTGTCAAATAAATAAATAAAATCTTTTAAAAAATAAAAATAATTTAAAAAAATAAAGTAAAAGCATAGAAGAATATATATTATGTAAGTACCAAAATTAATGTGGTACAGCTATTTTATTATCAAAATAGACTTTATTTAAAGGAAAGACACACGGGGCACCTGGGTGGCTCAGTTGGTTAAGCGTCTGCCTTCAGCTCAGGTCATGATCCCAGGACCCCGAGATCATGACCTGAGCCAAAGGCAGACACTTAACCAATTGAGCCACCCAGGTGCCCCAAAGATACCACCCTTCTTATAACAATAAAAGGATTGATCCCATAAGATATATTTCTAAATTTTTAAACATTCAGAATCACAGCTTTAAAATAAAACAAAAATGACAGAACTAAAAGGAGAAACAGACAAATGTACAGAGTGGGAGAATTTATTTTATTTTTTAAAAATTTTATTTATTTATTTGACACAGAGAGAGAGACACAGCTAGAGAGGGAACACAAGCAGGGGGGAGCGGGAGATTTGATCCCAGGACCCTGGGATCATGACCCGAGCCGAAGGCAGGCACTTAATGACTGAGCCATCCAGGCGCCCCTGGAGTGGGAGAATTTAATATACCTTTCTTGATAACTTATATAAGGAGACAAAAAATACAGTAAGCTGATTATCAAGTTGACTTGTAATCAAGTTGACTTAACTATCAAGTTTATTATTGAGTTTGACTTGATTATCAAGTTGACTTGTTATTCATAGAACACTGTACCCCAAAATAACAGAATATACGTTCCTTTCAAATATACATGGAAAATTTCCAAAATTGACCTGATACAGAGCCATGAAGCAAATATCAACAAATTTTATTTTATTTATTTTTTTAAAGAACTGAAACTATTCAGAGTATGTTCTTTGATCCTCATGGAATTAAGCTAGAAATCAATTCAAAAAGAAATTAGAAAACTCCTGAAAACTTGGAAATTAAGGAATTCATTTATAAATAATTCAAGGGTCAAAGGAGAAAACACAGCAGAAATTAGAAAATATTTTTAACTGAATGATAATGAACAACAGGCTTATAAAATCTCATAGGATGTAAGTATAATTGTATCGAAAAGATGATTTATAGTCTTAAATGTCTATTAGAAAAGAAAAAAAAGTTCAGTTATTGAAGTAGCCATTGTAAGAAAAAGAACAGCAATTTAAACCCAAAAATGTACACAGAAGGAATTAAGGTAGAATTTAATGTCATAGGAAACAAACATACAATACAGAAAATGATCTGATCAAAGCAAAAAATTGATTCTTTAGGATGCTAAGAAAGCTGATAAACCTAGGAGCAGTACTAATCATAAAAAAACACACACCTTATCAACATCAGGAGCCAAAAAGGGGACATTACAGATGCTATAGACATTGATAAAATATAGAACAACTTTAAGCGACTAAATTTGAGTATGTTTACAAAATGGACAAATTCCTGGAAAAGCGCAACTTACCAGAACTGATACAAGAAAAAATGGAAAACCTTAATAGCGAGGCACTATTCCTATCCAACTGCCTAAGAGACATATAAGCTAGGTCCAAGAACCAGGGATTCTCCATGACTGTCCTGAATCCTATCTTCCCTCTTGTGGCCGTTGGCTGATACAGTGATAAACCAGAAGCAGAGTCTGATCCTATGGGTTACTGGTTTACAACACAGGTTGAACTCACAGTTTCAACAGATTTCTTAAATGAGAATTATTATATCGGGTGGGGGGGGGAGAGGGAGTACAAACCTGAAAGATGGAATGGTGATACTTGAGAGAATTCCAATAACTCCAAGCACCCAAAGTTTCCCTTGTCAACAGAAGCAGCTCCTCCTCCCCTTAATCTAATGAGGATGGTTGACTTTCTTGAATAACCTCTAATGACTACACCAAAATAAAATTCCAATTCTCATTACAGAGATACTTCCATACCTCTTACTGCCTCTGACCCCTGACTAAGCCCAACCCTCAAATTCTCTGTAATTCCAAAGCCAAACTCTGGAGAAGAAGGTTTAACAGTGACAAGAATTTCATAACTCTTGAGGAATATATGTTAAAAAAAAAAAAAAACCCAAAAAACAAACAAACAAAAACAACGCTGAGGATGCTAAGCCAGGGGAAGACAAACATAATTTAGATCAAGCTGAATTTATTGATAAGGGTATATTTCATTGCAAATGATCAAAGGTGAAGCTCTAACCCAGGTTCCAGTACAATTCTGTGTCCCATTCTGCCTTGAAACCCAGCCAGGTCATATAACTAAACTAAGATATCACATTTCCTTGAGGATATGTTTCCTACAATATTTCTGATACCAATTACTTGATCAGCATTTCTATTTTCAGACAACAGAATCTCCTCGATCTAGTTTAGGCAAAAGGAATTTATTAAGCAGTATCACAAACACTTAATATCACTGAAAAGGCCTGAAATGGATTGTAGGCTGAATTCTAGAAATGACTCCCAATCCCCTAACTGCAGAAGTGAAATTGCAAGGCACAGCTGCTGTTTTTATGATCAAGAAGCTACCTGCCACATCAGAAAACCTCCATCCATCACAGCCATTAGCTCCAAAATCACATCACCCTTGGTAAGATCCAAGCCTTCAGAAGAATAGATGCCTCAGGCCTTGCTGCTCTCCCCACATAACTCAATTCTGAATCAAAATCTCATACAAGTGCAACTGATCAGAGAACTTTGATTTTTTTTTTTGAATCTTAGGTCTAAAGGAGTCTGGGAAGCAGGTTTTACCTTTCCAGACTCTCTAATACAGGGAAGTATAAAGGAAATTGACAATCTATAGTATCTTCTTTATACAATTCAGGTTACTATATCATATAGATATAGATAATAGGTCAGACAACATGCTTTTTCACTTCATATGTTTTGGAGATAATTCCACGTTAACATATGGATTATCTCATTCTTATTGATAGCAGTATTGCATTGCTTTGTATGGATGTGCCATAATGTATTCAACACTGCCCTTTTGAGGGACACTTAGATTTCTTCCATCTACACTGTTAAAAACACTGATGTAGTCCTTTGTCCAAACCACACACCCGTAAGAAAGGACTAGGATGCTATACATACCTTTTTCTTTCTTTTTTTCCTTTTTAGAAGCTTGAAATTGGATCTCTGGGTCACAAGCCATTGCTTTTCTTTACATATGTGCCTCTCTCCTTACCACCCTTAAAGTCTAACATGTTCCCTTCCCAAAGAGAGTATATACTGAAACACTATTTGCATTTTTGGAATTTCAGATGCAAAAGAGCCTGGCTCACTTTCTTTTTGCTGCAGCGTATCTGGGTCAGGCATCTTGAAAAATTCCATAATAGAGTATTGTCATCTCCCACACTTTTGAATAATTCATCTTTCACAGCTGAGTGCCAGTTCTCTAAACCAATGAAGCGCAACAGCCCACAAAGGTGTTCTCCCTTTATAAAAATGCATTTCACCACCCCAGGGCAAACATGCAACTATTACAGGTAGCAGTTTAATGTACCCTGAAAAGAGGTGTCACATCATCAGATTAACATGAAAGAGAACCCAACATGGGGCTTGACCTCACCACTCTGAGATCATGACCTGAGCCAAGATCAAGAGTTGGACACTTAACTGACTGAGCCACAACAAAGCACCCTGAAATATATACATTTTAAGAAGTGCTACCAGGCAGCAAATCACTGATATGTAGAAAATCTTAATTTTTCTGAACTTTGTTTTCACCATCTATAAAATGAGGTAAAACCTACTTTCATAATGCTCCAGAAGGACTAAATAAACATTAAACTAAAATATACTACTATTATTCCAGGCTGTATATGCAAGTAAATGTGTTAAAAATGCCCCAGACCACATTAGCTAAGAAGGGCTGGAAGTTGTCTATTGACCAACTTTCCCAACATCACTACCTTTTTCCTTAAGTGATTTTCTCTTACTGTGGCTGTAAACTGACCTTGATGTTTGTCCCCAAACAAAGCCATCTCCAGCCTGTGCCTCAGCAAGGATGCAGTGGTACAGAAGGGCAGGGGACGTGCTGCCACAGAGCAGAGAACACAAAAACCAAGGCATACTCGTCAGAAGGTCCCTAATTCACGTCTCTAAATATGTTTTGTCTAATGGAATAGCTTAGATCTTGTGATTTCCTTTAAAGATGTGTAATGGATATATGCCATGATGAGATCCCAAATTTAACTGGGCCACTACTGAAGAATCAGTAAAGCTTGGCTGGTGAGGCACAGGCTGCTCAGCTAGCCGGGTTACTGTGTGCCACTTACTTAATGCTCTGTACCTCAGCCTCTTCTTATGTAAAGTAGGGATAATCACAGGTCACAGGTCAACTATGCAGCTTAAATGTTATTTATAAAGCATTTAGAAGAACAATGCCTGCCACAAGTAAACAGTATCACTGTAATTAAAAATAACCAAAAAGCAGCTATTGATTTGGTAAACCAGATATTCTAAAATTTTTAGTCCTCTATCTGGAACACATTGCTCCATCTTCACTTTATTACAACTTAGATCCAGGCTAGTCTTCCCCACTTTTCTTTACTAGTCTTCTCTTAGGACTTTTCCACTCTTGCTCCTGGATTTTAATATTTTATACCTGTAACACTCACCACGGTCTTGCTTGCATTAGATATAGACGTCTGCATCTCTCTCTTACGTGGTCTCCAACACAAGACTCCAGTGGACTGCTTCAGGATCATCTGGGCCCAGGAGACTTGTCAGTAGGCCTGGGGCTGACGTGGACACCTGACGCTTCTTAGCTCCTTAGGTGATCCAGCTGCACAGCCAGGTCTCTGCAAGATTTTGTTTCCAGAGGGCAGGGGCAGAGACCCGGCCACTTTTTTTTTTTAATGCCTTAAACTGGGACGGCACTTAGAACGTTTTTGAGAAGAAAGTTTTGTCCTTGTCTGAGGACTACACAGGCCTGGGGGCACTTCATGACTCTCAAGTGTGTATATGCAAGAAAAATGAAGGAACAAAAACCTAGTTGAGAAATGATTCTATCCCTTTCAGAAGCACAGAAATCTGCCAGTGACAATACATACCCTTATGAATGGTTCCTGCCATTTTCGTTGCTCACGAGAATTTGTAAAGCTAAGGTTACAATTATAATCACTACTCTGGAAGCCGCTCCTCATTAAGCGATCATCATAAAGATGCCACCTTCAGTTGGACAGTGTTGAGCTTGCCAGGACTGTCACAACAAAGTACCACAGATTGGGTGACTTAACCAATAGAAATTAGTTTTCTCACAGTTCTGGAGACCAGAAGTCTGAGATCAAGGTATCAGCAGAGTTGTTTCCTCTGAGGCCTCTTTCCTTGTCTTACAGATGAGCGATCTTCACCCTGTGTCCAAATTTCCTCTTATTAGACCAGTCATACAGATGAAGGAACTCATTTTTAACTCAATCAACTTCTTTGAAGACGTCATCTCCAAATACGCTCACATTCTGAGGTACTAGGGGTTAGAATTTCCACATATATGAATTGGGGGGAACACAATTCAACCCCTAACAGACAATAATCACTTGTATACCTGAAGATAGGTCATTTTGCAGTGTTTGACCCTACGATGCAGCTCTGGTGATCAGATGCTGCAAGTTCACACACCTGATGACAGGCTGACAGCTTCTGGCTTGCTTATGTTCCTCAAGACAGTTGAAGGAGTGTTTACTAGGAAGTGTGTATATAGGCCAACGTGCTGAAAAGGCTGAAGGAGACTCTAACTCCTATTACCTCTTTACCCTTTGATGTGCTGAGGACCTCAGCTCAGCACACACAAGGTTATGAACAACTCACCTTTTAAGGAAGGAAACACCAAGCATCATATACTAAACTACAAGAAAACTGCAAACTAGCTTCTAGGCTTGGCCCTGAAAACTCAAATAATGAGTCTTTTACTTGTATTAGTAAAACCTGGGGCTTCTTGGGTCACCTACAGACTTCTTAAGGCTAGAAATCTCTGCTGGGCTAATTTAAAACTGAAGATGATTAGCTAATACTGTTTACTGTATGTGGGGCACTGTGGTAGCCCTTTACATGTATTAACTAACATCAAACAGTATTATAAATGCGAACTCTTATTATTCTCTTTTTATAGTTAACAGAGGTATAAAGAGTACACAAAACTTGGCTAAGGATACAAACCATCATGCAATGAAGCCCAGATTGCAGACATTCAGCAGGGCTCCACAACTCATGTCCTGCCTCTCAGTGTGACTCTTTACCCAACAGACTGATCCCACAGCAGCAGTAGATGAGGCCACCTGCAATAGGTACAGACGGCTGAGTAAACTCTTGGCAAAAGGGCAGTTACCAGCTGATTCATTTCCTGGGAATGACTTAAGATGTGCCATTTAAGTCTAAGAAGTCAAACATGGAAGAGACAGTTGTAAATAAGCAACAGGTACATTCTCAAACTGTTTCCTAGGCTTCCTATTTTCCTACCAGGCTAACAATCGTGGATGGCATCTCAACTGGAGCTGGGAAATGAAGGCATTTAACCCAGCATGAGCTAGTGAGATGGACGGAGAGAGGGAGCTGGTAGTTCAGCACCACCAGTCCTGGAACAGAGGTGGCCTGCCACCAGGATGCCTCTGGCAAAAGGCTGTTTGGAGCTGCCCCAGTCCCACCAGCGCCGTCTAACAGAGGCTTCATGACCCAGTATCAGCAGCCAGCTCTAACCACCACCACCTCACCCAATCCCTCAACTGTACACCTACTGAAGTTCTCCAAGAAGGCAGCAGAGTAAAGGCACTCCCTTAGGGAGGACGAGGGCTGGAGATGAGAATGGGAAACACAGGAAGCATAGTTCATTTAACCAGTGCTATGCAGAAATACATTACCATATTATCCCAAAGTTATGCTACTTAGAAAATACTTTCTCCACTTCTAACCACAGAAAACAAAACCAAGCTATACCTAATCTTTCCCTAAATGACTCATTCTTCTTCCACAAAATGAGATTACGAGGGGAAGCCTGTATTTTAAAAAAGGTTTTTATTTTAATCCTTCCTAGAGGAATACAGATTTGAATGAAATACATTCATTCCATAAATACATTAGCAGCAAAACCCTCCCACCAGAGTCCGCTCTACTCCAGCCCAGAGGCTGCACCTTAGAGCAGGAGCATGTTCCATCAACCTTCATCTCCAGGATGTGTCTGCTTCTTGCTGAAAGCAGGATATACATGTGAGATCAGGTGAAAGACCAGATGGATGGATGAATGAACTAAGCTGGGACCCTGAAAACACAACCACGTGGTGACCATCAAGCCTTCTATACCTTTGAAATCCACGACACCCACCATGCTGAACTGATGAGATCCTTCACCAGAGACAACTGAGAAGGTCTAACCTTGCAAATGCACCAATGTGTTTGAAATCATTTGTCATTCCGAGTTGGCACCATTTTAATGGTGTCTTGTTCTTTTTCGCAGGATAAGCCAGATATAAAGGATCATTCCCTCCTTCCTGCCACGGTCCGAGGTACCACTCTGCCAGCTGAGTCCTCATGTGTTTGCTGTCAGGAGATAATCCAGCGGGCATTATTTGACTCACTACACCTCCAGCTCCCCTTTGTCTAGAGGCTAGAGGCTTTACTGGAGACAGAGAGAGACATGTCTAAACCTACACAGATCTCTAAGGAACAGTAACAGGTGTCTCAACCTGGCTTCCATCAAAGCTAGTTTTTTTGGACAGTGGCCCAGATGTCTCTCCTCTTCTTTTCTCCAACATTGCCTGTTGCCTGGCTGGTCCTTTTTTATCTGCCCTCTAGGCTTCTGCTGAAATTTTGGGAAGCAAGATCTACCCTAAACTCCCAAGTAGCCAAGAGAGATTAAGGTAGGTGGTGCTTTAAACCTGTCAGCTGAAGTCAAAGCAACAAGCTTACACTGCTGTGTTCCAATCCATTCTGGGATGACTTAAGTCACAACAGTCTACATAAAACACAACACCAGAACCACAATCAGCAATCGGGATGACTGTGAGGCAGGGACCAAGTTTAGCATGCTACCACATCATAGGGCCAGGAGGAAAATGGAACAATGGAAGAATTTAAAATAAATCTGATTTGTCTGGGTGGAAGACAGCTTTGACTCAGGTATAAATGCATCACCTAGTTTATCATGTAAATAAGGAGCGGGCTTCAAAAGCTGACACTTTCCTCCCCATACACCACTTAAAAATAGTTTACCTGCTCTCTTTTCCCAATCTGTTCTAAAGTGTTCTCATTAGGATACTCTTCTATAAGTGCTTTATCCATTCCCATTCAGTCTTTGACTGTTGGCTGGAAGAAAATCAGAAACCATTTTATATAAAAACCACTGTAGCGGATAACTGGTTGTATATGTTTTTCCCTTTTGCGTTTTCCATCCAAAATAGTTGGCTTTTATTTATGTGCCGAGAGAGACTCATCTGCTGAATACACAGCACTGTTAATCCGACAGTCTTCTGTCCCCACAGAGTCTGCTAGTTCTTCCTCCTCTGAGTCGTCATCTTCTTCCTCCTCTTGTGCTGATGAGCTGGAGGTGGGACCTTTGCAGGTTTTCAGGTGGCGGGTGAGATGGTATTTGGTAAGATAAGCCTTTGTACATTTTTCACAGACATAATCCCGTTTTCCTTCATGAGAATTGAGATGTTTCTTCAAGTGATTTGTTCTCAAGAACAGCTTATCACACTTGGGACACTTGATCTGGCGTTCTCTGAGAGGAACACAAGAAAAAACATTTGATTTGGGGTTACAAATGACAACTGAGGCACACACTTATTCTTCACAACCTCAGGTCTTTGTCAGAGGAGCTCTACCCATCTAGAATCAGACTTTTTTTTTTTAAAGTAGGCTCCATGCCCAGCATGGAGCCCAACGCCAGGGCTTGAACTCACGACCCTTGAGATCAAGACCTGAGCTGAAATCAAGAGTTGCATGCTCTACCAACTGAGCCAGCCAGGTGCCCCTCCAATGTGGTAGTATTAATATACATGCCCATCAACAGCCACTTGGGAGCTCCTGTTGCCCCACATTCTCAACAACTGGAAGATTCAAATTTGAACATTCGTGCCACCTGGCCAATACATAATGAGATCTCACTATGGTATTAATGGTATCCCATATAACAAAAAATTACCCAGTTCAAAATGTCATGTGTTAGGGTTTGAGTAACCCTGGCTTAGACATTTTAAGAGCTGGAAAAAAAACCTAAAAAATCATGTAGACCAGGAATTTTTTTTTAACTCTTTTTTTGAGCAGCTGAACCCTACGTCTTAAAGGCTCAATATGCAAAACAAATAAAAGGAGATTAAAATCTTTGAAGAAGTGGTAGGATACAGTGAGAAGTTCTGAAGTCTGGCCTCCTTAGCATTTCTACCACCTCCTCCCAGCAGAAGAGGGCACTGAGGGAACCTGTGGAGCTACAGGGTGTGGAAAACTAAGCCCCTGCCTTCACGGAGCTTATGTTCTAACAGAGGAGTTACATCATAAACAAAAAATATGTAACATCATATCAAATAGTAAAAAGTACTATGAAAAAAAAAAGGAAGCCAGGTAAGAGTGATAGAGTTCTATTTTAGGTAAGATAGTCAAGGAAGGCCATTCTGAGATGACAACATTTTTGAGCAAAAACCTGAATGCAGTGAGGGAGGAAGACAGGAAGATGTCTAGGGTGGAGGATGTCTAGGCACAGGCAGTTCAGGGCAAAGGTCCTGAGACGGGAGTGTGTTTAGTATGCTGGAGTCTCATGGGGGCCGGGGGGCAGCAATGTGGCTAAAGCAGAACATGAGGGGAAAAATAATAAAGACGAAGTGGGAGAAGCAGCCACATACCACTACCATATCATGAAGGGACTTCCACACTATGGTAAAAACCTTCTCACCCAAGTATGATGGGAAGCCATGGGGGAATTATGAGCAGAGACAAACACAGTCTGACTTATGTCTTAAATGGATCACTCCAGTTACTACGACAGAATACAGTGCCTGTATATGCATGTCTGGGTAGAACAGGAGCAGAGAGGCTGGCTGGAAGACTACTGAGATGATCCAAACAAAAGATGCTGGCGGTCTGGACTAGATAAAGCTGAATGAAGAATGGAAGACTGAGCTGGTGAACACTGGGGGAAAATCAAGTTTGTGGGGGGTAATAGTAAGAGCTCAGTTTTGGGGGTGCCTGGGTTAAGTGTCTGCCTTCGGCTCAGGTCATGGTCCCAGGGTCCTGGGATCGAGCACCACCATCGGGCTCCCTTCTCCGCAGGAAGCCTGCTTCTCCCTCTCCCTCTGCCCCTGCTTGTGTTCCCTCTCTTGCTGTCAAATAAATAAATAAAATCTTTAAAAAAAAAAAAAAAAAGGAGCTGAGTTTTGGATATACCAGGTTTGAGTTACCTTAGTGGACATCCAGAACTGAGAGATGTTGAGTGAATGGTTAGATATATAAGGCTGGAGATATAAATCATAAAAATGGTATCTAAAAAGGCATGGGACTAAGGAGATGACCTAGGTGGTAAGCGTCCCTGCTCCTGCTCTCAAGTTGCTCTTTCTGAGGAGGGTGCAAAGTCAGTCTCTGCCACATGCCTCACACTCTCCTCAAACTATGGGACAGAAACTCCTCCTGCATTTGGCTTTAGGACTGTAGCTAGGTTTTTTTCTAAGCAGATAAACAAAACGAATTCCAATACTACTACATCCATTTTGAAATGTCTAAAGGTAAAAAATACAAACATCTAAAAATTTTACCAATGATCTCCACAGGAAATTTAGTGTCTCATTCAAAAATATTTTGAGTGAGGGCACCTGGGTGGCTCAGTTGGTTAAGCATCCGACTCTTGATTTTGGCTCAGGTCATGATCTCATGGTCATGGGATCAAGCCCTGCATCAGGCTCCATGTTCAGCGGGGAGTCTGCTTGAGATTCTCTCTCTTCTCTCTCTCCTCTACCCCTCTGTCCCTCCCCACCATGCCTGTGCACACACACACTCTCTCTCTGCTTCTCTAAAATAAATAAATAAATCTTTAAAAAAACATTTTGAGTAGTGCTTAATTACGAATGACTTACAAATTAGGTTAAAGCTTGGATGGTCTAAAAACTTTTTATCCCATGGAAGTTTGGCAAAGAGGGTTATTATGTTTCATCATTGTGACAAAGAGTCCAGATCCTCACTTAAAAGAATTGTTTTCATTGGTGAATACCTGATTAAGCCAAGTCTCAAACCCAGTGGAGACAAATAGTTATACCACTAACCTCAAAATAATTTATATTGCATTATGCTGTGAAATGGCTACAGAAAAAGCAAATGCAGAGAAAGTCAAGGTCAAGGAAGAAAATAACTCCATTTAGTAATAATAATAAGCACAGAACATGGGGCGCCTGGGTGGCTCAGTCGGTTAAGCGTCTGCCTTCGGCTCAGGTCATGATCCCAGGGTCCTGGGATCGAGCCCCGCATCGGGCTCCCTGCTCGGCGGGAAGCCTGCTTCTCCCTCTCCACTTCCCCTGCTTGTGTTCCCTCTCTCACTGTGTCTCTCTCTGACAAATAAATAAAATCTTTAAAAAAAAAAAAAATAATAATAAGCACAGAACAGTTCATATCCGGAACACTGTCTTCACTTCTGGGTAACAAATCTGAAACCAGGTGATAAGAGGGAAAGCTGCAGAAATTAGGGACATTAAGCCTGATGAAAAGAAGGCTTAAAGGGAACATGACAGCAATCATAAGTACAAAGGAGTTTAAAGATATATTAAACGTACATGTATCATTCCAGAGGCAGGTGTATAGAATGAATGGAGAGAGGCTGACATAAGCTGATTCAAGCAAAACTTTTCCTGAAAACTAAATAAATCAGTTGTGTGGTTTTCTAGAACAAACCATAGTATCACTTGCCAGAGACACTGTGGAAACAAGCCTTTCATTTGGATGAACTCAGTAGCTCTCAACACTGGCTGGACATCAGAGTCACTTGGCGAGCCTTTAAAAATTACCAAGGCCAGGGCTCTACCCCTTACCAGCTAAATTAGAATCCCTGGAGGTAGGACCCTGGCACCAACTGTTTTTCACATTTTCCTAGTGATTATTATGAGCAGTGCTATAGGTTGAATGCTTGTGTGCCCTATCCTCCAATAAATTCATATGTTGTAGACCTAAACCACAAGGTTATGGTATTTGGAGATGGAACCTATGGGAGGTAATTAGATTTAGATGAGGTCATGAAGATTGGACCCCCCACAATGGGATAAGTGTCAGAAGAAAAGGCAGACAGACCAGAGCTCATCTGCTCTCCCCCACCCCATGTGGGGACACAGCAGGAAGGTAGCTATCTACAAGCCAGGAAGAAGGTTCTCAGGAGAACCCAACCATTCTAGCACCCTGACTTTGGATTTCCAGTCTCTAGAAGGTATTTTGTTACGGCAGCTCAAGCTGACTAGCATAAGCAGCTGGACTAAATGATCTGAGAAATCTCTTTCAGCTCTAATGATGTATAATTCTATATAGTATTTGATAATTCGCATGTCTAATTTCTAAAATTTCACACTAATAATGAAACTACTTCATGAAGACTTTGTTTTTTAAAAAGTCATTCTGAGAATTACAAATGTAGATCCAAACTTCTTGGATGTTTTAGTGTTTCAGGTTGCATTTTCAAAAAGATTTATTTACTTACTTATTTGACGTGGGGGGAGGGCATACGTGAGCAGGGGGAGGGGCTGAGGGAGAATGAGAAGCAGAGAAGCAGACTCCCCACTGAGAGCGGAGCTGCACATGAGGCTCAATCCCACGACCCATGAGATCATCATCTGAGTCGAAACCCAGAGTCTGACCCTCAACCAACTGAGCCACCCAGATACCCCTCAGGTTGCACTTGATTAGGAATCAGACAAAAGAGCTAATACAAAAGCAAAGTACCTAACTAAACCTTACAATAAGAATATCAAGTCTCGGGGCACCTGGGTGGCTCAGTCGGTTACACATCTTTCGGCTCAAGTCATGATCTCAGGGTCCTGGGATCGAGCCCCACGTCAGGATCTCTGCTCAATGGGGAACCTGCTTCTCCCTCTCCCTCTGCCACTTCCCCTGCTTGTGCCCCCTCTGTCTCAAATAAATATTTTTAAAAATCTTAAAAAAAAAAGAATATCAAGTTTCCATTGAACATGACTTCCTAAACGGTACCTCCATAACATAAGCTAATGTTTTCTCCCTCTTCTAACATTTACTAAAAGCTCAGGGCCACAAAATCTATTCTTTTTTTTTTTTAAGATTTTATTTATTTATCTGACAGAGATAGTGAGACAGAGAACACAAGAAGGGACAGTGGGAGAGGGAGAAGCAGGCTTCCCGTGGAGCAGGGAGCCCAATGCGGGGCCCTGGGATCATGACCTGAGCCGAAGGCAGACGCTTAATGGCTGAGCCACCCAGGCGCCCCCACAGAATCTATTCTTTTCTCTTTACCACTACCGTTAACTAACACAACCCAGACATTTAATTACACTTGGATTCATGCAATAAATTCTTAATGGGTCGAGCAATATTTGATCTTCTCCTTCAATCATCCTGTGCTACTGCCAGAGTAATCTTTACAAAATGGACATCTCACCATGACATCCTTTTCCTTAAAGTCCTTCAACATTTATAGAAGAGTGTGAATACACTTAACATTACTGAACAGTATACTTAAAAAATGGTTAAGATGGTGAGGCTCCTGGGTGGCTCCGTCAGTTTAAGCATCCGACTCTTGATTTCATCTCAGGTCATGATTTTAGGGTTATGAGATCGAGCCCTGTGTTGGGCTCTGCACTGGGCAGGGGGGCCTGCTTGAGAGTCTCTCTTTGCCCCTTCCCCGTCTACCTCCCCACTCTAAAAAAAATAAAATAAAATTTAAAAACGGTTAAGACGATAACTTTTACGTTACGTGTTTTTTTTTACTGTAATTAAAACACACACCCAGCATAGTGCCTGCTACATGGGGACGTAAAATCCTTCAGTGGCTTCCCATTATTTCCAGAAAGAAATTTAATTTTCCTAGTTGGATAAAAGGTTCATGACTTCATTGCCGCCTCTCTCTCCATCATTCTCACATGCACACTATGCTCTAACTGTAAAGAACCACTTGTGTTCCACAGTCCTTGTATCTGTGTTTCTAAATATGTCTAGAGTACTATTCCCACCCCTTTACCCTTCTTTGCCTCCCTGAATAATTCTAATTCATCTTCTTTAATACTTAGCTCAGACTACCAGGAAGCTTTTCCAGGACACCCTGGCCGGGTCTGTGACCCCTTTCCACAGCCTCTCAGGATCCAATGTTTACTCTAACCGCAATGTGGTATGATAGTGCTTTACTGTTCTGCCTCTCTTATTGGACTCTGAGCTCTTTAAAGATAAGGTCTATGTCTTTCACCTCTGTATTTTCACCACTTGGCATAATGGTGGGCATCGAGGAGGTACTTAAAAAATATTTGTTAAATTAAATGAGATTAGGGGTTGAAAAAAAGTAAATACAGAGAGAAGTGAAAAATAAGAAAGATGAAGCAGGGGCACCTGGATGGCTCAGGTGGTTAAGCGTCTGCCTTCAGCTCAGGTCATGATCCCAGGGTCCTGGGATCGAGCCCCATATTGGGCTCCTGGCTCAGCGGGGAGCCTGCTTCTCCCTCTCCCTCTGCCTCTCCCCCTGCTCATGCTCTCTATCTCTGTATCTTAAATGAATAAATAAAATCTTAAAAAGAAAAATGAAACAAACTAAGTGAAATCTTCCAGGATAAAACCAAAACTTAGATTTCCAACCTTTGCTTGGTGAGGTGAACACAGAAGCAGCTACCAAGGTAGAAGACAATGAGTCAGCACTTGAAAGCACTCAAGTTCACCACCTAAAGAGCATGTGGGGTGTGGGGTAACTTACTGTGTGTGGATGAGCACGTGCTGCTTGAGGTCCTGCCTCCGCATAAACAACTTGTCACAGTAATCACACTTGAGATTCTTCTCGCCCGTGTGGATAACCATGTGCGACTCTAGGTGAGCCTTCTGGGTGAAAGACTTGTCACACAAAGTACATCTGTAGTTCTTCTGACCTGCACATTAACCCAAATTGCCACACTGTGAATAAAATAATCACTAGCATTCTCGAGATGAATAGACACAGGTATGGGTATGTGGCAGAGGCAGGAATGAAACAGAACTGATAACTGGAACATCAGCTTCTAGGGCTATTTACCTAGAACCAGTCAGAGAAAATGAATTTATAATCTGCAACAAAGGCCAGTGAAGCTAATAAATCTGACCTCCTTCCAGGACCACTTACCTAAATGTCTATACATATTTTTTTACTGTTTGTAGCTGACACATGATGAAATCTGAAAAGAAATTACTTATAATCCTAGCAACCAACCTAACCCCATTATGTTTAAAAGACCTCATGAATTGGGGAGCCTGGGTGGCTCAGTCATTAAGCATCTGTCTTCAGCTCAGGTCATGATTCCAGAGTCCTGGGATCAAGCCCTCCATCGGGCTCCCTGCTCCTCGGGAAGCCTGCTTCTCCCTCTCCCACTCCCCCTGCTTGTGTTCCCTCTCTCCCTGTGTCCCTGTCAAATAAATAAATAAAATCTTAAAAAAAAAAAAAACCACCTCATGAATATGGATATGCATCTGTATATAGACAAACATACTTTTACAACCTAAATTTATAGTTTTCTTTTTTAAACATATGACCTCATAAACCAGGAGTGAAATAGAATCGTTCTAAGAATGCAGAAATAAGATTACTCTAAGTCAGGGATTGGCCAACCTTCTGTAAAGTCTAGTCTGTATCTGGAGTTTTGTGGGCCATATAGTCTCCATCGTGACCACTCAGTCTTTTTTTTTTTTTTTAAGATTTTATTTATTTAGGGCGCCTGGGTGGCTCAGTCGGTTAAGCGTCTGCCTTCGGCTCAGGTCATGATCCCAGGGTCCTGGGATCGAGCCCCGCATCAGGCTCCCTGCTCCACCGGAAGCCTGCTTCTCCCTCTCCCACTCCCCCTGCTTGTGTTCCCTCT
>NC_058407.1:14383594-14557017 GCF_002201575.2 Neomonachus schauinslandi | reverse complement strand
CACCATCACTGTTGCTACTACTACTACCACCATCACTACTACTATTACTACCACCATCACTGTTACTACTACTACTATGACCATCACTACTGCTACTACTACCACCATCACTGCTACTACTATTACTACCACCATTACTGCTGCTACTATTACTATTACTACTACTACTACTTGTCTTTTTTCTGCGTGCTTACCATGTGCCCCTCTGCTATCCCTTTCCA
This sequence comes from Neomonachus schauinslandi, assembly GCF_002201575.2. NCBI lineage: Eukaryota > Metazoa > Chordata > Mammalia > Carnivora > Phocidae > Neomonachus > Neomonachus schauinslandi. The sequence continues at coordinate 14,556,796 of NC_058407.1, read as the reverse complement.
GGCCTCCTCTCAATCCTCACAGCAACCTTCAGAAGGGCCCTATTATTCCTATCTTACAGACAACCCAGCAGTCTGTACCTTTGCCCAATCATTGATATTCTCTCTGGAGTCCTGCCTCCTTTGTCAGTCTCTTCCGCATCCAGGACAGGCTCTGAGACAGAGATGGCAGGGGCATGGCTGAAGTGCCAGGGGTGGTGGAGGCCACGTTTTGCCACAGGGAGTGCATGAGCTGGCTTTGCTGACAGAGGAGTAGGGGGGGAGCAGACAAATGAAGGGAGGTGAGTCAAAGCCCCAGGACTCATCAAGGGAGAAGTTGAGGACTCTGGAGAAAGTCATGGCCTCCCCCAGAATCAGGGCCGTTTAAGCCATGAGAAGAGTCAGGGGTTGGCCCTGAACAACACGGATTTCTTTATGGTGGTGAGCCTAGTCCCAGAACCTCCAGCTGAGGTCAACAGGAGCCTCTGGAGCCCTGAGTAAGACATGCTACAGAAGGCAGTACTGAGCCCTCCCCTCTCCACTGCAAACCAAATATTAGAGCCGGGCACGGTCAATAGATCAGAGTGCACGGAAGGGTGAAAGATTATGGGTCCTGTGTGTCTGTGACATTCAAGTCAGGCAGGTGGGTGCTTCTGAGTCCTGGGACCAACCCCAGGGGTTGGTATTTGATCACATCCAGAAATTCCCGATTCCTGACTCAGGCTGTCTCCAGAGGAGCTTTTGGAAGACCCTGAATGCCCTGTGACAGTGACTCATGGGAAGCTTCCTGGGGAAAGGGTCTTGAAGAGGGCTGGCTCCACCTCAGGAAGGGCCTTAGGCACAGTCAGACTCCCCAGCAGGGGCTTATCCCTGGTGACCTTGGGGCCCACCAGACACTTTATTGCCCCTACTGCTTACTAAGAAAGTCCGAATCACTGGCATCCATGGTCCTCACCACCTTACCATTCTCACCAACAACGTTATGCTCTATGATCCCAACTTCAAAGACATCTTTTTTTAAAAAAATATTTTATGTATTTATTTGACAGAGAGAGACACAACGAGAGAGGGAACACAAGCAGGGGGAGTGGGAGAGGGAGAAGCAGGCTTCCTGTGGAGCAGGGAGCCCGATGTGGGGCTCGATCCCAGGACCCTGGGACCATGACCTGAACCGAAGGCAGACACTTAATGACTGAGCCACCCAGGCGCCCCTTCAAAGACATCTTTATTCTTGAGCATCTATTTTATGCCGGACACTTCATGGGTACGGTGTCCTTTATCCATTCAGCAAACACAGACTGAGGGATCACCTGGGCCAGGCATTGTTCTAGGCCTTGGGCAAATAAGAGAGACAGGGCACCTCTCCTCACAGAGCTTACACTCTGATGAGGAATCATCCCCATTTTACAGATGAGAAACTGAGGCTCAGAGAAGTAATGGGCCGCAGAGCAGCGACTTGAACACAGGCAAGTCTAACTCCAACACAGTTCTTTCCATCCCTACGCTTTCCTGCAATCACCTGAAGCCCCCAGACCATGGTGGTCAGCCATGACTCCAGGCCTTTGCAGGAGCTGCTCCCTCTGCCTGGAATGGCCTCCTCACCTCTTCTCCAACCAGCTGATCCCCTATTGTTCCTCCAGGTTCTTCTCAACCTCACCTCCTCTAGGAAGCCTTTTCCACCCTCTCCTCCCTGGGCTGGCAAAGGTGCCCCTCCCACTCCCAGACACCTCAGGTCCACATCCATGCCTGCAGTCACTCATGCCCTTCTTTGACTATTGGTCTCCACTGGAAGGTGGGTCCCTGTGGGCAGCAGTGTGTCCCCTCAGGTCTGAGTCATCAATGTCCAATGTGATATAGGGTCAGAGGCTCAGGGCCTGTCGGTTCAACCTCCCCTTTGTCCTAAGATGCTTCCCCAGGGCATGGCGTAGCTGGCAAACCACTCCCTTGGGAGAAAGTTTTGATGCCTATTGAGGTAAAGTGACTTCTGGAAGAGCTGGCTTGAATCACTCGCACCTCCCCGGGAACAAGTCTTCCAGAGCTGGCTTGGGAAAGGAGGAGACCCCATCTGAAAGTCTTGCTGCCAAAGATGCCCTATAGGGCACACTGTGGGAGAGGGGCTGTTCGTGGCAGGTGCCTATGTTTCCTTCCCTACACCTTGGTTGTCCTCCCAGTCCTGGACTAGCGAACATTCCCAAAGCCATTGAGCCATCCTCTGCTGCCACAGGCCTCCTGCCATGTGAAGACTCCAGCCCTGTCTTAGCTCCTCTACCTGGATCCCCCTTCCCTCACTTGGATCTACATTATGAATTCCAGCAAGTTCTCAAAGATTCTCTGAGCATACCATACAGTTTTACACCTTGATGCCTTTGCACCCTGAGCACTGGCTGAAAGGCAGGTGAGAGTCTCCATTTCCCATCAGTCAAGACCTTGTCCAGAATCTTCAGGCTGAGAAACTACTTTCCTCTGCTTTTCCCAGTGGGTGGGGTCTTGGGCCAGGGCCAGAGGGATTCCAGAAATTCTCCCTATCTTAGTCATTTTTCTCCCCATGGACCCCACAGCTGGTCAGAGAGGGAAGTGGAAACTTCCTAGTGTGGGGGGACTTCTAACCTTTCCTCTCCATGCGAGGACAAGGTGGAGACTCAGCACGACTCCACTTCCTTCCTTCCTCAGCCCTGTCCTGGGACAGAAGGGACAGGAGAGCAGGGCAGGGGGCAGAGGTTGGGAACTGATCTGGGGAGTTTGAGGAAGCTGTGGAGGTTGGAGGAAGGGAAATGACATGTAACATTTACAGAGAACTACTGAGCTCCAACACCCTTTGCAGACTTTATTTGTCACACCCCAATATGCCATCGCAACTCCCAAAAAGTAAGACCATTCTAATTCCCATTTTACTGAGGCTAAAACTAAAAGTCAGAGAAATAAAATGCCATATGTCATTCCGGCATTTCCCAAAGGTGGCATATCCAGGTTCAAACCGGGTGGATGCTCTTATCACTTCCCCACCACCCTGCCTCCAGACCCACTGTATTGATCCACTTTTCCAGAAGCATAAGGAATCTTGAGAGCCCTCGAAGACTGATCCTGGAACCATGGAATGTTACACCACAAGATCACCTCATTCTGGTTCAAGGCGCTCCCTCTATCGTGTAGGAACAAAGGGAGGTTTTGCCCAGTTTCATCTTCAGGAACTGTCAGAACCAAGGTTCAAACTCATGTCTTTTGACACCAATCTCTGCCCTTTCCATTCAGTTATTTACTTTAAATACAAACAGCTTTTGTGGCCGGGTAATCATGCCCAAGTATACTCCAAGTCCTGGAAGCACAGCTTCCACTCTGTTTCAACGGAGTGACAGAGCAATGAGGAAGAGCTCATAGCCCCAGGTGACCCTTCTCTTACTACAGCGCCCCACCCCCACCTTCTCACACCCATGCTCCTTTCTTTCATAAATATCGTGTAATGCCCTTATACGATGTTGAAATGAAATTCCTGGTTAACCTACATGCACAATAAAAAAAAATTAATAGGGTGCCCTGAATGTAATATAAAAGAGGATCAAGTAGAAGTAGTTTTTAATAAAAACTAAATAAAAATAATTTATAATAAAATATCGTATTTCCACTTATAGACACTTGCCCATGACTACACTAGAAGACATAATGAAATAGTCTGATGCCTGCATTTATGCATAAAACAACCATGAACTTAACATCTACAAATGTGGACTGATTTGGATTTTTCATTAGCAACTTCAAAGGCCCGGAGTGGGGTTGCCATTGGTGATATGATTTGTTGAAACAACTCTTGTTAAGGTTCCAAAAACACAAAGTGGAATATGCCCTGAATTTACATGGTGGTTGCATTTGAGGGGAGTGGGTATATATTAAAACTGCTCCCTGTTCAAATGCTCTGTGTGCAAAATAATGGGGAGCCAGGTCCTAGGTTTGGATATTACAAACGGGTTTTCACCTGTGTGGTGTCTGGTGGGATGGTCAACTGCCCTGTGGGCTGCAGGACTGTCCCATGCACATCCCTGCCCCCTTCCACTAAGGGCCCATTGCTTGTGATGACAACCAAAAGTCTTCCCACCAGTTTCCAAACTGCACCCCGAGGGGCAGTACTGCCCCCATGGAGAACCACTGATCACATTTTTAAGCTCAAAGATCATATCCCAACCTCTTAATATCTTTCTAAGTTATTCAAGCCCTGGATTTAGTTGTGGCATCCGGATGGAAAAGGCAACAAGCAAGAGGAGCTGGAAAAATCCAGAATCCAGGATCCAGAATACTGCTTACTGCTGTATTTCCAGGTCTACCTGGCACATACTAGGTGTTCAACAAATATCTGTGCAATGAAATTATTAGCTGTGTGGCTTTGGGAAAACTATTTAACTTCGGAGCCTCAATTCCCTCACAGTGAAATGGTGGTCATACTATGGGGCTTTGATTTGAGAAGGCTAAGTGACCAAATATGGGAAAGCCTGGAGATGTGTAGAATGAACTCAACAACAATGAGTTGACAATGAAAATCAAGGTCCTGCTATGATCTAGCTGGGATGAAATTCTGGAGCATGGAAAAGCTAACAGAAGAGTGTTTTCAAATTAGCCTCTGACTAGACTACTTGACCTTTTGGAAAGGTCGTTCCTTTCAACCTTGACACTCAGCAATTCTGAGGCCCTTGTCTAGACAGAGGTGGTGGTGAGGAGCCACGTTCCCGCCCACGCCTGCCCACCACAGGCCGGTGCCTCGCACATCCTTGAAGCCCTCCAAACATTCCAGGAGAGTGAGCTCCCTCCATGCCGCTCCTCCACCCAGTCATTCAGGTGAAGGACAGAAGCAAACATTTATTGAGCACATCCTATATACCAGGAGCTTTATTTTCTCCTAAGCTATGCCATTAAATCTCCTCAGCTTGGGAGGAGGTAGGAAGCAATATCCCACACATGAAGGAACAGGGCTCAGAGACAGCCAGTGGCTTGCCTGGGGTCTCAGAGTGAGCTTGGGGCAGTGCTTCCTAGGGCTGGCCTTCCTTCTGCCACAGTGGGGCAGCTTGACAGAGGCACCTACAGAGCACCATGGATATGTCCACCACAGCCCGCTCCCCACTATCCAGCTCCTGGGATTCACCAGGCATAGAGTGGCTGGGGTTCCTCTGCTCCTGCCACTGGTTCAGAGGCAGGGTTAAGATGGATTGGGAGAGAAGATGGTGAACGTGTTGGAAGGCCTTGAACGCCAGGGATACTGGGGATGGACTGGGACTGAGGCAATGGAAGAATTTCGAGCAAGACAAGAGATGCTCAGTGAGATGCTTTAAGAAGATTCTACCCACAGTGATGGACTAGGAGACTTCAGAACTGGTCAGGTGGCTGCAAGGGTTCTCCTTGAAACTTTCTCTCAATCTCTCATTTCCCTGCCCTTTTGTTCTAGCAGGGGAGCTCCCAGGGCACAGGGAGGCCCAGGCAGCTCTCCCATCCAGAGTACGGTGGCTCTGCCAGCCTCTGGGCGTTGGGGTCCACTAACTCTCTGTCTTCTATTCCTTCTCTGATTTTGCACAAAGATGCTATGGGTCCCAGGGTCAGCTGCTGCTGCTCTCCTGGCCCCAGTCTTCATGTCAGCAAGATGATGGGATTGGACTAGTTGATTATCAAGAGCTCTCCTTTTATCTTTATGGGGGTGGGAAGAGCCCAGAGAAGTAATAGGACATGAGCAAGAGACAAGGGGTGGATGGTGGAAGCTGTGCACACAAGTCACCAGAAGAGGTGGTGACCCCCAAAGGAAGAATAGCACATTCACAGGATATCAGGTCACTCCCAGTTCTTCTCCTACCTCGTGGGGGAGGGAGGACAACAGCAAGGTTGGGCCACCCAGAGGCCCTGGGACATAGCCAGCTTGCCCTTGAGGGTTGGCATCCCAGTTTTGAGCATGGGTGAGAGGGGTTGGGCAAGATCTTCTCTGGTGGGGGTGCCTCTGAACCCCTAGGATGAAGTATCGTCCCAGAGAGGCCAGGTCCTGCAGATTCCTTTGATGATGACAGATGCTTTGTTTTTTTTTGGAGAAGCAACAGAATTCCTTTTGAGCAAGATTTCCTTCCTTCATTTATTTATTTACTTTTTGCCCAGTGATTCAGTGAAACAACCTCAAAACCAGTCTCCAATGGGAGGCAGGAAGAACCAAACCCTCAAACATTAGTGATCCAGGGTTTTTGCCTTGTGGAACTTTCCTTAAAATAACTGCATCAGGAGATTGTCCAGGTGGGGGTAGAGGAGGAGGGAGACCTGGAAGCAAAGTCTTGGGGGGTCCTGAAAGACTCAGGTAACTGGAGGGAGGACTCTCCACAGCGAGGGCTTGGATGGGAGTCTTAGCATTGGTTTCCCCCACCTAGCAGATTCCAGAGAGTGTCATCTTCCTGAAGAAGGCATGGGTCAGGGTCTGAACTCTACAGTGCAAGACAAGTGACTTGAGTGACAGGTACTATGGTTACAGCAGTGGAATATGAATTGGAACCTTCTTGTCCCGTGTCCATATGTTCTTCACCCACGCTATAATATATCCCAATTCCTGATGCAATGCTTTGGTTCCTTTAATTCAGTGCGAAAACCAAAAAAGTCTTTAATGCATCTAAATCGGAATCAGGCCAACAAGATAAAAGGTTGTGACGGAAATAGTGCCAGACTGGAAATTCAGGAGACGTGGGTCCTATTTCAGTTTTGGTTTATTAAGCCATGGGACCTTGCGTAGGTCACTTCCCGAAGGACACAGAGATGCCCAGGGTCAGGGGAACCTGGTATTTGTAAGCAGGAAGTTGGGACAGATCTGAGAATAGAGTTGCTGGTGGGCAGAGCAAGGTGGGGTGGAAGTCCTTGCCTGAGAGTCACGCGGACTTGGGGGTACGTCCTAGTTCTTCACTCTGGGCCGCATGATCTAGAGCAAGTCTCTGTGTCTCTGAGCCTCAGCTTTCCCATCTTTAAAATGGGGAAAATAGTAAGCCATCTCAAAGGATTGTTATGATAAACAAAAGTGAGAGGATGCACGAGGAACTGCTTGGTAAATGGGACAGCACAGGACAAATATGAGATATCATTACTCTAATTACTTAGGAGGAATGAATTTTAGTCCTCAGAGGGCCTGAGGTTAAATAATAGCAGCTACTATAACAACTCTCATTATTGAGTGTTCACTATCTGCCACACTGAGTCAAATGTATAAACCAAGTGTATAAACTCATTTAATCTTTTTTTAAAGTATAACACATATACAGGAAGTTAATAGAGAGCTCTAATCTTAAGAGTACTGCTTGATGAATTTTTACATTTGTATATATCAGGGAACTCACTGAATCTTCGTCAAGAGCCCTACACTGCTTATTCCCATTTTACAAATGTGGAAACTGAGGCACGGCTGGGTTGCAAACCCAGTCTGTCTGCATGCTGTTAGCCACGTGGTACTGCCTCAGGGATCCAGTATATCAAGAGAGTGGCTGGAGTCACCAGTGGCTGGGAGACTGAGAGGTCCCCAAGAAACCATTGGAAGATTCTGTCCCAGGTGGAACCTGTTACTTGCCCAGGTGAGGAAAGCCCAGGGTCTGAAACAGAGGGCAAGGAAGTGAATGCAGCTGAAAGTGGGAGAGAGAACAAGGCACAGAAAAGCAAGTTCAAGCAGTAGGAGCAGAATCTGAAGGAAGGGGACAGTCGCTGCTGATAGCCAGGGAGAGTTTTTGATTATTGATGCCTCTAAAACTTGGTGTAGAAGATCCAGGTCTTGATCAACTTCCCTGGTGCATTGGCAGAGACAAAGATCAAGTTCAGAAATGGAATTTGTCCCTTAGTGCTCACAGCTCCCCAGGTGGGGCCCACAGCAGGTGATGCTCATTTCTCTGGGGTTAGCACTGCCTCCCAGAGCTTCCATTACACCCTCAGTTAAAAGCCTGGCCAAGGCTGTGCTGAGAAAGCAAGTTTGAGAGGGAGGTACCCCATCGCCCCACCGCTGATGGTGACAGAGGAATGGGCGACACGCTCCCAAATGATAGGAAATGAACAGAACCACAGCTGAAGGCAGCTGGTGCCTGAAAGAACTTTGAGCTGGAGCGCAGGAGGCCCTGGTTCGTGTCTTGGTCCCCGTTCTGGCTTCACATAACCTTGTACTCACTCCCGACCTTGGGGAAGTCATGTCTTATCTCTGGGCCTTGGTTCACCCCACTGTGGAATTAGAGGCATGACGAAGATGACATCTGTTTCTTCCACTTTAAAACTCAATGAAATGTTTACGTCATGATTGGAGAATCCAATGAGACTCTGAACGTGGCCACTCGAGGAGGCCCAGGTTCACCCACTGCATAAATACTGAAGGGGTACCCGTATGGTGGAGCAATGGCAGTCATCCATCTGTCTGTCCTCATTCGAGTTCCTGCTCCTTGGTCCTCTCTCTTAAAGGCTTTAAGAAGGTCCTGTGCTCAGGACCAGTACGATAAACATCATCTCCTTATTTGGGAGGCAGGAAGTCGCTCCCCACCCCCACCCTCTTTTGTCCTTCCAGGAATCCCACTCCACACCCCCTCTCTTCAGTTTCCTGCTTCCTGAGGGTCTTCAAGCTGGTGGGGGACCTGGATTACAATTACTCCTCACTGATTTGAGAGCCAGCAAGAGAGTGCGGCTTGTGTGAGCCAGTGGGCCGGAATGAATATGCTGAGCAAAGGGGAAAGGCGGGGGCCAGGGTCACTTAGAACAAGCCAGTCCCAAGAAACTAAAATTAGCTCTGGGAACTGGAATGTTAGGGCTCCAGGGAACCACAGCTGTGAAAAGAAAGCACGAGACAAGGAGGGAAAATGCACCCCGCCCACACCCACCACAAATGACTTGCCCACTCCCTCTGCCCTGGGGTCTCCACAGCTTTTAACCCACCCCCAGAATATCTCTGGCCAAGCTCACCAGGCCAGTCAGTGGGAATCCCCCCTCTGCTCACAGGCTGTCATTCTTTCTGGAGGCGGTGGAACAGTGTGGTCTAGGATTCCTGATAGGACAAGGTTTAATTGGAAACAGGAAAGAGAAAAACAAGTTTGGGTCTGGGGTGGTGACCATAATGAGAAAATGACAGGCCCTTTGAATTGAGAGGGTGACAGCGCAGGAGGGTCACATGGCAAGCGGGGCAAGCCACATGTGGGAAGGCCCCCTGGGAGAGCTGGGCACATGGGAGACAGAGAGCGGCACGCTGACCAGGGGAAGCAGACTGGAAAAGGGCCTGAGGAAGCGGAACTGGGGGGAAGCTAGGGGCTGTGCACCCCTTTGCACATATACAAAGATTGGCTGTTTTTTAAAAAAGACCACACACTACTTAGTGTGTGATCCTGTGTTTTCAAGTGACTAGAGCTCATGCATCAAACACAGGCCATGGGTAAGAATGTCGGGGAGAGGCAAGAACCCAAACCTGAGACAGGGAACCTGTAGAGAGTGATCCTTTACAAGCTGGGCTTGAAATTTGGATCCTGGAAACTGGTGGAGGGGGAGTGGGAGGGTGGATGCAAGCACTAGGCTTCCTCCTCCAGCTCCTTGTCCAAATGGGAGAGCTTGGTTTTCAACGATTTTTGCTAAAAATCAGTGAAGGTTGCATCTTTGTGGAATGGGGACTGGGGGAAGATATTTAGAGCCATGCAGTTCTGCCCACCATGGGAGAAGGGCTAGGGGTTTGGGTGGGCGATGGAACCTTTGTGAAAGCCACTTCTTTGGGAAGGGATAGGATGGAAGTGATATCTATTGAGCACCTTCTGCTCTTTTCATGCCAAAGGCTCTATGACTGTTCTCCTTCTCACAGTCACCTAGAATGGAAACTCCAGGAAGGAGAAATATGGATTTTCTTTTTCTTTTTACCAAGGAATCCCAGCCTTGGGCACAATGCCTGGCACATAGTGGACCCTCCACAACAACCTGTTGAATGGATGTGATATTCCAAAAACTCTGCAAAGTCTGTATTATCCTCTTCTTTTATAGATAAGGAAGCTGATGCTCCTTAGCATCACTCTCTCAAGCTCCCACAGTGAATGAGAGCCAAGATTTGAATCTTTGCAGCTCATAAGGCCATGCAGAGTACATCACATAGCCAGCCTCATCCCTTATGAAATGCAGTTTTATAGTTACCTGATTTTGTTCTAGGTTCCCATCTCAGTCTCCATGGGGCTCTCCACACTTTTGCCCTGTCACTGAGAACCAAATATCTTGATGCTTTTCCCCAAGTGCCCAGTCCATGAGTTTCAGATATGCTTTAATTAATCCTCCCTCAAACAACGATCAGTCATTTGTACCCTTCATTCAGAGGTCACTCTAGCTATGTGTCTATGAGTAATAATAGATACCAATTGAATGATGCATCAACTGGGTTACACTCCTAGATTACAGAATTAAATACACTCATACTAAGATATGTGCTTTATGCATGCAATTCTTTTAAAAGATTTTTTATTTTTAAGTAACCTCTACACCCAACATGGGGCTTGAACTCACGACCTCAATATCAAGAGTTGCATGCTCTTCCGACTGAGCCAGCCAGGTTCCCCTATGCATGAAATTCTGATAGATCTTTGGGTATCTGTAGAAAATGGTTTCCTGAACCTCTCTCCCCTCCCCCACCCTTTCTTCCTTCTCTCATTCTTCTGACCATTCCAATATTTCTCCCTCCTTCCTAAATCCAAGCTAGTGAAAGGTGTGTGTCTTCCATAATATGAACGGATCCTATTCTCAAATCATCAGCAATGACTTAGTCCCTACCATGTCTCAGGACTGTCACGTGTTTGTACACCTTCCACCTCTGCCTGCTCACAACTCCTTTTCCTGTACCTACAAACATGCTTGAGCTTTACTTTCATAAATAAAGTCAAGTATTCTTTTGATCCCTTAAGTAATCTTCCCTTACCGTTTTATCTCCATACTTCTTCAACGAGTATTCTCTCACTATTGCTTTTACAACTCCTTGCAACCCAGTTTCTGCTCCCACTACTTTCCAAGGATCACTCTCTCAAAGAATTGCTAGTGAATTTTAAAACACACACACACACACACACATTTACTTGTATGCTTTGTCTTCCCTCATTTTGAGATCTTTGTTCTGGTTGAATTTTTTCATTTGACTAGAGTACATCCCTAAGTCATTCCCTCTGAAAGATATGGATGGTATACTTTGAGTCCTTGCATATAGAGCCCCTCTAATATGAATGACATTGTGGCTGGGTAAGGGAACCCTGTATAATATACATTTCTCTCAGTCTGAGAAAATTCTTCCACTGTCTTTGAGATTCCAGTTTTGCAGATGAGTGGTCTGTTGCCAGTCTCCTTTTTCCTTTGTAAGTAGCCTGTAATCTCTCTTCCTCTGGAAACTTTTCAGGTTTTTCTCTTTACTCTGGAGCTCAGAATTATCATTAGATTTTATCTTTGTATTTATTTTATCGTTAATATTTCTAGGACTCAGAGAACCCCTTTGATCAGATGACTCAGGTCTTTCTTTCAGTTCAGGAACATTTTCTTCTATTTAATCTTTTAAGTATCTCTTCTCTTCCAGTAACTCCTTTTGCTCTTCCCAAAGCTCCTGTTATTTGTACATAGCTCTCTTGGGTCTTTTCTTTCATGCCCCTTATATCTTGCTCATGAGTTCCTTTTCTTTGCATTTCTACTAAGTGCTCTGAAATAATCCACTACCAGCTTCCTTCTGGGCGAACCCAGGAGCCTTTTTCCTCCCCCGACATCCTCCTGCCACCCCAGCCTCCCTGAATGATTTTCCCTCCTTTTCATTGAACCGTCTCATTTCTAGGCTTCAGGAAAAACATGCTTCATTTAATTTTTCAGCTCCTTTCTCTTTTTTTTGATGGATCCTTTCTTCTTTCCACCCCCTAAAATGGAGGTGTTTCCCAAGTTTATGCTCTTCTCTTTCTACTTCCTTTCTTGGACATCCCACCTACTTTCTCAGTTGCAATGACACCCTCTTTGCTGATGACTCTGCCTTCATCCCAGACCTCCTGAGTTCCAGATCATACATATAATCTACTGCCTCCTGGCCATCTAATCCTGTAGGCACTCAAACATGTGTTCAAAACTGATCTTTCCTTCTACTACACATGTCATTCTGTTTCATCTTATTTTGCTCTCAGCTGCAAAGGTGGTCAGAATATACCACATCTGAACATGTCTGGAAAGGAACATGACCATTAGCTTGAGAACTTGGGACTGCTCTGTCATCCTGGTATACTCCCTAGCACATTCACTCTCCCATTCTTTTAGGCAACTATTTAATGTTGTATCCTTTCTTCTCACACTTTTAATACATCCTCCCCCTCTAGATTCGCAGTGATGAAGACCTTGCTTCCCCTGAGAAGCAACCAGAAGAGACCTGCCAGAGCTCTCACTACCGCATCTATTCTTCCATTATCTGTCACAATACATTGTGCCTTCCCTCATGTTCCTCTGGATGAACTCTGCTCCTACCGATGGGGACTCTTCACTCATGCTCCAGATATCACTCTCTTTCACCAGTTTTAGGACATTGCTCCACAAGTTTCTCCTCTCTCTCCTGTATCAACTTTTCTTTTATGGTTGGAACATTCCCGTTGTCATTCAAACATGCTATTGTAATATCTCCCTTAAAAGTAAAGCTCTTTTCTTGACCCTGTATTCTTCTCCAATTACCACCCAATTTTTCTATTCACCTTTATAGCAAAAAGTCTATACTTCTGCTTCCTCTTTTCCATTCTCTCCTGAACTCACTCCCATTCCTCCACAGGTCAAGGTCTTCAGTGGTCTCCACAATGCTGAATATAATGACCAAATGTCAACCCTCATTTTACTTTACCAAGCAGTTGCATTTGACATAGTTGATCACTCCACCTGAAACACTTTCCTCACTAGACTTCTGAAACACTGTCTTGATTCTCACCCACTGCTTGATCTCAGTCAGCTTTGCTGATTCCTCCTCATCTTCCTAACCTCTAACTTTTTAAAAAGATTTATTTTATTTTTAAAAAAGGTTTTATTTATTTTGAGAGAGAGAGAGCAAGAGAGAGAGCATGAGTGGGGGGCAGAGGGAGAGGGAGAAGCAGACTCCCCACTGGGCAGGGAGCCCAATACGGGACTTGATCCCAGGACTCTGGAATTATGACCTAAGCCAAAGGCAGACGCTTAACTGACTGAGCCACCCAGGCACACCTTAATTTATTTATTTGAGAGAGAGAGATAGCCTGTGCTTGTGTGCTTGTGTGTGCATATTGGGGGAGGGGCAGAAGGAGAGAATCTTCAAGCAGACTCCCCACTGAGCAGAGCCTCATGTGGGGCTAGATCTCATGACCCATGAAATCATGACCTGAGCTGAAACCAAGACAACACTCAACCGACTGAGCCCCCAGAAGCCCCCTGACCTCTAAATTTTGAAGCACTGTGGTCTATACTCTTTTCTATCCGCACTGCCTCCCATAGTGATCTCAGTCTTGTGATTTTAAATATCATCTACATACTGATGACTCCCAAATTTATATCCCCAGATAATCCTCTTCCTCTACTCTAGATTCGACTTCTTCAACATCTCCACTTGGATGCCCAATAGGCATTGCTAGTGAAATATGCCAGCAGCCAACCCCTCTGACTGCTTGCCATGCAGACTTCCCCATCTCAGTGAATGGCAACTCCTTTTATTCGATCAGCCCCAAAGCCTTGGTGTCACCCTTAGCTTTTCTTTCTCTTATATCCCACATTTAATCCATTGGCAAATTCTGTAAACCATACCTTTAAAATAAAATCAGAATTGACCACATTCTACCATGTCTATTACAACCCCCCTGGACCAAATGTCACTACCATTTTTCTCCTGGATCATTGCCACCTCCATCTCTCTGTTTCTGCCCTTGCCCCCACCATCTCTTCTCAATCGCAGGCAGTGATGTTCCCTCCCTCCCTCTCTCCCTCCCTTCCTTCCTTCCTTCACTGGAGGTTAAAAACACATTTATAGGGCTGAATACTAATTGGACATCACACTCTATACATTTTTTGCTCAAATTCCTGTACAAATACACAGCATTCAAGTAAGTATTTACAAATAAGCTTGAAAGAATGAAAATCAGTATTTCACAATCTTTTCAGAGAATTCTCATTTCTGGCCTTCCACTTCCCCTCAGATGGGCATTCTCCAACAAAAGGGATTTGGATTATGTCCTTTTCATCCAGTTAGGAAAAATGGAAAGGGAAAACACAAACCTAGCTCATCTTGCGTGAAAAAGCAAGGCCAAACCAACCCACACTCCCGTCCCTACCATCCTGTGCCACCAGGTAGAGAAGGTCGATATTCTTATGTGATGACTGCCTTGTCCAGGGATTGATGTTCAGAAGTGCCCTAAAATCTAAAGATGCCCTCCTACCTAAGACTCACACGCAGAGCTAGCCCCCAACCCGCTAACACTTGTGAACACCAGATGCTCCAGGCCTGCCCTCTGAGGTTGGGGCTGCCATGACTGATCCACTCTGCCTGGAACCATCCTTACAGTATCAGAAAGGACCCACACTGGTGAGAAACACCCCCAGATGCCCTGAGGGTAATGAGCCCTCCATCTTTCCCAATAGGTTATTTGCTGGTATTCCTGTTCAGTAGGCTGGTGTTTGCTGACAAGAGAAGAATACCCTGACCGGCCTTCTCTGTTTGGAGAGAGGAACTGTAGGGAAGGGATGGGGGTCTAGGACCCAGGGCCTGGCCACGGAGTCAGGCCAGCAGAAGAGAACTAGGGGAGAACACACCTGCTTAACAAGGAGAAGGCTGCCTTGTGACCATCAAAATTGTGAACTCAGGCAAATGAAATAAAAATATTTTGTGTGTAGACTAGTTTTTTTAGAGTAACTTAGAAGCACCCTGGTGCTTTCAAATGTTAAGTTGAAGGCCATTCTTCTGCTCAAAGCCCTGCAATGACTTCCCATCTCACTCTGAACAAAAGCGAAATTCTTTAGGGTGAGTTACAAGGTCCGGTGCCACAATCTGGCCCTCCCCAACCCTATCCTATTTCTGATCTCACCTCCTGCCCCTCCCTCTCACTCCCTCTGTCCACTTATTGCTACTTGAACACACCAAGGACACCTCCATCTCAGGGCCTTTCCACCTGATATTCCCTTAGTCTAAAAACTCTTCTCCTAGATATTCACATGGCTCTCTCTTTCTGCCTTTATTGATGTGTCAGCCTCATCAGAGAGACCTTCCCTCACCCACCTATATAATATATCCACCCACCCCCAGAAGGCCATGTGAAGATGGAAACAGAGGTTGGGGAGATGTAGCCACAAGCCAAGAAATGCTGGTAACAACCAGGAATTGGAAGAGACAAGGAAGGGATTCTCCCCTAGAGTCTCCTGGGGGGCTCAGCCTTGCAGACACCTTGGTGCCAGCCCATTGATACTGATTTTGGACTTCTGGCCTTCGGAAATGTGAGAGAACAAATTTCTGTCGTTTGAAGACACCAGTCTGTGGTATTTTGTTATGGGAGCTCTAGGAAATGAACATACTCATTACCTTAATAAATCCTCAAACTAACCACGAGGTAATGAAATCTGATCACTTACTATATGCCAGATAGTTTTCATTCATATTCACAACAGCCCTGGGAGGCAGATATTGTTATATTTCCATTTCACAGATGAGTAAACTGCAGCCCAGAGAAGACATCTAACTCTTCTAAGGTCACCCAGCTGGCGCCTGGTTGAGCTGGCCTTTGAACACAGGGGTCTGGCTCCAAGTTCCATGTCCTGGGCCACCTTGAGGTGAGCTCCCTGCCGACAGTGGTGCTTCTTCTACTGAGCCACATGGCCTTGAGCGTTTGGTTCCCACCTTCCCTCTGTACTACCCTAAGTGGCCTCCTCTGGGATCCTGTGGGGATCAGACGGGACAGAGGACATGAAAAGTGTATGGTAAACTGTAAAGTGCAGTCCTGGGGGAGGGATAAGAACTCAAAGTGGAAACAAATTTGCTTATCTGGCTGGGCATGACAAGGCTGCCCTGACCACTGCTTGGTGGGGGCCCCAGCAGCAGAAGCCACCCCAGGACCCCCCAGCACACACACAGGGAAGTTTCTAGACCCAGAAATGCCCACGGGTGACCTCACAGATGTTACCACCCAGAGCCACCCAGGATGCTGATCATGCAGGTGATCATTGGACATCAAGGTGTCAGTACTTCAAGCCTGAGTCTGGCCTTGCCCCAGCTCCTCAGCACCTCCTCCCACCTGCCTTCCTTGTACTTTTCAAATTCAGACCAAATCCTCCCAGAGTCATAGAATTCCTTTTGCTGTAATGACTCCTTTAGTCCGCAGAGAAGTAGACGTGAAGTGACTGACCTGAGGCCACATAGCTAGTATGTTCTGTCCAAAGTGCCTGCGGATTTCCATGTTCTAAGCTCCTCCTTTATTCTAGGCAGCTGGGAATTCTGTCCGGTGGGGAGACTCCCAGAGAGGGAAGCTGGCATTTGGGCACGTTAGCTTTCATTTCGTGGCATGGAGCCAGCCCAACCCTCCTTTTACTGATTATCATCACACAGAAATACCGTTGCTCCCAATGCCCTGGGAACACCCCGACCTCCGTGAATTTGTTGGCGCCCAAATGCCAAGTCTGTCCCGCCATTCAGTCACCCATGCATCCCACATTCACCGAATTTGTTGAGCTCCTATGTGCCAGGGGCTCTGTGCTAATGCTTGAGGTAAAAAGAATAAAAGACAGTCTCTCTCCCAAAGAAACTCACAAATTAATGGGAAGAGAGACAAGAAAATAAATAATTGCAGCATTCCTGAAACTCATGCATTAGCTATTCACATTCATTTCTGCCATTTTCTTGTAATAGTTTACTATTAATATTTACTTAGTATTTTTTTTTGCACTGACTTTTTTTTTTCTTATAAGTGCCAGCTTTGGGTTTATCTCAGCAAAAATATCCATGAATTTGTGGATTTAATTTGCTAGTTAAATTTTTTATGCTACATAATGTACTGAAAATTTAACTGTTAGATAAGAAAGTTCATGGGGACACTGCCTGAAACCTGCGGGAAACACTAAATTATTGCAAAGGGTGATATGTGCTCTAGTAGAGGTCTGCAGGCTGCCAGATCAAGAGGAAAATGCTTTTCTCCTATCAGGTCCTGGCTAGTCAAGACACATTAGGGTTAACAGTTTGATAAGCAGCATCTCAAGGCAGGAAGTTTCATGGCAGGAAGCAGATAATTCTGTGCTTTCAGGCTAGGATCTTAGAAGCATTAACTTCTCAACGTTCATAACATCTGAGGGAGAAACAGGCCATTCTTGCCTCCAATTTTCTAGACCAATTTTCTAGAGACTACAAGCAAAGGGGATCTATGATGTAAGACCACATTTTTCAACCTTCTGCTTCCATCACCCCAATGACAAATGACATTCCTGCGGGAGACATTCTCATGGGTTTACTCTGGGTGGAATGTAATCCCCAGGGCTTGCATTAACTGTAGCCCCACCCAAGAAAGTATGTCAAAAAAATGTAAAAGAGGATGACATCATTATAAAGATAATCTTGAGCATGCATGTTAAAAAGGAAGTAATAAACTCTAGGACTTTCACTATGAATAACAAGAACTTATTTGTAACACTCCCTTGCAAACAAATGGAATACACTAGTGTATTGGGGTATTAATTTCCTTCATTAATTTACTCCACAAATGTTTACTGAGCACCTTTCATGTGCCAAGCCTGTGTTGGACAGTGGGGTTACAGAGATGGCCCAAGACAGTCTCTGTCTCCATGTGGCTAGTGAAGGAGGCTGATGTTAACCAAATAATCATCCAGATAAATGGACAATGTGATGTTTACTACAAAGAGCTGATATACGGTGCTGGCTTGTAACAGAGGATTCTGATCTGGTCCTGGAGGTCAGAGAAGGCTGCCCTAAGAGAATGACAATGGCAGAGAACTAGAGATGTGAGGCAAGGAATTACTAGTTGCTCCTCATTAAATTTCTTCCATGAGCTGGGTGCTGTCCTAGTTAATCTTCACAGTGACTCTCTGAAGTGGGCATTATTATTCCCACTTGGCAAGAGAGGGAACCCTGACACAGAGAAGCGCAATCACTTACCCAAGGACACACAGCTGGCTGGCAGCAGAGCGGGGCATCAAACCCAGGTCTGTGAGACACTCACACTGTGCTTCCCCACCCCTACCTCACCCTCCACCCCCGGACCCTAAGACATACTGCCTCTCCAGGAAATGCATTAAATAGGAAAAATATTACCGGCTGTATCGCCAGTTATAATTTTGCAGATTACAGCTGTGATGTCATCTATATCAACCCCTTCAATCCTCAGTCCTGAAGTTGATACAGGTTGGCAGGTACTGGTGGCTCCATTTTGCAAGGGGAGAACCAGGGCAGAGGAGGGAAGCACGGCAGAGGGAGCCGGAACCAAGAGCTCCCTCTTAAGGTAAGGCTGTGTAAACCTCTGCCTTCTGTTGGCAGCATGGCCGAGTCCAACACGGGAATGGGGTGCCCTGACCAAACTCCTGAAGCCTTCTGCCTTGAATTCTGTTTTCCTTTGCCTGGGTACAAATTAAGCAGCTCACTGGTGTGGGACACTACAACTAGTCTGTGCTTTGCTGAGCTGGCCTGAAATTGCATGGGCTGCAGCTGGCCTGGAGGGAGCAAGAGAGCTGGGAGTCTCAAGAGTGTGTCCTGGGGAGTAAAAAGCCAGATGACCAGCCTGTTGCTATACAAGAGGGCCCTGTGCCTGAGAGGACAAGGCCACTAAAGGGGCTCTGAGCAGTACGCCACCGGCCGCTCTGGTTTCTGTTTCACATCTCTGCATGCCTTGGCATTTTGCACCTACATGTTAGCTAAGAATCACTGGCTGAGTCTCGCCAGAAATCGCCGGAAATTTCTGTCCCCATCTCCACCCTTGGAAACCTCACCACAAAGAGTTTTGTAATCCACCAAGTACCCTGCAAATGGGAGGAATTACACCTTGACCTCAAATATTTACTGTTTTCATTACTGGCTAAGAGTCTGGGCACTACAATTACACTGCCTGGTCAGAATCCTGGCTCTCCAACTTACTAGCATCATGACCTCGGACAAGCTACTGAACTTCCCATGCCTCGGTTTCTTTATCCTTTGAGTAGAAGTAATAATATTAACCCCACCATAGGGACGTTATTATAAGGATTAAATGATATAATGTGGGTAAAGCACTTGGTAGTATCTGGCCGAATAAACACTTGATAAGAGCTAGTTGCTATTCTAATTATCAGTTATTGCTTCTATTTCTTTTTTTCCTCCCTCCCTCCCTTTTTCTCTCCTTCTCTCCCTCCTTCCATAAACTGTCTTTTAATTGTATAAGGCACTGAAACTACCAAGACCTGTAAGACCCAGTTGCTCACAGTCTTGCCCGAGGTCCCATAGCCAGAAAGTGGACTAGCTTGGAAGACTCAACTAGGGTCTTGCTCTTTCCTCAAGCTTCCCTCCTTCTCCCTCTCACCCCCCTGGTACCTAGCATGATGCCTTTTCCATGTACCTGCTCAATCAGTCCTTGAGGGTCCCTCTAGGTCAGCACAAGTCTTACAGCAAGACTACAAGGGTGGCATCCTGGCTCTGCCACTGATGGGCTGTGTGGCTTTGGGCAAGTTACCTAACCTCTCTGGGTTTCAGTTTCCCTATCTATCAAAGGGGATTATGATACTGTGTTTGCCCCACAGGGCTGGGCTGAGCCTTAACGAATCAATGATAAAGTACTTCTATTAGTACCTGGCATATAGTAAGTGCCATGTGAGTGTTAGCTACCATTGTTGTTGATGGGTTGAGGTGGGGGCCAAGGCACGACTGCTATTTGAGGGTTTCCCAGCTCCTTTTCTGAAGTATTTTCCTTTCTTCAGGGGCTGCCTTGGGATTCTTGGGCAGAGATGTAAAGTTCTGAATAGATCTGCAGCAGAATATGCTTCCCTCCCTCCTTTTCCTTTTCATTCTCTTGAAGAATAGCTTTCTTTTTTAAACAGAACAAAAAAGCATCAGCAAAGAACTCTACCTCGCAGCAAAGCTTTCCCTCCATGAGTCCTCCCCTTCCTATTTTCTCAAAGGTTGTCCCCCCCCCCTTTAAAACTATTTCTGAAGACAAATTCCCTGATAAGAAGGAAAACAAATGGGTTTTCAGGTCTTGTAGTTCTAACACAAAAAATCTGGCTTCCCAGAGTCTATGGATCTGGGCTCCAAAAGATGTTTAGGAGTTAGTTGGTCCTATTCTCCAGGATCTCACCAGATCCTCCAAAGGACCAGTGGGACCAGAACTGTCTTTTCCAGTGAGGTAAGGAACTTGGTCTCAGTTCACAGCAGAGGCTGAGCCCCTAATACTTTCATCCTCTGGCTCCCTTCCTATGTTTGCTGAGCTTCTCACATAGTCACTAAGGCCTAGCTCCTCCTTTGCTTCCCCCCGTGACTATGGTTTATATAGCCTGAACGCTTGGCCTAGGAGCTTATGGTGCGGTCTGGGGCCTTGTAACAGGCCAGCATGAGAAATAACAGACCTATAGCCTCAGTTGAAGAGACAACAGGGAGTGGTGGGGACTGTGCCTAGCCTAACTGGTACAGGTACTCCTCAGCACCTGCTAACTATGCCCCGGAAATATGAACTCAGAGCTTCTGGTGTTTTAGGAGAAGCTGGAAATCTAAATTTTTCTGAGAATTTGCAGACTACATTAAAAAAAAAAAAAAGAAAACAGAAGTGCTGCATAAACCAAAGAAAAGCCATTGGTGGACCAAATCTGGCCTTGAGGTTACAGTTTAAAAATCTCCTTTAATCCTCTGATTTAAGGAGAGCTTAAAGGATGCCTTGCCCAGCATTCTTTACTATGCAATCTCCTCCACACCATCGTTGAGATATGGCTGGGCAGCCTTCAGTTGAAACACCTCTCACTCCCCCATGACATGGAGCTCAAACTTCACCAGAACTCACAGCTTTACTTTCTCTTTATCATCATAAGGCCCAAAGCTACCACCTAATAGCTTTTAGCCTTTGGTCCTAGAGTCTTCTGGGGGGATCTCAACCCCATCTTCCAATGACTGACAGTCCTACTAGGCATGAACCCTGGAGGCAGACTGCTTGGGTTCAACTCCCAGCAATACTATTCAATAGCTGTGTCACCTTGGCATGTTGCTTGAACTATCTGTGCCTCAGTTTTCTTACCTGTAAAATGGGGATAACAGTATTTACCTTATAGGGCTGTATGAGGGTTAAGTGAACTGATCTACGAGAAGTCCTCAGTGTTTGTCAATATTATTTTCTTCTTTCTCAGGTTAAACATTTCAAGTGTTTTCAACTGTTCTCTGTACCTATGATTTCCAGGCCTTTCAACACTCTGTCTGATCACTCTGGAGGGTGAGCCAACGTGGCTTCCATGATCCCCTCCTCCTGGTATTCCCATTCTTGCATAATCCCTCCACACCCTTGAGCGTGGGCAGGGCCTATGAAAAGCTTTCCGCCAATAGAATATGGCAAAGGTGACAGGATGTATGTGATTATGCCTATGTGACCACATTGTATAATCTGCAATGCCTGTCTTGGGAGGAGATGCTTTCCTGATGGCTTTGAAGAAACAAGCTGCATATAGGAAGCTGCCTATGGAGTCACATGGCAAGGACCTGAGGGTGAATTCCAGCCCATAGCCAGAGAGAAACTGGGAACTGAATGTTGCCAATAGTCATGTGAGCAAAGGAATAGATTCTTCCTCAGTGGAGTCTCAGAGGAAACTGCAGCCCCAGCTAACATCCTGACTGTGGTCTTGCAGAGGTCCCGGGAAAGCCAGGCCTGGACTCCTGACCCACAGAATCCATGAGATAATAAATGTGTGTTGTTTGAAGCGCGAGCCTCTAAGTGCAGAGTGATATCATCGTGCAGCAATAGATAACTAAAACAGTCAACTAGCCACCATAGTAACTCTCCCACATTCACCCTACTATGGAAACTCGAATATGTCAGTGGCCTACTGGAAACAGGAGTTCCTGAAATTGAACAGCAGATCACAGAAGGCATTGTTTGCATGCTGTATGAGGTGTAGCCATTAAATAATATCAGGGCTCTTCTTTTTTTTTTTTTTAAAGATTATTTATTTATTTATTTATTTGACAGAGAGAGATACAGCGAGAGAGGGAATACAAGCGGGGGGAGCGGGAGAGGGAGAAGCAGGCCTCCCGCCGAGCAGGGAGCCCGATGTGGGGCTCGATCCCAGGAGGCTGGGATCATGACCCGAGCTGAAGGCAGACGCCCAACGACTGAGCCACCCAGGCGCCCCTATCAGGGCTCTTCTAATTGGCCTCAGATAACAAAGGCACCTTGTTCATAGGAGAGCAGGGCTTGAGTCCCTACTGCTGCACACAAAATACTGGGCTGGATGTCGTGAAGCAGAGGAGTCAGGTCTCCCTTCTGTGCTGCCCTCTGAGGCAAACGGGCTCTCCGGCTCCAGGAGTGATTAGTTGGGGTGGGTGATACCTGCAGCTCATCTTCGTTCCTCCTAATTTTGTTTCCTCTTTGTGTTACTTTTCTCCATGAAAAGGGAGTCAGAGGAAGAAAAAAAACCAACCCAACAGGTGAGCTCGCCTGGTACAGCTGGAGGGGACGAGAGGGAGCAGCCAGTACCACTCCGTGTAATGGACGGTTCTCCCAAGACTCCACAGTGCATACGTGCCAAAGCCAGGGCTGGAACAGTGCCTTCCAACGCCAGCACTCTTCCCTCAAATTAAAACCTGCCATTTTCGTACTTGGGAGTAATAAGAGGTTGCCACTGTGGAGTTTTGGAGCTACGTGCTGTCAGAGGGTCCCCTCCTTATGTTCTCTTTGCTTTTGGGCAAATGAACTTGCTTCTCTGAACCTCAGTCTTCTCATCTATTAAATGAGGTGAATGACACCTGCTTCACAAGTTCAGGAAGGCTGATGGGATAATATATGGAAAGTGCATGGCTCCAAACAAATGATAGAGAAGGGCATGCTCCCATCATTGTGTTCTTAAGGGATGATTTAAAACTCTCCCGCTTCCTACCTTGCACCCACTCATGAGGAGAACATTTATTGAGCAATGAAATTGTGTCTGACATTCTCCCAGAAGGTATTTTCTTAGATTAAAAGTATCTAGTCGAAGTTTTGCCTCATCCGAGAAGTCTTCTCTGCTTACCCTGACTAAAGGAGTTCCCTACATGCTCCCTGGCTCCCAGTCACTCGGCTTTACCTTCTTCATGGCACTTACGACTGAAATGGTTCATCTATTTGTTTCCATGTCTACTGTCTGTCTCCATCATTCAAATACGGGCTCAAAGGCCAGGGACTGCACCTGTCTTGTTTGCTGCTGTATCTCAGTACCCAGAGCAGGGTCAGACCCAGCATGGGTGCTCAGTAAATAAGGGGTGAATCAATGACAGCATCTGTCTTTCTATTTTTATGAGAATTGGCCTGAAGGAGAAGGAGAAATCCAAGGAATCTAAACAACTTCAAAGAAGAAAAAAACCAAAGCATTCTAGCAGAACACTGCCCCATTTACTTACTGTGCACTTTTACTTTCCATGTTCCGAGCACAGTGCTGAGCCCTCAAAATGGGGTATCTCATGAATTCTCCCATTGGCCTTATGAGTTAGGTGCTCTTAATGTCCCCCATTTATAGATCAGGAAGCTGAAGTCCCGAGAAGTGATATCTTCTGCGTAAATGCATACAGTTAGTAACAGGTAGAGTTGAGGTTTGGAATGCAAGCCCCAGGGGCTGACTTCCAGGGGCTGACTTGCTCTGGACTTCAAAGCTGATAGCGCCCTACATCATCTCTACAGCTACAGCTTACTCTTAAGGTGTGTGTGTGTGTGTGTAAGTGTATGTGAGAGAGAGGGGAGGGAGAAATGATGGAGGTAAAGAGGAAATGCAGTATATGTTAACACTTGGGGAATCTGGGTGAAAGGTCTCTGGTGATTCTTTGAGCTATTCTTGCAACCTTTCTGTGAGTTGGAATTATATCAAAATAGAATGCCTTTGAAAAAGCCAATGGTGGGAAGAAGATGCAACTTGTGTCACGATGAGGAAGGTACAGATCCTGTTTAGTGAGAATGAAGTCGGAGTGGGAGGGAGGCTGGGGCAGACCCTGAGGCTTAAAAGGCCAGGTGGGGCAGTCAGGTTTTCTCAGGGACGCAGTGCTTGGACAGTGATAGGTGACATCCTCAGTTAGCCATGTTTGCCCATCCTCCAACACCCCTGAAGGCTTTAAAAGCCAGCTTCTTGATCCAGCTGCTTATTCCTGAAGTTGCCCCCAGGCAGGCACATTCCCATGGTCAGGGACAGCGAGCGTCCTTCACCCAAGATCTATGACTTCCACTCCAGTGATCCATGGGCACGCCAACCTCGCCATCCCAGGGCGGGAGAGAGACGCTGGAGTGCTGGGCCTTCACACACTGTCATGTAATTGTCCCCTCAGGATGCAGAAGCAGAAACTCTCTGCACATGCAAATAGCACCCAGAGAGGATAATGAGCTCACCCAAGGTCACACGGTGGCAGGGCTTAGATTAGAACACCAGTATCGTGGGTTCCCATCAAGAACTTACATTCTTATTTCTTGGGGCCACCATCATTATACGACTAAAGGGCTAATAGTTAGCCTTGAATCCTGGTTCCTTCTCTTGAAATATAGACACCATCTTTCCACTATTTTCTAAAGTAGATGTCCATGGGGGAAGATGTCCATACTTATCCCAAAACATGGATTTTGGATTTAGGCAGACCTTGGTGACATCAGTTCCTAGGAGATGACCTTGGACAAATGACTTAATCTCCTTGAGCTTCAGTTTTTGCATCTGGAAGATGAGGACAATGACATCTAGCTTGCTGAATTGTTGCAAAGATCCATTATCTTGATAGATATTGGCTAAACATTGATCTAGGTGTTACGATACAGCAGTGAACAAGACTGATGTGGGACCCACCCTCAAGGAACTTCCATTCTAGTTGGAAAAGACAATGAATAAACATATAAACGAAGTTTTTCCATATAGTGATAAGTACTGAAAAAAATAAATCTGAAAAATGGGATGATGGGAGCCATGAGTGACTGGGGATGGTTGTGCTACTTCAGCCATGGAAGACATTTCTGAGAAGGTGACAAACATCTGAGCCAGAAGCTGAATAAAAAGGAGCTGGTGTTGGCCAGACACGGGGAAGGCTTAGGGAGGAGGCAGGGCAGCCCTGGAGCAGGGACGGAGCTCAGCTTGGTAAAAAGGATGTTCCCAGCACAACGGGAGCATGGGAAACTTGAGGGCGAGTGGGGGATACAAGGGCAGTGAGAGCAGGGACTACAGCACACTGGGTATGAAAGGGTGAGGCATTTGGAATTCATTTTAAATGCACTAGGGATCTATAAAGAGTTTTAAGCAGAAGAATGACATCTGATTTTTCTGTGTGTGTGAAGGCAGGTAATATATGAGATGCTATTAGTATGGGACCTGGCAGAGTATAGATATTTAATAAAGGGTAGCTTTATCATTGCTTATCATTCCTAGGCAGCACCACTAATCATTATAGACTTCTAGAGGTGGGTGGTCTGTGCATATCTTCATTCAAGGCGGTGCACCTGGATGCACCTGCCCAGAGGAGGGGGAGAGTAGTGGGAGATGCTCCTAGCTGCATTGACTTCCTCCCTCCTCCCTGTCACCTCCTCCACCCCAAGGCAGATGCCAGCCACCTCTGCCAGGCCAAGGGGCAGCCAGGGTAGGATCACTGGGCCCCCCTCCATCTGGCTCTAGCTCTAGGCCTCCAAGCCGCCTTCACGTTGCTGTAAAAATGCAAAGCATTCCAGCCATTTTAATTACTGGGCGTTGCATAAGCCAGCAACCAGTTCATACAAAGGAACAACAGACAAAAAATGATTTTTCAACATGCCTTCAGCCTCTCCCCTTTTTTCCCCCTGAAATTGCCTCCAATCACTGGCTCCCGGGCCTTGAAAAGCACTCCAGGTATGTGCAATCTCTTTCAGAGTTTGTTGATATGACATCAAGATCTTTTTTCTCTAAATACTTGAGGCAGAGGCAGTTCCAGCTACCTTCAAGCGGTTTGGAAAGTTACCGGTCATATCCCTACTTGACACGCTAAGACTATCATAGGGGCTCCATAGCATATACACTGAGAGCTTCGTTATAAAGCAGAGTTCAGCGTGTGGTGGTTCTGTCTGGGCACCAAGTCAGGGGGCTTTTAGTTTTTAAAATTCCAAAATTACCTCATTAGAAGGTACTCCCAAGGCATGAACCCTAAACAGAATATTCCAGTAATGCTGAGATGTGAAGAATTTCTTAAAAGTTTGTGATGTGATTAGAGAAGCTTCCAGGTTTCCTAATTCTGACTTTCAGTGATCTTTTTCAGTACTTCTGAACTCTCCCCTCACTAATAATTTAATCTAACAGTTTTATGGAGGATCTACTGAGTGTCAGGCATTGGACTAAGTGCTCAAAGGAGAAAACTCAATTTGCCCCTGTCATTAGCTCACTTACTAAAGAAGGAAAATGCCACTGAAATGGACAATCCCGAAGTAGTGTAGTGAATATCAAGTCAGAGTTCATCCTTGATGGGTGGCACCCAGCTTGGGTGGAAGGAAAGGCCACTTGTAGGAGATGATGCTTAATAATAATATTGTCTTAATATTAATACTGACAGTGGCCATTCATTGATGGCTGACTCTGTGCCAGGCATTCTGCTAAATCCTTTCCACGTATCATCTTGTTTATTCCTCACAACTCTGTGAGATAGACACTAATGCTGTCATTATTTTATTAGATGGGAAAATTGAGGCACAGGTAGATTACTTGTCCAAGATCACACAGTTAAGAAATGGCAGCAGTGTGCGTGTGAATATTTACCAACCAGCTCTCCAGGACAAAAAGCCTGATTTGTGGCATCTGCTGATTGCTGTGGTACAAATACTCCCATCATGGCCAATTTTAAGTTACCAGCGGGATGTCCCTGGTAGCAAGCAGCCCACCATGACACAAAACTTCCACCACACAGACACAAGAGCTGGACATAGCCTCAAGACCATAGATGAGAGTATAATGTCATGAAATAATTAGGAAGTGATGAGTTTTAAGTATTCATTACCACATTTGTAATATAATTTGATTATAAGTTGATATAATGAAATTTTTAATAATGGCTGTGTTTAGCTACCGACTCGAAAAATTCCAGGAAATCTAACAACCAGGCTCTCATAGCCAGTGTGAGCTGGTTCTCTCATGCCTGTGGGTGCTTCGAAGCCTGCTCTTCAGCCCTCTGGACAAGTAAGAGATAGCCAGGTGAGAGGAGGAAGGGCACTCCAGGGCAAGGAAACAGCAGAACAAAGACCTAAGACATGGATATGAGAACAGAGCAACAATACCATTTAGTGTTTACAAAATGTTTTCAACCATTCATCAGAGTACATAGAGGTGATGAGATGCACAGCATTGGACTCTGAACTTCGAATTCTGGTTCCACTACTTATTAATCTTGTGGTCTTGGCTAAGTTGCTGAACCTCTCTGTGCCTCGGTTTTCCTTTCTGTAAAATGGGCATGATAATAACAGCCCCTACAACATAGAGTTGTGGAAGTTAAATAGATTTATATCCGTCAGATACATAGAACAAGGCCTGGCACATAATAAGTGCTCAGTGTTATTTATTATTTAACCCTTGAAAATACCTCTGTGAATTAGATGTTTGTTTTCCCTTGACAGAGTATAAATAGAGAGAAACTTGGTAGATGGACAAGATGGGGACTTGAACAAGTGTTCTGATTCACCAGCTTCAGGGCTCATCCTGAGGGCTGGAAATCACACTGAACCCACTGAGTATTATTATCCAGGAGGGCCTGCAGAGGTGCTCCCTGCCCTACTAAGTGTCTCTTCCGATCGGGGCCACACCTGATTCATGTTCTCACACCCCTTGATCTGGGGGTACGAGGCGTTCTGGGAAAGAAGACCCACTGGCGACAGGCACTGGGTGGCGTCTGCCATTTTGTATCCTTGTTACTTTCTGCGTGCTCACCTTCTCCAGGAGAAGGCAGGCTAGCAGGGTGGTTAAGAGCATGGGCTCTTGGGCCAGACTGCTCTGGCTTCGAAGCCCAGCACTGCAGCACCCTGACCATGTCGCCTTGAGCAAGTTATACAAGCTCTCCATACCTTTGTTTCCGTCTCTGAAGAAAACAGGTATGGTGAGGATAATTCCATCTACCTCACAGTTTTTGCTATGAATTAATAGACGCAAACCGCTTAGGAGAACACATGGCACCCAGTAGGTACTCTGTAAGAATTCAGTATTATTACCATTTTTTTTTTTTTTGTTTTCTTTTCTTCTTCCCTTTATCCCATCCCTTCTTTGGGAATTACTTACATAGTCATAGGGGATATGGGAATATGCTCATCCTTAATCAACACAGATCACTAGACTACAGGCTGCTTGAAGGCAGAGGCCTCATTCACCCCTACACCTGTAGGGTCACGCCCTGGTGCATATAGATTCTCAGCAAGAATTTATCATGTGCCAGGCACTGTGCCAAGTGCCTTACTCACCACACCTCATTGATCCTCATGAAAATCCTATGAGGTATGAATTTTACCACTCTGAGGCTCAGCAAAGTTAAGGAACTTATTCAAGGTCACGGTGAAAAAGTGAAGGATGGAAGCCCAGTTTTACTGATGTCACAGGCCTTGGTTGTTGACCCTTTTGTCAGTTTCCTTCCAGACTATTCCACTGAGAATTTTTGAGAGATCATAAAGTCCAACTCCCTTGGTTTTACATTTGAAGAAAGGGGGTTCATTGATTTACTTACAGTCACCCAGATATTGTGTGTGGCAGAACTGGAAGAAAAACCTGGTACATTGCCTCAATCTCATTCTTGAAATTTCAAGAGGATATGAAGCCATATTCAATGGCTGTTAAAAATGCACTGAGCAGTATTCTATCAGCTTGCTTCTGGATTCAGGGCCCTTTCTTTGTAATACAAATATAATGTTCCTGTGGCATCCATCCAAATTCTGAGTAAGAAAGGGCACACCTACACCCCCAGAAATTGCCTGCTCTGTGATTGTTCTTGCCTTCTCTCCACTGCTAACCAGGCAAAACAAAAGATGCTTCTCAACTCATCCCTCTCCAGCCCTCAGTGGAAGGTACTGTGACTCCCTCTGCTTGGTTCCAACAATGATCAAGAGCTCTGAGCCCTCAAAGAGAACCCAGAGGACAAAGAGGAAATCATTAGCACTTCCAATGTCCTGATGACCCTGAGGGTATAGTGATTTTCAGGCTCTAGAAATAGCATTGGTTTGGAAAGAGATCCCTGGGTCTGAATCACAGCTCTGCCTCTATCTTGCTTGTAAGAAATTGAAGAGGCAACTTAACTTCTTTGTGCCTCAGTTTTCTGTTTTTTCTTTTACCTTTTGACCCCCTTCCCCCATTTTCCCACCCCCTCACCCAGTATCTATGTCCCATTCCCTGTATCAATGAGCTGGTTTTTTGTTTTGTTTGTTTTTAAATCTCACTTATAAGAGAGATCATATGGTATGTGTCTTTCTCTGACTTGTTTCACTCAGCACAATACCCTTGGGGTCCATCCATGTTGCTGCAAATGGCAAGATTTCTTTCTTTTTTATGGCTGAATAATATTCCCGTGTGTGTGTGTGTGTGTGTGTGTGTGTGTATGTATGTGTGTATAAAACAATTAATTTATCCATTCATCCTTCAGTGGACACTTAGGTTGTTTCCACATCTTGGCTGTTATAAATAATGTGGCAGTGAACACAGGAGTGCATATATTTTTTTGAGTTATTTTGCCTCAGTTTTCTTAACCAAAAACAGACATAAAATAATACCTATTATCAACGGTTGTGAGGATTGAAGAAAATACTGTTTTGGAAATGACTTGTCCATAGTTGGTACTCAACTAATGTGAGTCCCCTTTCCTTTTTCTTGTTTTAGAAATCTTTTTCAGCTTACCATTCTACAGCTGATGCATATTACATGGCAGGGAAATAATTATTTCACTCAATTAGAGAAGCCTGGATTGATGGGAAGATGATGAAGTACTAAAGGGTCTGATTAATCCTGTGTGACCATATAAAAGCCCACCTCTCTGAGCCTTTTTCTTTTCTTTTTTTTAATTATGTTCAGTTAGCCACTGTATAGTACATCATTAGTTTTTGATGTAGTGTTCAATAATTCATTAGTTACATATAACACCCAGTGCACATCCCAACACATTCTGGGCCTTTTTCTATATCTGTAAAATGAGAGAGTTGGATTTGGTGACCTACAGTTGTCTCCTAGCTCTTACCATCATATGGGTTCCCAAACACCTTCCCATTCCCTCGTTGGGTGATCGGCGCTGTAATCTCACAGCACATTTGATCCTCCTGTTGTAGTCTGTACCACCCACTCTTGTTTTCATGTCTTTCTCTCCCACGAGACTGGGAACTCCTTGAGGGCAGGTCTGTGCCTTGTTCACTGTTAGATCTCCAGTGTCTAGCATGGAGCAGTGGACACTTACTTAGTGTCTGGGGAATATCTGGAGGAAGCAGGGATGAAAGGAGAGAATCCTGTCCCTTTCCTCCAAAGAGCTGATAATCACACTGTGACAAACAAGCTGTGAGACAAATAGAGAGAGTCGGTGGAGCGATGATAACGAAGAGTCCACCCACAACTTGGAAAGAAGGCTATTTGCCTTCGGAGCTCTGAAGCCATAAATTCACACACCACACATGTGCATGGCCATCTGTGGTAGCAAATCGAGACACAATAAGGGGAGCATTTGAAACCTAGAACCCAAACTAGTTGACCTGAAGGAATCATTGAATGGTGACTATAATCTAAAACACAGAAACCAAATGGACTGTAATATTCCCAGTGCAGAAAAAGTCTGGGTGAAAGAAGGGAAGAGTGGCAAGTTTGGAGCAGAGAAATGGGAAG
The DNA here is from genome assembly GCF_002201575.2 of Neomonachus schauinslandi. Lineage (NCBI taxonomy): Eukaryota > Metazoa > Chordata > Mammalia > Carnivora > Phocidae > Neomonachus > Neomonachus schauinslandi. The sequence continues at coordinate 14,525,875 of NC_058407.1, read as the reverse complement.
ACCAAAGAGTCCAAAGTTGGCAATGTGTGTCCGGCATTTTCACCTTCCAGCAAGAGGGGCTCTTGAACATTGTCACTCCCATGGCAAAGCCTTCACCTGAGTTCAGTGAGGACAATTCTATAGTATCTCAGCTGAAAAACCCTTCTTACAATGACCTCAATCCCTGTATTCTGACTCCATACACAACAAAGCAAACTTCTGATGAGAAACTAGCCTCACACAAAGTCTTCTGATTCTAAGGAGGAAAATATGGGGGTCACATTGATATGAGTGCCCTAACCTATGTGACAATTAAATATTTCATTGGAAGCAAAGACAATGGAATTGTGGTTGGCTTGCTGGTCTCTTATGAATCATAGTATCCCCGGGAACTGATCAAGTCTGGGAACTGAACCTAGAGGAGTTTCTTGACTTAAGAAGCTAGATTCTAGAACCTCTGTAATGGTGAATTTGTGAAGGTAATACTCTGATCACCTCCCTCTTTTTTTTCCCTGCCATTCATCGGTTAATTTATTCTTTCAATATTTGGTAAGTGCCTACAATGTGCAGATTCTGTGCTAGGCTTTCAAGATGCTGTCTAGAGGACAGAAAGACCTATCAACCACTGGGGGCAACAGAGTGTGGGAAGCACTGGGTGGAAATCTGGAGTTTATGGTGTGTGTGGGAAAGGAATGAGGAAAGAGAGGCCAAGGAGGGGAGGTCAGTTCTGTTGAGGAAGAGAGAGGCTCAGGAAAACATCCACGAGGTGGTGACTCTAGCTGAATCCTGAAAGATAAGAGAATCCTTACAGATGAGAAGTAGGGTGGAGGGTGGATTCCAGGCAAAGAGTATAGTGTGAATAAGCCTCAGAGGCAGGAACTTGACAGCTGGAACTTCATGTTGGGTTAGAAGATGGGAATGAGGGCATAGGTTTGGAGAGATAAGCTAGGACAGGGCCTACTGTTGCATAACTACAGGTGTAGCAATCACATTGGATTCTATGGCAATGGCCCCCCAAGGTGGGGCCCTGGGAAGAGCCAGATCACAGAACAGGGCCTCATATGCCTTTCTTTGGAGTTTAAGACTTTGTTCAGAACAGAAAGCCATGGAGGACAAATGAATCATTTTAAGCAAAGGACAGCATGATTTCAGATTTATATCTGAAAAACTTTACATGAGCAGCAGGGCAAAAGTTTCATTTGACAGAGAAAGACTCTGGACAGGGTGACCAGTTATGTGACTATTGAAATTGTCAGGAAAGAATCTACATGGGCCTGAACCAAGGCAGAAATGGTGGTAATGGGGAGAAAAGGGAGGGTAAGAAGAGATGTGTGGAGTGAGAATCTATAGGATTTGGTGAAAGTTGGTGCCCTTGGTGGGGATGGGTAACACCGCATCAGGGGAAAGACAGTGGAGTCTGAGGAGGTGAGGGGACTTCCAGGTGGAATTATCTAAGGGGAAGCTGGCCATAGACTGGAGCTTGGAGAGATAGTGCTGCTTGCAGTGCCATTCCTGTGCACACAGCAGAGCAGTGGCTAGAACCAGGGTAGAGAATTAGCCAGGGAGAGTTGGAGGCTAAAAGGGAAGGGAAGGCAGCCAGGGACAGAATATTGGGAAACATCTACATTTTAGTGACAAGAAGAGTCCAAAGAGTCTGCCAAGAAGACTGAGAAGGTACAGTTGGAGAGGTGGAAATTGAAAACCCAAAGAGAATGGAATCTCAGCAGCCAAGTTTGAAGAAGGATCTGGTCAATGGTGTCAAATGCTCTTTGGACCATCCCCATCACATAGGATAGGTCAGTTTCAGTTCCAGCAGGTTCTGTTGAAGAGAGCTCAAGTGCCTTGCCAGAAACAGAATCTCCAGCCCCATGGATAGGAAACTGGCCATACTGTCCATCCCATTACCTCCCAAGCCACAAGAGCACCCAGCAGAGACACTCACATGTGTCTTCTCTGCAAAGCTGCACGTGCAACCTTCAAAGAAACCACGAAGCAGCTACTCATTTTTAAAGGAAAAATACATGAACTCCACCAGCATAAGGAAGACATTAAGACAGGGTCGAGGAAGAGAAGGTCTCCCTCCACTTAATATTACCACTCACAGAAATAGTTGACTGAGCACATAGTCAAAAGTAAATAAATAATTAATTAAAAAACCTTTTTAAAAAGCAAGAGCTGAAATAGTAACTCTGTTTCCCATCTCTCACCACCAGAAAACATGGGGCACAACACGTCTCTACAGCACACATGTGTTTTCTGGCTTAAAAATCCCTGGGAGTAGCTTGGGGGTGGAAGGAAATGTGAAAAGCCCAGGACTCAGGTGAATGCAGCCAGAGACTCTTACTGAGGGGTCTTCAGTCCATGGCAGGACTCGTGGGGAGCTGGGGTGAGAGACACTGTGCAATTTTACTGCCATGAAATTGGCTCCAGATGTAAGTGACAAAAGGTGTTTACTCCCTGCTGGTGCCAGACACACAGAGAACCAGAAGTGCTTACCATCTCAGGTTCATAATTCCCAGGGCTGGGCAGCAACCCCACTGAGTCTGGCCAGGGCTCATGGTGATGGGTGGACCAGGGCTGTCTGTTGCTTGGAAAAGGCTATTTTGAATGTAATGATTTTCAGATGAGGACTGTGGGTTTGGGGGAAGGCACTGCGGCTAGGGTCTAGAGGGGAAAGGGAAGGGAAGAAAAGAGGTGTTTCCCTATGAGGCAACAGAACTGACACATGTCTTGTCAGCACCTACTCCTGGTTTAATTTCCAGAGACCAGCTCTGCCCTGAAAGAGTGGAATCGCAGCATTGTCTGCTGTGTTCCCAGATCTCCCCGATCCCCCCAAACCCATGATTCACAAGTATGTAGCTTCCTGAGAGCATGTCTCCCCTTCGGTTGACATGGGGCCAGCTTGGGGGTGGAGGAGCTGGGCAGCTGCGGACCCAGACGGGATGCTGACTGACAGCTCTGTGGCCACTGCAGACGGGAGGGGTTAGATTCACCCACTCAAAGTGGGTGACTAGTGTGGAACTGCCTCTCCCGCCTTCTCTCAGTGCAACTGGCCGAGACCGAAGGCTGAGGGGAAAGGGTGTTCTCTGGCTTAAAGCGCCCCCTAGCACCTGCCAGAGGGATAGGGCTCTGTGAGCTCTCCAAGGAGCTACTACCTGCCTATCTGAATAGTGGGAAGGGGTTGGTTGGACCAATCAATTCGACTCATTCAACCAATACTTGCTGACTTTGTTACCAACACTGTCTTCAAGGGGCTTCCTCTAACCAGGAAGGGAAACCGATGGATAAACAATCACATTCTTGTCAGCTAAGTGGTATGAAAGAAAGGAGCACAGGGTGCTGTGGGAATACACTGCAAGTGATTGATGAAGACTGGGGAGGGGAATTAGAGAAGGCTTTCTGGAGGAGGCGACATTTAAACTGCAATAGGAGTTCAATGAATTTTGAAAATAAGATATAGAGACAATAAAAGACATATTTCCTGACCTTTTAGTGCTTATGACCCAAGAAGTAAACGGACAGATAAACATTTAAACAGGGCTCTATCAGAAACAAGAGCTTCAGTCTCTCCTAACACTTCATCATCACAATCTTTGTTTTCAAGGAGAGAACAGAGAGAACAAAATAGGAACTCAGTAAGTGTTGATTGAGAGATTGATGGATGTGCTTCAGTCTTGGGCACATTCGATTTGTCTCAAACCTGTTTAAATGGCAAGATCTATCTTCCTTTCCTTGTCCTTGAGAGTTTCCCATGGAATCCTAAGACTTTTTGAGGCAAGGCGGGGGCTTGGAGACCATTAAGTTATAGCTTTCATCCAATAAACACAGAAATTGAGGTCTGGACAGGTGAGATGACTTGTCCACACACACAACTCTTCTTCTGCAGCATTTGGAACCAATCTCAGGTCTTTGCTTCTTTTTTTTCCCCCACCCCAGCCTCTCTTTGTCCCCCAGAAATAAAGTTTCATGCATTTCTTTGAAGCAATGTGTTTGGAATGTTTTCAAAAACTATGAAATAATAATTTAGAAAGGGAAAAAATAAACACACAGGAGATAAACCTCTGAGGAGAACAGAATGGTATTTGTTCTGATTGGCTCAGAGGTGATTATTATCATGATGGAGAACCTTTTAGCGAGGGCAGGGGGCAGGCAGGACTGTCCATGTGTTACACACTGAACAAAGAGACTCTGAAACAAACTCATCTGCAGATCTGACATGCAAATTCAGGAGCACGAGTGGCTGGAGTTTCCATGACTAGGGTGCAAGCATTAGGTCATGAGCTGCGGCTGGGGGGACTGAGGTCCACGAGTGCGTAGGAGAGAGCCAGGTAAGGAATCAGGCAGCTGCAAAGCAATCCTGGCTCAGCCACAAGCTGACGGTGAGAGGTAATTTTCTCACCTGTCTGAACCTTATCTTTCCCACCTATAAAATTAGGATGAGTAGTCCCTGAGGTCCTTTTAGAGGACCTCTAAATGTCTATGAGAAACTTCTCGTAGATTCCAGCATCCTGTAACTTGATATGAAGGGGGTGGACATGAACTCACCTTCCCTAGAAAAGTTCCAGGAAAGGGGACATCAGGGCAGCCTGGGAGGTTTGAGGATAGCCCAGAGAGATTTTCAAACTTTGCAGTTTTTCTGAGATTTAAAAATCTATCCTTGTTCTTAGCTGTCAGGAGAAGGTAGGAGAGCTGGTATAGTCATTCTTACCATTAGTCGCAGGTCCGCTCCAACTAGCTTATAAAATCGTCTTGAAAAAGTAATTCTTACATATTATTAAGTCTAAGGACACCATGACATCCAGATGGATGCCTGTGAGGTCTGCTTGCTGGAGGGGCTGACCTTGGCAGTGGGGTCCTCTCCTTCACAAGGATTCATGGAGCTTATTCTTTCTCTTCCTCAGGGTGAGGACCGGGCTGAATTCTCAGGGGCACAGGGGAGTCCCCTAGAGTTAGATATTAGGGAGAACTTCCCAACTGAAAGGGAAGCTAAACTCCAAAGATGCTTCATGGACCAGCTTAGGATGGGGAGCGGGAGGAAATAAACCAAAAGGCAATTTCATTACCTTTCAGTTGGAAATACAATCAAATTACTCTTGGTGCTTACAAAATTAAGTAGTTGCCATAATCAAATGCTTCAGATGCTTTCTATAAGGAACTTGCTGCTTGAGGTTCAGCAAAAGTTACCTGACTGATACTCCTGTTCTAGGCAAGCCTTCCCTTGGAGAAAATACTGGCATTTTGGACAAAAGGATAGAGTGAAAAGAAAAAAAGAGAAGAGAGGGCCTTTATCACATAAGATGCTTATCCAAAGTGGACTTGGTCTGGAAAGGCTTATAAAACCTTCCACATGACTGGCACCATGCAAGGATAAGCAAAACTCTCAAATCCCACCAAGTATGCCCTCATTCAACCTGGATCCTTGAAGTGGCCTCTGGAGTGTCCATTGTTCCAGACTCTATGGGCTGCTGGCCATACCCACACCCAAGTCTCCTGGGACCCTATTTTGTATTCAGAGGGCTAAAAAAGCGGGGTAGCCACATATCTCAGGTCTCAAAGTATTTCTAGTGTGGTTGGGGAAATGATACAATTATATTCCATGAAACAGTGGGCTAAGTGCTGAAGTAAACATTGAAGAGGGAAAGATCTATCTGGGCCAGGCTATAGTTAGAGTTAAGGTAGAAAGGGGCTGAAAAGTTGGGAAGGGGATAGGGCAGAAAAATGTGGAAACTTGATTCCTTCCTTATAGCTACAATTCTTATGGGGGGCGGCAAAGGAGTTTTAAAAATGTTCTCGGAAATACCATTTTCAATGAAATTTTCTCTTCTGCCATCCCAGTGTCACTTCTCTGAGGTGTAAATAGAGTTTCTGAGAAAAAGTTGAACTTGGATTTCTGAGGAGTATTTTGTTCCAAACTCTCTGCATTTCTATAGCCAAAACATTCAAGTCTCTTTCTAAACAGACTGAGTTAGGAGAGAAAGGGAGAGAGACACAAGAATAGAAAGACAGAGGACTCCAGCTGCAAAAGGGCATCTGCACGGTGACAGCTAATTACTGCTGAAGTCCAGGGAAATAAAATCTTTCTTCCGGTGCAAATGAGTGAATGGAGTTCCTGGCTGCTTGCCAAGTCATGTCACCTTTCTGTGCCAGTTTCCTCATCTGGAAAGTGTGAAACTTTGTGTTTTTCCTATCGAAAAATTTTTTTGTGAGATATAATGAGGTGTGGCATGGAAACTGTAAGGCAGAATCAAGATGTTACTTAATAATAAGGAAAGTCAGAGTATTAGTTATTAGCAATTATCCATTATGGCTAGTGGTCTAAGATCCTGGATAGTTCTCCAGAATCTGGTGTAAGTTACCCCAGTTTTGGATCAATTCACCCCCAAATTCTTTGCTGAAGGATGGAGACTTGTCTGGCCTTGGTGGGGTTACCATTTCCTCCTGCCCTTTCTACTCACTGTTTTTCAAATAAGCTCAGGGCCTTTGCACTTGCTATTCTCCCTGACTGGTGTTCTCTCCTCCCAGATTTCCTCCTGCTCCTTCTCCTTGCTCACCTTTCAGCTAGAATGTCACCTCCTTAGAGAGACCTTCTCTCACTACCCCACAGAAAGCAGTAACCGCCCCCCCGCCCCAGTGATTTCTAACCCATTACTAAGTTTTGTTTCTTCATGGTACTATCACCACAGAAAATTACCCGGTGTACTGGTGAATTCACCAGTGAGTGCACACTGCCTGCAACTTTCATGGAAGCAAGGACTTTGTTTTGCTCATTCCAACATCCAGAACAGTGTTTGTTGAATGACTTCACAGTTTACTCTGGGTGAGCGCCGGGAAACAACAGTCCATCCCAGCCTGCTCCAAAGGGCAGATGGCCTCCTCACATCCAGGAAAGTCGGGGGTGGGTGTGTAGGTTGTCAGTTGGTCCTTTCCCCTCTGGCCGGGCTCTCTCCAGAGAAGGTGGAGAGTTAGCCTTTTCCCCTAGCCTTTCCACCAGGCGCAGTCAGGGTCTCCAGGACCTAGCCTTTGCACCAGGCCTGTGACCCGAGGACGGGCTGGTGCTGTGGCGGGAGGCAGTTGATTCTGGTTTGGGTCAGAAGTGCTCAGAGAGAAGGGTGGGTGTGTAGTCAGGGTACTGGCGAGGTGGGGCACGGGAGCGCCGCTCCGGGGGCCACTCGGCAAGCGGAGGTCCCAGGCGCGTTCCAGTTCACCCACTCCGGTGCCCACAGCCGCATTATTCCCTATAAGGATCTGAACGGTCCGGGCCGGCCCCGCCCCGTCGGCCCGCGCCCCCGGCCCCGCCCCTTTCGGAGGGCCGATGAGGTAATGCGGCTCTGCCATTGGTCGCAGGGGGCGGGCCCCGAGTGCCCGAGAGGGGGTGGCCGGGGGACCCGCACTATATCACTCGGCAGCCCGGCAGCGCGCAGAGCGGGCAGCGGGCGGGCGTTCAGACGGCTTCTCCTCCTTCGGCTCCTCCTGCTCCGCCCCAGCTCCCACTCCTTCGCCCGGAGAGACCGGCGGCCCGCAGAGTCGTGCGCCCGTGCGGAGGCAACGTCGCTGCGCCCCATCCCGTCCCGCTGGGCACTCCCAGGGCAGCGCGCCCGAGGCCAAAGTTGCCCCGCACGGCCGGGCAGGCGAGCTCGGGCTGCAGCGGCCCCTCCAGCGGCGCACGACAACTTTGGAGAGGCGAGCAGCAGCCTCAGCGGCGGCAGCGACAATGACTCCCTGGCTCGGGCTAGTCGTGCTCCTGGGCAGCTGGAGCCTGGGGGACTGGGGCGCCGAGGCGTGCACATGCTCGCCCAGCCACCCCCAGGACGCCTTCTGCAACTCTGACATAGGTAAGCGCTCCGGGTGTTCCCGCCAGAGCCCTCGCGGTGCCCGCTCTCGCGCTGCAGCCCGGCCTGGGGCGCAGCCCCGGGTGGCATGGCGAGCCCCGAGCCTTTTCTCTGCCTGAGCTTGGGGTGGGGTGGCGAAACTCAGTTTCTCCGGTCGGAGGATCTGGCATAGCTGAAGGGGCAGATGCCCTGCAGAGAAAATCCACAGTGGCTGAGTGAACCCCTTGCAACCTTTGCTCTCCTTTTAGGGCCTGAGGTCCCTACTGGTCCTTTTGACATCTGGAAAATTTCCCTTTTCACTATCACCAGAGGAAGGGCTGGGGGAGAAAAGGGTCGGAGAGGGTTCCCAAAACTTGGAATGCCAACTAACTAAAGTACTGGGATGTTCAGTAGTTTTTTAAAAAGTTGCCATCCATGTGCACAAAAGTTGCAGGAGAATCTTGAAGTTTTCTGAGTTTGCATTTTAGCCTGCACCCATGAAGTTCATTCTTTTCGTTGAGACCCAACCCAGCCTCCCACTTTCCAGGCAAGGGCTAAGCGAGCTTCTTGGACTGCCAAGTGTGAGTGCATGTAAGGGGGGAAATGGGAAGAAAGCTGTGGGGTTGACCATCTCCCGGAGGAACCGTATTTGAGAGTGTTGATAGCAAGCAGGAGCGGCGTGTGTGAGGGATCACTTAGCACATAGCTGTGAGAATTCACAGGAAGGCTATTTTTCTTCCTTGAATGTGTGTGGGGAGGGGGAGAATGAGCAATGGAAAACAGATTTGTCACCAAAAGAACAAAGATGCCAAGGGTCACATCATGGTGACAATTCCAAACTGGACTTAGTGTCTTGATTAGAGACACAGCAAGAGGTAGAACCAGTTTTTATCCAGGGCCTTGCAAGTGTCCTGGGAGAACTTGTTTGGGAGTGTTCGGGACATTGGTGTTTGGATGGCTAGAGGTGGAGTAGCAGCTTGAAAACATCTCTCCTTCTCTTTCCAGCTCATAAAGCATGCAAGTCCAGTGGCCCCTGCTCTGTGTGTGTGTGTGTGTGTGTGTGTGCGTGTACTGGGGCTGGGGCTGGGGCTGGGGTGGGGTGGGGCACGGTCTAGCTGCCCTCCGCCTGCGTCGATTCAGAGGTGAAGAATGGAGCGTGTGTGTTTTAAGTCATAAAGAAGAAGGAAAATTTTCCACTGGGTCCTGGGTGAGGGCCTCCACAAGTGTGCTGCAGGGGAGGAGGGGGGAGGAGACAGGAGCCTGGTAGGGGAGGCAGCTGAAGTCGGGAGGGGCGCTGCTGGTGGGCCCTGCTGAGCCTAGGAGAAGTCAGGGAGGTGGCTGTGGTGACCAGAAGGTCAGTCCAGTTGGCAGGCGTGGGTGTTTATGTGACCCGGGGTCACCCTTGTTGGAGGATTCCTGGGGCCCATGCTGTGCACCCTTCCCTTTCCCCGGGGGAATCTGGCTGGCCCCTCGGTTTGTGGATTGCCTGGAGGATTCTTTTGGGCTGCCTGAGGCCCGGAAGGTTTTCTTCCTTCTCCTCTGACTGCTCCCACCCCAATTCCACTTGGCCTGTCCCTCCTCACCCCCCTGGTGACACTGCCACCTGAGTAGTGCTGGGAGCTGCTGCTGCTGGGCTTTTGCTCGGTGAGGAGGCCAGGAAGCTGACAGGTGGAGTCAGGGCACCCTCTTCTGCCGGACAGTGGCTTGGGTGTGTTCGCTTGGATTTTTTGGTGTGTGGGGAGATGGAGACCTCATGACTCCCCCTTGCCCTTGGCTTTTGGGTTTTCACCCTGGAAGTTCACCAGAGAACAGTGGAAACAGCAGTAAGGAGACCCTGCTTTTAATGGTTGCACTGACTGACTCTTCGGTTTCCTGCCTTGGGTCTGGGCTGATGCAGGGAGTTTCTTGCAATTTCTCCGGATTGATTCAACAAATCCCCACCCTCGATAAACTGCCCAGAGAAAAGCTAAGTTACTAGGAAGTACCCGAAGACCAGAACCAGGACCCGTAGCGAAAATAAAAAGGAAACAAAAAAAATTTTCGGTACGCTGGCACCAATCCAGAACTGTTCTGCCTGGGTTTGGTGCACTGCACTAATGGCAGGGATGAGATAATGCTTTTAAAAAATGGGAGGTGTGGATGTGGGCTGCTTGCTTGTTGACCTCGCTGCCTTACAGTACCCCGCTGGTGTCCAGTAGGTGGCTCCCGGTTTTCCTTGCTGACAGAGCCTTTCTGGTGTCCAGTCTGGGTTGAAGCTCTGCCTGTCCTCTCCCTGAAGGAAATGTGCAGGAGCTCCCCATTCTCCTTGACCCTTATGACCCCACCAATCAACGCTGTAGCCCATTAAAGATGCTCAAGCCAGACCACCATCTTCCTCTTCCAGAACCTTCCCGGCTGTTTTCTCTTCGTGGCTGAGTGCCATGCTGCTGGGCAAAGGGCACTGTATGCCTGACTTGGCCCTTTCTAAAGAACCCCCATGGCCTTCCCTCTCCTTTCTCCTCATCCACAGGTGTCTCTTTTTGCCTTTCTCCCCCCAGACCCTGGGCATTGGCACTGCTTTCTGGGTGGGGAGGAGTTAAAAGGTGTTTCTATGGCAACTCCAGGCCCTGCACCCTAGTGAAGTGTTTAGGAGAAGAATAAACTACATGCCGGCTTATAAAACATACCGTGGGGGAAAGAAAAGGACTTGGCAGCAGCCAGGATGTCTGCGGCCCCCTCCACACCACTCAGTGCCCCTGAAACTCCTGACAAAACCTTGACTCTGGAGGAGGGAAGGGAGGGGGCTGGGAATGAAGGAGGCAGCCTTGGCTGGGTAGACCTTGCTCCAGCAGCTCTGTCCAGCTCAGGAAGGGTTAGGCAATGCCAAGAGCCTTCTGAAAATTGGTGTGTGTGTGTGTGTGTGTGTGTGTGTGTGGTTTCTGCAGGAGGCAGGCAGCAGAGAGAGAGAATTTTGCTCCAGAATGCCAAGCCCTTCTCTCCAGCCTCCTTTGCATAGAGGAATGGGGCTGTGCCATGGAGTGTTGGGGGCCTGCCTCCTGAGCCTGTTGGGAATTCAAGAGTGAGGCTCAGCCTGGGGGCCCACTGCCAGCCCTGGAGGACAGTCTCTGGATATCTCCGAATTGTTTTGACAGGGACCAGTGCCAGCAGATTCTTTCAGTATCAGATCTGAGGTTGTGGTTTTAGCAAAGAAGCCATTTTCAAAGAAGCCAGACCCATTCCCTCACACACACACACACACACACACACACACACACACACTTTTACACTCCACACTGGGCTTTGTGACCAAAGGAAAATAAAAAAGATCAGACTTCAGAGAGGAGCCAGCCACTTGGGGAGGGGACCCAGGCTGTCTGAATCTTGGGAACCCTGGAAAGAGGAGAGCTGCTCTACAAAGGAGGGAAGGGACAGCTCTCAGACTCCTACTGGGCGCAAGCACTTCACAGATCCCTTGTCCTCATCCACCCAGCAACCTTCAGAGTCGGTATCAACACCCATTTTTTCCAGATGGAAAACATCAAGTCTAGGAGAGGTTGTGTTTGCCCAAGGTCACCCAGCTACTAAATGGTAAGGTGAATTTGTTCTTAGTTATGCCATTCTTCAAAGCTTTTTGACTTTCATTTACCCTTGACATTCTAAAGCAAACGACCCTTCCTTGGACTGAAAGGGAATGAAAGGTTAACATTCGAAGAATGACTTTACTTATTGATTTGGGAAAGTTTTCGTTAGAAATAAGAAGAAAGCCAAAATGACCTGGGGTTTTAAGTAAATATCATCGTATGGAAGGGAGAAATAATAATAATAATAATAATAATAATCATTAGTTTAGGGCATAAAGAGAGAAAAATAAAGGAGAATTTCTAATGTTCTTTGGCTATTAGAACTGAAAGAGACCCTCAAAACCACCAAGTCACGGTAAAATAATGACTCAGTTTATTGCACTGAGACCCAGGGAGAAGTAAAGCTAATGGAGACAAGACATCTTGGGCTTCAAGACTCTTCCCCTTCTAGATGGGGATGAGTTGGGGCTGCCCAGGGCAAGATGCCCAGTCTATGTAGATGGCTGGTGTGGTGGCAGGAAGACCGGAGACTGGGTCCCAGCTGGCTGGAGAAGGTGCCTCTCCCACAGTTCTGTGTCCCTTTCAAAATCCCTGGATAGATAAGGCTAGAAAATGGCCACAGAAGTGGCTTGGGTGGAGGGACTTTTGTTTGTTTTGCAGGAACAGCAGGAACCATTCAGCTCCACTGCTGAATGGCACATTCCAACAGGTTCATTAATTAAAAACAAAAACAACAACACAATTCTCCATTGCATTTGGCTTTTACCATTCCAGCCAGTATGGACAAGGAGGCCCCTTCTTCTAGCTTTTGTCATTGTCAACTCCTGGGTGGCCTTGAGAGGCAGCGTGGGGTGGTGGAAAGGCTGTGGGGCGGGCAGAACTGGGCTTAAATCCTTCCCCCGGGGCCTGTTGGTGGTGTGCACTTAGGCACGTTACTGGATGTCTTTAAGTTTTGGTTTCCTCATTTATAAAAGGGGAATAATAATTTGCAACACCTTGGCCCTTTAAGTTTTCTCCACATTTTAAAAATCACAAGTATTCTAAGAATACATTCTACATCCATGTGTGTATGTAACTGTGTGTACATGTGTATCCATCCATCATCTATCTATCTATCTATCACCTACCTAAAATTCAAAAGGGCTAATGTCCTTTTTGACCACTTCCTCTAATTCTAGCTTCTTCTCCAGATTGTTTTCTCCCTATGCATTTACATACATAGGTACCCAAGGGAAATTTATAGTAGTTTTTCCCTTAGACTCATGAATGGTAGGATACCATAAATAGTGGAATACAACATACAGCATTCTGCTTTTTATAACTGAACAATGTGTATTAGGGCTTGTGCTCCGTTAGTACACATATATATCCACTTCATTCTATGTATAGTATTCCATGGGATTATAATTTTTAAAAGCTAACAGGTATAGAGTGGTTATTATGTGCCGGGCACCATTCTAAATAGTTAACATGCATTAACTCATGTAATTCTGTCAATAGTCCTATGAAGCAAGTGTGTCATCCCCACTTTACAGATGAGGAAACTGAGGCTTAGAAAAATTAGATAACTTGTTCCCAAGATTATAGCAGAGCCTGTATTTAAAACCCAGCAGGCTGGTTCTAAAATATAATCAACTGCTATACTAGATGTTAATTGCCTTATATTATATAATATTATATATTACTCTATACTATTATATTACTATAATATGTATCCCTGTAAGTATAGAATGTATTTATTTAGCCATTTCCCTATTGATAGGTGTCTGGGTTTCTAATAGCTTTTCCTGTTTACAAAGAGCACTGCTATAAACAGTTGTCTAATTCTCTTGTTCACGTGTGCAAATATTTCTTCATAGCAAATATACAACAGGAATTACTGGACATAAGTAGGTATATTTTACATTTTAACAGCACCTGCCAGTTTGCCCTCCAGAGTGGCTCTGTTCACGTAGTTTCTTTTTGGATGTGCAACATGAAGGAATGGAGGGACCGTCAGAACCCTGTGCTGGAGAGACTTCCATGCCTCTCTCAAATGGGAAAGCAGTTTATAATTTTTCTTGATTTTTCTGAGGTTTTTTCTTGTTGCTTATCCTTTTGTCCCTCCAAAAGAGAGCAAAATTAGGGCCACTTAGATTAAGTTGATGGGAGTATTTTTATAGGGGGAGAGAAAGGCTTAAGTGCCCGGAAAGCCATGGCTCTTGACTTGATGCAGTTTGGGAATCATTCGGTTGAAGATGGTTTTCTTTTTTTTTTTACTTTCATAGTAAGCAAGGGGCCTTTCATTACCTTAAGTTGCTTGACTTTGGGGTTTGCCATGAGCTCAGGTTTAGGCACATGTGGCTGTATGTTGAAGACAAGTGTGCAGGTTTTTATTTGCTGACTCAAAGATGTCCCCTTGTTGACTGGCCCTACCCAGACTTATGGTGACAGTGAGGGGACTCATCCCTTTGTTTCCCTACTGCCCTTGCTGTTGCATTTGGATGGTGCTTGGATGGGAATGGTGGGAGGCCATGGGGAATGGAGATGGACTGCGGAGAGGAAAGCATGGTGGGTTCTAGCCAAGAAAGATGCTGGGGTCATTATAGGAGCTAGAAGGGCTGGTTTAAGAGAGAATTTCACTGTCCTGATTAAAACCCTTCATTGAACTCTTGGGATGAAGTGTCATAAAATGGTTCTAATGAGGACCAGTCTGATCCCTGCCTCCTTCTTCATCATCCTCTCATCACTGGCCCTTCTAGCTACTGCTGTTCAGATTCTTCATCTGGGTCTTGGCCCATGCTGTCCCCAGGTTTTGAACACCCTCATCAACTTCCCATTCTTCAGGTCTCATTTCCCTGCCCACCTCCCTGGCATTGGTGTAGAAGAATAGTCACGCTGTGCCCACATTTTGAACATGCTGAAAAATACTATCTTTAGTGAAACCCAAATTCTCCAAAGCTGCGTGGGAAATTCCCAGAGTAGGTCATTTTTGGGCTGGGAGAGACCTAAGGGCTGTATTTTACCCAAAGGGACACATCTAACCCCTCTGAGAGAGGAAGCACCTACTCTGCTGTCTGCATTACTTCATCAGTCAGGTCCCATCTTTGGGCCATAAAGCTCCATTCATACTCCCAGAGAAACAAGCCTGGAGATTTCTAAATGCCACTCCAGCAGGGGTCACCAAAAATGATAACTACCTTTCCCTCAGGTGTATTTACTGTGCTTCAGGCACTGTACCAAAATCCTTGCTTGCCTATCTGTCACCCTGTGAGGTAGACATGACCCATCCCAACTGCCTGCTGAGTGATCTGAGGCTAAAGGGGTAAAATTGCTTGTCCAAGGCCATACCTCAAAGCAACAGAATCTACACTTGTTTCGTCTATCCAAAAGTTGTGTTCCGAATCAGGATAGATCAAGGGCTAGGACTCTTTAGCCCTGGAAGATGCTACCCCTTTTGCAACTTCCTCCACATTGTTTTTTTGACTCCCGACTCCCAGCATTCCCCTTAGTATGCTTCTCTTTGATTTTCTTCCATAGCCAACCTCTCCAGCTCTGGCCTCCCCTGCCGCCCCCAATTTTATTGCCGTGTGGTTCTAACGAAACCGAGCCTTGAACCCTATTTCTAATCTCTATCGCGGTGCTCCTTCCACTGAACCAGTCTTTTCAATGCTGAGGACTATTTTTATTAATTTTCTCTCGAAGTTGGGAAAAATTACCCGCCATATTTTGCATGTCAATGATTTTTCCATGAAAGCCAGTTAAAATATATTTATAATGGCTGATAACAGCCATTTTTTTCTGACATAATCAGCTAATACACAAACTAATTGCAGCCAAAAGCAATGAAACTTGGTGTCCTCTTAAGCTTGAGAAGTTTCTCATGGGTTATTGGATGGTTTATTGTATGACTTGGGTTGGCTTACTGAAGTGCCGAAGACAGCTCATAGACCCTTGGTAGATCACTGTTCTTCACTCCTCTGAGAGTCGTTCTTTAGTTTTACACCAGTTCACCACCCCTCCGTGTGGGCAGGCCCACACATTTATGACTCTTGCCATCTTTCTGTTTACGCACAGCGCTAAGAACGGGCTGGTGGAGCTAGCAGGTAACCCACATGTCCTGGTTAAGTTGCATACCCTTCCAGAGGAGGTGAAATGGGTTCGGGTGTTTGTCTTCCTGTATTAATCTCTGATGGGCTGGAGTAGACAAGCATGCATTGATTCTAGCTAAAGGGACTCACTAAATAGAGTTTGACAGGAGGTCACAAGGTGTCCATCCCAGCCATAGTGGAATGAAGAGAAGTTTTTGCTCGGTTGCTAAAAAATTAGTGTCTAGAGAAGGGGAGGGGGCCTAGAGAAAATGTCCTGATTCATTTATAGGCATCTGTGAGCCCGGGATGGTTTGGCTGCCACAGAAGGAATGGTCCATGCTGCCCAACACCCAGTTCTGATTTATGTTCATGTAAATCGTATCATCTAACAGTGGCATTCACAACACAGAGAGGAGAGATGCTAAGTATCCCCAGCCTGCAGCCACCTGGCTGTTTGTGGGAGTAGGGAAGGGAGGAGAGCTGTGAGATTTGGCCTCAGGGAGCCCAAGGTAAAGTTCAGCCAGTGGAAAAACAGAGCCCCCCTGAATGACAAGGGGGTGGATGGGGGGGGAGAGGGGAAATCCTGAGCAGATCAGAGCCATTCTAGAACCAGAGACCTTAAATATTGCATGGAAATTATCCCCTCACCTCCTCTCATCTTTGATCCCTCTCAGAATGAGGGCACAAGGCATCTGAGAGCCCAGTTGCCTGTAGAGAAGGACTGTTTCATTCAGAAATTCAGGGCTCCTGCAATCCCCCAGATTGAGGCATGCGAAGGTGAACCTTGCAACCTGGGTCAGAGCTCATGAGGACATGGTTTCATGACTTAAAGGATCACCAGTGTTTGGCTGAAGTGCCTGTGGTTCATGAGTTAGGAGGGATTTCTTTTTGACCTGGACTTGATCATCATGAATAGACTCATAGCCTTTGAGATTTGGAAACGTAGTAGCTCTTGTGAGCTCTGCTATTCATGAGCTTGGGTGAGTTCTCTGGCCTCAATTTGCTCATCTGCAAAATGAGGGGGGAATGATAGTACCACACCGGGTTGGTGAGTAAGTGAAACAACTCAAGGAAAATGTTTAGCACAGAGTCTACCACATACTAAAAGCTCAAGAAATAACAGCTTTTAGTTGTGGTGTTGTGATATTATATGGCAGAATGCATATTCCCACTTTATTTTTGGTTGGGAAAATGGGGCTCTGAGAGATGTGATTTCCTCCAGGGCCACATACAGAAGGCTGAGTTTCAAAATCATGGTTGTTTGACCCCTATCCCTCAGTCTAATGCTTTCCCACTTAACCACACTGCCTCCCACAAAACAGTGAAACCAATAACCAAGTTCCCTACTTTAGAGTCTTAAGTCCACTTGATCTTATTTGATGATCACAACATTCCACCAAGGAAAGCAGGATGGGGAGGGTCATTGTTCCCATTAAACAGATGTGGATAGTGAGAACTGGTATGATTCCAGAGCTTAGTCACACAGCCCACACGTGGAATTGGGAGGCCAAGTCCTATACTCCTAGACTCTGATAGGCACAGGTAGAAGATGCTGGGGTAGCCAATGGGAGGGCCTGGGAAATGGATCAGTGACACTGGACTTGGATGTTGAGTCCATATCCCCTGTCCCCATCTAGCCCCATCTGTCCTGGGGTTGGGAGATGTGCAGTGTATAGGACTGAGAACTGGCCTGGAGTCAGGACACCTGAGTTCTAGCTCTGAGTCACCACCTGATTTTGGAAATACCTTGGTGATGTCAACTTCTCCAGATTTCAGGCTTTTATCTGTAAAATAGCAGGATTGGCTCTATGTAGTGTGTATGGACCTTTTTCACATATACTTCTAGTAATACTATTTTCCTGAATGCTTACTATTGTCAAGTTCTCTTCAAAGGGGCTCTCTAGTCTAGCTGAATAATTGAGCACCTAAATCTATCAACAACACCTTTTAGGAGGTAACTTCTTTGGAAATATGGTCTATTAAGATAAGAGCCAGGATCTCTGTGCTTGTAAAAGCAGATGAGGGCTTCAACTGAACAAAACCGCTAATGAGCTGACATACTTTATCGGATGACATATTTGACAACCGAACTTCCTGTTGGAGAAGAACTGATTTGCCAAACAGACAGCAACCCTGCAGACCTAGTTGATGGCTAGAATTTAAAATCAAGGTCACTTGGTGTCTGTCATTGATGGGTGGAGAGCTTGGTAAAAATTCTTCTGATCCCCATTAATACCACCACTGAAGCTGATGGATAAGAGGTGGGATTTAGACTCATTATTCACCAAAACAAAGTCTTTCTGATCCACAGTCTATCTGAGCAGTCCCTTGCTCCAGGAAATGTGGCTAATGGCTTGGTTCAAACCTCTGTAGCTGAGAAGACCTCTCTTGTGAAAGCCTGGCTCAGATGAAGACCTGTGATTAAAACGTGTCTGATCTGATGGAACCTGGCGCACATGAATGAGGAGGGAGTTTAGAAGATGCAGAGCAAACATGTGCCCTCTTGGGCAATCACAATCCACTCCCCTCCCCAACAATAGGACAGAAACCTCCAAGTTTCCGTGACTGTAGCTTCCTGATACAAATGTTTACCAGAAGCACAGCGAGATGCAAGAGAATCCCAACATCCATATTGTTCTCAGGGTACATTTCTAAGCAAATGAGTACAATGCGAAAGGGCTGCACCTGAACCAGCCAAGTGTAGGTGTGAGTTCCAATTTGTTCTTTGATTCTTTCTTGGCCTGGGTTTTCTTACTTCTCACCTAGGTCAGATCACAAACCCTAATGCCTAAAGAGACCAGTCACAGAAGCTGGGTGCTTGCCTATGAAACATACGGAAACATTACTCATTTCTACCAAAAAAATATATATGCGGTTACCTAGTCTCTTGTTTTCCCACTGTGGAGGGATAAACGGGTACTAAAAATATTTCTTTATTCTAAGACAAACAACAAAACAACAGGCAAATGTGATGTTAAGTATCAGCTCATCTTTGGCCTTGGAGTGGGGGAGGCAACAGAACATGGTAGCAACAGTGTGAGCTGAAGCATCCATGTGCCTTCTCCAGGGGACAGAAAGGACTCAGCTCCAGTCTCTCAGAATGGGAGCCTAGGAGTATTACCAGATTTCCGGTCTCTTAGGAGAAGCTAGATATCCAAAATTTTAACATGAAATCTTCTGATTTTTAAAATGTTGACACAATTAAAGAGAAACACACACATGTGTGGGGGCCAAACAAAACATGTCCTTGGGCCAGATTCAGCCTTGTGACTTAACAGTTTTGTGACCCTGAGTCTAGAAGGTCTGAATTTCTTCAAGCTGTAGGATCTCTAGGTGAGTAAGATCAACTGTTTTTTCAGGCAAAATGATGTACCTTGTTCTCTGTTTTACCAGAGAATACTGCTTATATGTTTGTTACCACACTTTCCACGGTTCCTGAGGAAGGTCAGAGCACAGGTTCTTGAGTTAGACTGCCTGCCTGGTTCAAACCTTGGCTCCATCAACAACTAGCTGTATATCCCAGGCAAGTCAATCTTTCTCAGCCTCATTTTTCTGATCTGTAAAATGGACTACACCATAACAGTCCTCTTAACCTCATAGGGTTGTGGGAGAATTCATTGAGATAATGGAAGTCGCAGGCTTGGCCCACTGCCTGGCATGTAGTGAGGGTTTGATTAACGTCAGCCATCATTTTATTACTACTAGGTGCCTCCCCCAGATGATGAGCCAGCTGGAGTATGGAGTCACATCTTAACCACCTCACTGCCTGATGCATAGTAGGCATGAGATAAAAGTATCTTGAATGAAGGGGGACCTTTGAGAAAGATATTTTTCCAGCCTTCCCAGGCAATAGTGCACTAGCTCTGGGTATATATCACAGAGGGAGAGAGAGACAAGAGAAATCAGTTTTCACATGTTAAGCACTGACCAGCTCTATAAGAAAAAGCTGTCCTAAGCTGCTAGGATAGCATGCTACACAGTGGCAATTGTCCTGGAAAATGAAACCAAAGCCCTTGGCCATCCTTTTCCGGCAGACAAGGTAAGAACTGGCTGGGGCAACCAGAGTGCAGATGTCAAAGCTCAGGTGCTCAAGAGTGTGCTCACATCATGGGATGCTTTGGCGGCTTGACGGATTTTTATTTATTCAGGGCCCCTTTAACCAAAGTAGATTCCTAGAGGGTCTTAAAATTTAATGCCCCACCTGGATAGTCAACATCTGTGTTTTATGTTATTTAAAAAAGTTAACCCCAAATAGTTCAAATTCCTTCTCTATCCCTTGGAGAAGAGTTTCTTATCGGGAGACTCACAAGCAGGGAGACAGAAAGGCCAAGGCGAGACCAGCATGGACTAGGAGAAATAATATGGAGAGCCGCAAACACAGGCCATGGATGTAGTTTTAAATTTGCTCATAGCCACATTAAAAAAAGGAAAAAAATAGGTCAAATGAATTTTAATACGATCTTAACCCAAGATTATCCAAAATAGTATTTCAACATGTAGTCAATTCCAAAATTATTAGTAAGGTTTTAAAATCTTTAAGTTTTTGAAATTCAGTATGTATTTTATGCTCATAGCACATCTAAGTTTGGACTAGTCGCATTTCAAACGCTTAGCAGCCACCTGTGGTTAATGGCCACCACATGAATAGGACAGTGCGGGTCAAGAGAATGTGTGCAAATGCAAGGCATCTTTTTTTCTCCTTCCAGTTGTTTAATGAGCTGTGCACAGAACTGTGGGGAAACTGGAGGTGCACTGGGCCAATCAAGGCTCCGAGGCTCCTGACTCAGCTTTGTGGCAAGTGACTTTCAGGCCATGTGGGTCCCAGTGCAGGGAACCCCTGTCCTCTGATATTGTAAGAGCCATGTGACCTAGTGCTCTCACTTGACAGATGGGGAAACTGAGATCCAGAGAGGTGTAGTTTGGCCTAAGAGACGGAGATGGAAAGAGAATAAAAATAATAATATTTGGTAACATTTAACATTTATGGAGTCGTTTTTATGTTACGTGATGAAGAAACCTGGCCTCAGAGGAGTGAAATACTAAAGCAGCTAATATTTATTGGCAGCAATTCTAAGAACTTCATATGCATATATATTGACTCCACTATTTTCTATAAACCTACACATTAGGAATTATTATCATTATTGTCACCATCATTCCACTTTACAGATGGGAAAAAAGGCTGAGAGAGGCTATGTCACTTGCCTAAAATGCAGTGAGTACGTGATGGAGCCAGGCTTTGAGCCCAGGCTGCTAGACTCGAGTCCAAGATCTTCATTACAAATTATGCCCAAAGTCAGCCAGCCGTGCAATGGCAAAGCTAGTGTTAGAGCTGGTACATCTGTTCCCTAGTCCAGGGTCTTCCTTCACCGTCCCGCTCTGCTGCCTGCATCATACTCCTCCTGACTTCCTAGCACTTTCTGCCTCACTGTGCTGCCAGTAAGAACCAGACCAGGGAGCCTCTGGACTCCAGCCCTGATTGAAGGGTCCAGGCAAAGCAAGCACATCTCCTCTGGCTTGGCTGATTCCCAGGCTGCCCAAGCCCCCGAAGGCCAAATTCCTGGCCCAGGGCAAGAGGGTGAGAAGAACACTTGTCCAATTCCGCCTTCCCAGTTGGGCGAGGTCAGTGTACCAGGTTGGAAAATGGTATGAGTCTAATTGCAGGGGGGAAAGCCTGAGAGGATTAGCGCTCTTTAAATAGACACCAGAAAACTAAGTATAGCCTTGCTGCCTGGAAATTGGTGGGTATTCCTGACACAGGCCATCCCACTTAGTAGGTGCTCAATAAATGCGGGTAAACTATAGAGATAAACAAATACTGAAAATGGGTCATTGGGGGGCCCTCAGCCAGTGAGACTGTGCTTTATATAAAAAGAACTTCAGACTTGGGTTATTTGGGTCTCCCTGCAGGCTGGAGACCTGTGTTACTTTTACTTGTCTACTTTTGCTGTCTTGAGGCCAGTGTTTTTTATTTTGGGGCCAGGTGAACAACAGGCAATTCGAATGTTAGAGAAAGATAAATTTGGTTTGCTTGTTGCCCTGCTACTCCACCAGGCTAGGGAGATGGGAATTATTTCCTTTCATTCTATTATCATGACTTTGGTGTTCTCTACAACACTTTGCAGATTCTAGTTCCTTGGAGCCTTAAGATAGGAACCTCCAAATCTGTCTTGAGACTCTCCATTCTCCAATACCGAGTTCCTGGGTCCTTCCTGAATGCTACCTCGTTGTCTGGTTCGGAAGAATCGAGGTTGCCTTCCTGGCAGAAATTTAGCACTGCGACCTCTTGTAATTTATCGGGTGAGTTGTGAGGAGAGGGGCAAGGAAGATTTCCATGTACTGTGGGAAAGCCTAAAGCAGTGTTTCCCAGGGTGTGATCTTCCGAACACCAGTCCTAAGAAATGTTCCTTCAGCCAACACGTTTAGCAAAGCTGTTTATTGTATTTCCCTCTTGGAGATGCACAGTGACCGTTAGCAATGTAAAGGCTCTGAGAAGCCCTGCTGCATGGTAACCTGTTTAGTTCTGTTTAATCCAGTGTTTTCTTGATCAAGGAACCAGTTTTTCCCAGAAATGTCTCTAAGCCCGACTGGTGAGACACTGCCCATGTGAGGATTCTGAAAACTACTTTTGCCCACTTGCCTGTACTGTGATTGCTGAGGAGGGAAGGAAAAAGTAAGAGATACTATCTGCACTGCACAGGGAAGTTGCTCATCTGGGGCTGCCAAACAGAATGGCTGTATCAGTGAGTGGGCACTTTATGGGGCTGGAACAAAAAGGAGGAAGGGAGGAGTGACCTTCAAGGTCAAACACTGGCCAGATTTAACGATCCAGCCTCTGCCCATGACTTGTGTTACAATCTTACCTCGCTCCGTTCTGGGCACACATCAGATTTTTTAAATCCTGGTATCCTGTTGATACCATTAGAGACTTGGTGGAAGGGAACTGTGGCTGGTGTGAATGTGACGTATTTAAGACTTGAAAGTCCAGGGGACAAGTATTGTGGAGAGAAGGTAGCAGAGGGGATATACCTACCCCTGGTCACCCACCGGTCTTAGCTTGAGCTCTCACCTCTCTGGTCTATGCTTCTTTTAGATGAGCATCTTAATCAGTTCATAGCTGGGAGCGCCTCTGAGAATCTGATTAAAGGTATACATACAAACTTCTAGAGTTTCTGACACCTTCCTGAAGGCCATTTATAATCATCCCCCATCCACCAATTCAGAACACTTGTCTTAGACAATCACTGAGTTGATGATGATGTGTTAAAACAAAGTAAAAAACAAATGAGACAAAACAAAACAAGAATAACCTAACTTAATCCAAAACTGTCTGAAAGTTAGTGGCACTGCAAATTCAGCAGTCACTTGGAATGTTTTGGTGCGTGAACTCATTGCTGAATATTTTGCCTCAGTCTACACAGAATCTGAGGTAGCCCAACTGGGATTCCATCTCCTAGTTCATGGCTCTGGGCTAAGGAAGTATGGATGCTCCCACCCTATGCAGTATATCAAGTATGTTCACATTTTACCAGAAGAGTCTTGGCTAGCTGGGATCCCCAGGGGGATATAGAATAGGGATTGGTGCCCCCAAGAGATAGGGCCCCAGGCCTGGCTCTGCTCCTTCTGGCTGTGTGATTCTGGGGGAGTCTCCTCTACTTTGAGGCCCCTTGATGCAGTTAATGAGAAGTCTTAGGTCCGAAGCCTTGACTACTCAGACTCCAGCTTTCAAGGTCTTTAAATAAGAGAGGGAGAGCAACAGAACAGCGTGGGGCTGGTGCAGGTGAAAGGCTGGGTGTTTGCCTACCCAACTCCCAGGGCTGGGCCTCCTGCCTGAACCCCAGCTCCTGTACCCTGAACTCCAGTTGGAAAAGCCCACGTGACTGTGGCCAGACTGAGGAGAAGCCTCAGGATGAAACTGCTTCCCCCTGGGCCAGGGGAAGGGGAAGTGGCCGGCCCGAGAGAAGCAGGTAGGGCTCTGGGGCCAGGAGGAGTGTGGGCTGGGGAAGAATCCCTGTCATGGGGCTCTGACGCCACAGGCCAGGCAGGCAGAGGATCCAAGCCAGCGGGGTCACTTGGCCCCTGCTCCTCCTCCTCGCCCCCTCCTTCATAATTTCCTATTTCCTGCCTCCTTCTCCTCTGACACAGTTATAAATAACTTCCGAGGCTGGCCTCAGGGCTTAAGCATAGGTGAGCCAGAGGAAAGTGGAGGGGACTAAGGTGGAGCTGGGTCCTGCCACTTAGGTTTCAGGTTGCTCAGGGGAGTTTTGTTTTCTTGTTTTTTCCAGTAGGGAGTGAGGTAGTGAAAGAGGAAATAATCTGTGTTGGCTTGAAGAGGCTTGACCTCCCCCTTGGGCCGGTGCTGGGTTACGCCTGCAAGGAGCTGCCTCTCTGCCGGCTGTAGATCCCAGGGCCACAGGGCTGGAGAGGCTTAAAGAGAAGGCATCTCAGGATACTCAGAGGGCTGGATGCCATGTTGGCAGGACCTGTGGCCTCCTTCCCAAACCCGGCTGGGCCCCATGTGGGAGGCCAAACATGCAGAAATCCGTGTCCCAATTTCTCTCTTCTCCCTCAACTACCAACCATGTGGTTCATTGTGACCACCAAGCACGGGCCTTGACCCCATCATCTCCCAATCGGCTGCCTCCCGCCCAGCTGGGCACATGGCTTCCCTCACTGTGTAAAGGTCCCATGAGTACATATGCTCCGGGTCCATCCGTTCCTTGAACAAAGATTTATTGAACATCTGCTATGTTCCAGGCACTGGGAGAGGTGCTGGGGTCACAAAGGTGAATAGGCCATGGCCCCCACTCTAGAAGTTGCTGCTCAGCCTGTCTCCTCTTTGCTATGGCTCTACCCTCTCTTCTCTATAGTTCCAGCTTGGACAATTGAGGATATGCAGGAAGCACGCTCAAGGGCCCCCATTTCCCACCACATCACTGGTTTTCAAAGATTCAGAAAACAGAAAAAGTGGATTCTGGAGAAGCCACTATATGAACTCTCTTGTAGCCCACTCATTGCCCGACCTTCTCTTCTGCCCATGGGCCCATGGGACGTTCTTGCAACCACGATGCAGTGGTTTTCTGTGGTGCCCATCCGACCTCGTGGCTTCCTTGGAAACCCATCAACTTTTTTTTTTTTTCCTGGAGCCCAAGAGCACTGGACCTTAGAGGTATTTTTCAGTGCAGTGTGTGATGCACGCTGCTAACACCTAGCGGGGGTGCCTTTTTCTGATTCACACGAGGTGCAGGGTAGGTGTTGCTCCTGGCTCAGCAAGGGCAGTGAATCAGACCACTCTCCTGGACCAGCCCTCTATGAGGTTCTAGGCTCAAGGCCACCTTCATTCCCTCTGAGCATGACCACAGGTCATTCCCCAATCTTCCCTTCTTTCTCCACTGTGTGTGTGTGCGTGCACGCGTGCACGCTCTGCCTGTCAACCCATTCTACTGCAGCCCCTGGCACTACCTGGGGGCCTGAAAAAACTGAGCCTGGGGACAAGGACTGGCATCAGGAACCAATGGGCACCAGCTCATTGGCTTTTGGTTTTAACCCCATTTACTTTTAGGATGAGAGACAGTCTTCAGAGTCAGTCTGAGATTTTTCCTGACTCATATTTCTTTGAAACATCTTGATTCTGCAACATGCTTGCTTAGGGATTGGCACAGGCCTCAGAGAATTCAAGTCCTGGGGTCACCAGGACCTGGCTACCACTAGGTGCCAGGAAGCACCTGGGACCAGGGTGGGAGTGGATTTTGGGGTTTGGGTTATGTTCCAGGGGTGTAAATCACAGAAGCTTGCTCACAGCTATTTGTAATCTAGGGCTGCAGATGCTGGTTCTTAGAAGGAGGAAAGGACACTTACCTGCTTACTTACTGGATGGGAAGTACTGTATGAATGTTTAAGAGGCTGAGCAGGTTTTGCCAGATACTGCTAATTAACTCTCTCCCTGCTCATTTTATAGATGATAAATGTTAGGGAGAGACATGTTAATTGGCTTCAAGGTCCTGAGCCAAGCATGACCAATCTGAGAAATCCAGGTGACTTCATGCTTTTTCAACTCTCAGCCCTGCACTAGAGCATTTCATGTTTTTGAGCATGAAGAATCCTTCCATTGGGCTGGTTGGACAGACAGTGGAAGGCTTAGAAAGAGATGGAGCTTGAAGTGAAACAGACTTGAGGTTGAATCTCAACTCTGCCTTTTACTCATGGGTTAAGTTTGACTAAAATGTAAAATTCTGAGTCTTGGCTTTCCCAACTGCAAATGGGAAGAGCCCCACTGATAATGTAGAGCTGATGGGAAGATGGGGTGAGCCCTGTCAGCAGTGCCTGGGCTCTCACAAATGCTGAGCTGAAGATGAATTTGAAAAGCACGTTCTTTACTTTCCAGTGAAGAGCCGCTCTCTCTCTTGCAAACCACTAAGATATCATCAGTGCTATGCTAATAAAAACAGAAGCCAAAAAAGTTGGTGTGGTTCTTCACGGAGGTAGTTTATATAAATGGATATAATGGAGAGATCAAAGGTAAATGCCTCGGTGAATGGAGAGATGGGGTGGAGACCTCCACTCTAGTCTTAAAGCTGGTTCTGAGATCAAAGAATTAAGAATGTCTGACAGATCAGATGGAGAAACAGAGGCCCAGAGAGGTGAGGCCCTTCCCCAGGGTCACACAGCTGGTTAGGGAGTGGGTGAGGGAGCTTCCAGTGACTGCATTTCTGGGCTGTGTATCATCACTGCCCCATGGAGCCCCTCTTGTCGCCCTATGCCCCACTCAGTGGAGGGACACTTTGGGGAGACCAAGGGAGCCTCACGTGCCCCTCCCCGAACTTATTGGAGCCCCTCCCATCTGTCCTTTCCCTAACTGTCAGCATTAGTTTGTTTCCTGTGCTAATGCTTTTGGGGATTTCCAGATAGTGTCCCTGGACTTGGTGGAGTGGTGTGCGGAATGCAGGCACCTACATTTTCCATCCTTACAGAGTTTGGTCTCTTGCCTACACAGATGGCTGATGGGAAAAGCAATTGGTGTAGCCTCTCTGGTGGACAGAGTGGCCCTGAGAATCAAAAGTCCCAAAATTGTGTATACCCTTTAGACTGCAATCTCATTTCTAGAGATTTAGTCCAAAGGAATAATAAAGCAATGGGATCCATGGCTGCATTGTTCATAATTACACATACACACAAAGGATTAACCTCAATGTCTATCACAAATAGATTACTTAAATTATGGTGCATTCATGCAGTGGACAACAGGGTAGCCATAAAATAGCTTGAATAGTCTCTAAATACTGATGTGGGAATATTCCCATGTTGCACTTTTGGGTAACAGAAAACAGTTTGTAAAAAAAAAAAAAAAGTATGAATACATATATAAATGCTTAAAGTAAAGTCTGAATATCTAGATACCAAATATTAGTACCAGTTACCTCTGGGTTGCAGGATTTGGGGTGATTTTAATTTTGACCAGTATTTTCAGGAAAATGAAATTTCACAATGGTGACACATTATTTTTAGAATCAGAAAAAAGAACAATGGTGGGAAAGTAAGGACCCAGCCGATCTCCTGGATTGGGTCTAGAGTACTACTGTGGGAGTTGATAGCAGCCTGGCCCTTTCCTGGGTGCTCACTTTTGGCTCCTGGGGGTGAGGGGTTACTACGTCCTCTGGTGGGACCCCTACTGCCCATCTGTCCTGCTCTTGAGGACCTGTGCTAGATTTCCCCTCATCTCTGGGGGACCTGCAGTGGGGGGGAGCTGCTGGCACTTGCCATAGGGGATGCAGGAAGGGGGTGTTCCCATTGTGGGCTGTGGGTGGGGTGGGTTTCCTCTGCTTCTCTTCTAAATAGATGCACCAGATTTGCACCTGGGGGCTTGCCAGAGAGTCAACGTCTGAGAAACCAGGATGCAGTTGGCCCTCCCTGTCCCAGCCTAGGAATAGCCAGGGTGCCAAGGATGGGCACAGGGTGCCAAGGATGACCAGGGGTGGAGGGGTGTGGTCTGGGACTGGCTGAGCGAGCACCAGCAGAAAGAACAGTAAGAAGCAACACTAAGAGGAACTTGGGCCATGAGGGCTGGGCTCTGGACATGCAGCCTGGTGACCAGCTGAGGCCAGAAGAGACTTCATAGGCTTTCAGGGGCAGGGAGGGAATGGTGCACCCAGAGCGAAAAGACCTGGGTTGCAGTCATCACGAAACTCTCCACTGTCCATGCGATCTCAGGCAAGTCACTCTACCTCAGAGCCCCCATCTCCATACCCAGAAAATTGGTGTCCCTACAGTCCTGTGAGCAAGGTGATTGTAGGGGAAGGTCTTTTGGCACCTATGGATGTGAAGGCAATGGAGAGACGCCTTAGGAAGTCACCACATAGAAAGGCAAAGAGCCACATTTAGAAAGTCAGAGAGCCCTGAAATGCCTCTAAAATACAGTGCCATCTCTCCATAACTCCATCTGAGCCAGGTCTTTCTTTGGCATTGGCACAAATCATTGTTCAGCCTTGGAGGAGCTGGGTTGTTTCTGGGGGGATGGGAGGGAAGAGCACAACCTAAGACAATCACATGTTGGATCTTTGAACCCCGTAGCCATACAGGGACTGACACCACTAAGACTGCAGACCCCTGGCCAAGCTCACTCAGAACTCAAGGGTGGGAGGAACTGGCTAGATCTTTCAAAATTGAGAAAATATATGTGTGTGTGTATACACACACACACACATGCATATACACACACATACATATATACACACATATGTATATATAATATGTATGTGTATATATAATTTATTACATATATACATATATGTATATGTGTGTATGTGTATATATATATATATATAATTTTTTTACAATAAAATATATTTAAGTTACACCTAACAGAATCACTGAATTAAGATTGGTTAGAGGTGTGCATGTATGGTGTAAATTCCCCGTACACATATAGAAGGAAGTTATTTTTTATTAGTTGAAAGTGTTATTTTTATAGCTCTTTTCATGAAAAACATTCTGATCTGTTTCCTCTCCTTTCGATGTCATTCTTTTGCTTCAGGACCAGTGTTGGAGGCAAATGCCTTTGATACTAAGCAAAGAGAGGGGAAGGCAATTTGCATTCACTCTTTGACACAAAGGGATGCTCCCTACCCGTGCAGCATACTAAAACTGCCCATTACAAGCAAGAGCTTTTATAAGTAGAAAGCGGCACAAAGAGGCAGGAAGAGACCTTGTTTGGGGAGGTGTCTTTGACTACTGACTTAATGACATAAAAGACTGGGCTCCTCTTGGTCCTGCCTGTCCTGGGATGTTTACTCAGACCCTGTAAAAAATTTGAAATGGTAACCTGGATCCAAAGAGGCAGAAAAGGGATGGAACTCAGGCAGGCAGAATTTCTTTCAGGCCTGATCACCAGCTGGCCATGGTAGGGTAGGGACAGGAGCTGAGGGTGGAGGGGGAGGATGGGGAGAGGTAGTAGTGAATTGAAGGAAACTGACCAGTGCTTCTTTAGTTATGCTCAGTGCAAAACTTAGGTGTTTGCAGAGTAGCTGGCTCATGAGTGGTAAGGGTCTGCTGACTTGGATTCAATTAATATGAAAATGACAGGTTTAAAAAGTGTTGATAATTCCAGATCCATAGGAAATTATGAGGCAAGTATGTTAAGATGTATGTATGGATATGTATACATGTTTTTGTACATGTATGTCTGTGAACATTTACATATGTGTACATATACATAAACACACAAGGATGTTTATCATGGAGTTGTTTATAAAAATGTCTAACAAACTGTTGTGTATCTATGCAATTTAAAACAACACAGCTATTTCAAAGGAATGAAGCAGAACTATATGGACTGACATATTAGGATTGAAAAAACCCAGGATCACCAACAAGTATGTTCTCTAGGATCCTATTATAGATTATGGAGAGAAGCATAACAGGTTTATATGAACATAGGAAAAGGTCACGTGATGTGGTGAGCACTGGGTGTTATACGGAACTGATAAATTATTGAACACTACATCTGAAACTAATGATGCACTATAAGTTGGCTAACTGAATTTAAATAAAGAAGGAAAAAAGAGGAAAAGGTCTTGAAGGTAACAAATGACTTTGAAGCATGGTTATAACTGGATAGTGGGAATATAGGTAATTTCAACAATTTTTTTAAAATACAGTTTTCTTTTTTTTACCACTTCTTTTCTCCCAACTTACTTTTCTTAAGTTGTATTACTTGTGTAAAAAAGAAGTAACACAAGAAAATAAAAGCATACAGAAAGTCCCAGAAAATAGGTAGAGTGTGGACCAGGAACTGTAGTAAAAAAAGACACTTTGATCTCATTTTGTCAAGTTCCAGCTCTGAGGCCTTAGGAGATTTCAGTGTCCCTACTGCAGAGGGGACAGGGAATTGGGGTTCTTTTTTTTTTTTTTTTTTAAAGATTTTATTTATTTATTTGACAGAGAGAGACATAGCGAGAGAGGGAACACAAGCAGGGGGAGTGAGTGGGAGAGGGAGAAGCAGGCTTCCCACCGAGCAGGGAGCCCGATGTGGGACTCAATCCCAGGACCCTAGGATCATGACCCGAGCTGAAGGCAGACGCTTATCGACTGAGCCACCCAGATGGCCCGGGAATTGAAGTTCTGAGAAGTTATTTTTTAAACTTGATACTCAGTACATATCATCCTGTTAATTATTCTCTTCTGTGAACTTCCTGGCATTTTAGATAGTATTCCATTTTAGCTGGAATACAACTTACTGTTCATCTTCAGATTCCCCAAACACTGACTAAACACCAGGCTGTCCACTCTTTAGCCCGAAGCCTGTCACTTGGAGGAAGTCTGTGAGTGAGTGAATGAGTGAGTGAATGAAGCCAGGCACTCAGCCAGGCGTTTTCATGTTTGCTTTCCCACCCTAACCCCACAACAGCCTTGAGAGGTTGCTGCCACTGTCCATCTCTTAACTACATTTGAGGAAACCTAGAGGCAGAGCTGGAATTTGAATCCACACCTCTGGCTTCCCAGCTGGTGCCCCAAACCCCAGCAGAAGGAAGAGGGCTGGAACCCTTGATGCTTTCCAGCCCTGCAGCTCTGAGCACTGGGATGCATTCTCTTGGGGCTTGGCTGATCATGATCCTTGCATGGGGCCACTCTGAAATTAAAAATCCCTAAGTGAACAAATCTCCATTTCTTTTGCTCTTTCCCTCCCAGCCTTGAACAGTGAGGCCAGGAGAGATGAGCTTTTGCCAGGAATTCAGTAAGTGAGTTTGCGTGGAGTGTCAGCTTCTCCACATTGCTGGGTATTAGCTTACCGCCGTCTGGCACCAGCAGCAAGAGCGGAGCCAGGCGTGGCTCCTGGTTTAAATATGTGAATTTATCTGGGCCTGGACAGCTGCATAGCTCAGGCAGGGCAGAATCTGCCGCCCTACCCTCTTTCCTTGAAATCCATACAGGAACACAGTTCCAAATAGCTGGTGCCAGGCTCTGCAAGCTCCTACTTGTAAAAATGGATTTAAAAACATGTGAGGATACATACCTCCGCCTGTGCCTCTGGACTTTTCTAGGTGTCAGCATGAATCTCATGGGAACCTTATAGTAACCCTGGGTGGTGGGCAGGGAAGGGGTGGTTATGACTATTATGAATTCCCTTGCTTTCCCTCCAGCCACCCCTCTCCAATCCAGTCCCCCAAAAGTAGCCAGAATGCCTATTTAAAAATGTCATTCAGAACACAGCCATGCCCTTCTCAAAGCCTTCCAGTGGCTTCCCAGCTCCTTAAACAAGTTCTAGAAGGCCCTATGGGATCTGGTCTCTGTCTCCCCTTGCCCTCCTGTGGCCACATTGGCCATCTAGCTGTTCCTTGAATGCTCTAGGCTCCAAATTTGTCCCCATCTCAGAGCCTTTGAACCTGCTGCCCCCTCTCCCTGGAACACATTATCTCAGATTTTCACTGGCTTTGTCCTCGTCATCATGAAGGTGTCAACTTAACTATCACCTTCCCAGAAAGGCTTTCCCTGGCTATCCTATCTTAAATATCACTGCCCACCACCACCATTCTCTATCCTCTTTTTCTCCTAGCACTTGACATCAGGTTATTGTTTTGTCTGTCTTCTACATCATTATTTAAGCACTCAAGAGAGTAGAGACCTCATTTGCTTATTCACTGCTTAGAACATATTTGAAACATATTAATTTATTAAATGCATGAACGAATGCCCTTTGATAGACAAAGAAATTGAGGCTCAGACCACTGAAGTGTCTTGTCCCAGTTTACCCAGCTAGTCACTAGCAATACTGGACTCCAACTTAGCTCCTATGCTCCAGCCTAGAGTGGGTGAAACTCAAGAAGGAAAGTTCTTACAGGGCCACTTAGGAGCAGACAGCCTCTCAGGGCAACGTTCTTTTATGTTGATGTGAAGCAGCAAATCTTTCAGGGATACAAGCCTCCAGGAAATTCTGCCGTCTGTCGGCTGATGTGTTAGAGAACCTCAGAAGGAGGTCAGCAATCCAGCCACTTGCCAAATGGTGCCCACCCAGGAAGGAAGGACCAGAATTTAAAGAAGCTTTTCCTGCCCATCGCGATGAGCTTTCTTGACCACAGGCAGGGCCATATGGACTCATAGACTTTTAAGGACTTTTATTCAAGCTCTTTGCTTCCTAGTGATGGGGAAGTAACTTGCCCAAAAGGCTACCTCATGACTTAATGGTCCAGGTGGCTAGAATCAATGGTTCCCAACTCAGCCAGAGTTCTTGTCTACCCATTGCAGGCTCGCTGGGGCTGGGCCTGGGAGAGAGTACATCACCCTTCCATACACATTGCTTCCATGTGTTTGGCTCATCAGCACACTGGTTTGAGCCTTCCCAGATTCAACACTGGGGCCAGCAGAGGTGAGTGGTGTTGGGGCAAAACAGTCCATTGGCCAAGCTGGAGAGAGACAGTCACATAAGGAAATTCACACTCTTCCTATCTTATTAGGGGTCCCCATGATGCGGAAGCAGAGAAAAAAACAAGGATCTCTGAGGGAAATCACTCCTTACCTGCCCACTGCCCCAGAGGTAGCCTTGGGGGTGGGAGGAGACCACCGGCTTGTTCCCTAATAGTGGACTTGAACTTGGCACAAGGGACTAGCTGAAACTGGCATTGTTTCCACCTGTCAGAGTATACTGCTGAAGAAGAGGGGGCAGGGATAAAACAGGAACTGCTAAATTCAGCTCGGCACTTCTTAGCAGCCCCCACTGCCCATGCTGACTCCAGTCCCAAGCCAGAGAGGCATGAGTTGTGTTGAACATTAAAACTGGTACCCTCTTTGATCTGAACCTTCCTTTCTTGATCACCCCTGGCGGTTCAAAGAATGCCCCCAGCTTACTGTTCCTGGTGGTGCTGAAAGAATACCCATAATTGTTACCAAACAGAGGACAGAGTGAGGAAACACGCCTTCTTTGCCCAGCTGGTTCCCAATTGGCACTTCACTACAGCAGAGATGGAAGGGCAGGCGGGTGCCCTTGGCACTTCATTTGTACCCACATGGAGGTTTGCTGCTTGACCTGGGGACTGATGGGTCCTAGATGCTCCATCTAGCCAGCATGCCCACCACGGCAGGGCCGCCCACCTCCTGTTTCTCGTGAAAACCAGCCGTGGTTTCCATCAAATCCTAATTGCTCTGCATCTGGCCTTCAATCTGCCATGGCCTCCCTACAGAATGCTGGCTTCTGGCTGTTCCCTCCTCCGGCCAGAACAATGCTGGGCTCTGGCCACTGACCCAGGCCCGAGCAGGCCTGCCAACTCCATGGCCCTCAATCCTCACTTTGCACATCAGGGCTGGCTTCCCACCCCCATGGCTTCTCTGCAAGCAAGGTTAGGGAGGGTTACCCACACGCTCTGACAGACCACTTTGGGCCCATCCAACTCCCCTTGTTCTTGAGTAGAAAGAGGACCAAGATGTGACCCTGAAAGGCTTAATTATTTATAAGCATTTCTAGCAATGCCTCCTCTCCCTGTCTCTTGCACTGCTCTGGGGTGTTCATTCCACTTGGACTGATACCAGTTAATGTCCTTCGCTTCAACCTGACCTGAAATTGCAATGTCCTGAACAAGAGTAAGTGGGGCAGCCGACATTTCACGAGGGGAAGCTTGGCAGCCAGGCTGTGAGCTTGCAATGCCCCATATGGGTCCCAGCTAGTACTTTGCATTTTCTTTTCTCCCTTCTTGGAACTGCTTTGTTCTTTCTCCTACTGCCCTCTAGCCTCTTCATTGCCTTGGGAAAGGGGGGCTATCATGAAATCATCATCAACTCCACTATTTATTGAGACGTTACTGTGTGCCCAGTACTGGGCTAAATTCTGTAGGTTGGGTGTCTCCCTTCAACCTCACAACAACCTTCTGAGGCAGGCTTGATGGCATCTCTACTCTCAAGCCTAAGAGGGGTTAAATGATTTGCCTGAGTGTCCACAGCTTATAATAGTTGGAGCTGGGATTCAGCTCCAGCTTCTTTGGTGCCCCAGTCCTCATGTTCGTGACCATTGCACTGCGTGTCCCTCTTTCAAGAAAACATGGCTTGGCTATACCCTGGAACAGAAGACCCCTGGGAAGCTGCCTTTGACACTTCTTATTGGGTCCCCTCAGCACAGATCATGCACAGGCAGATGGGAACAGATATGCAAGTCGAAGGAATTCCCAATGGAAAACACCAGAGTGATCTGCAAGGCCCCCCCACAGCCATGTGTTTGCCCTCCCAAGACCCGGAATCCCACGGCCATTTCCTGTACCCCGGCCTGGAAAGCCAGTTCCACACACCAAGAGTGTATCTGCCTTGCACTTCTTGGTGGCCTCTGCTTCTCCCAATGGATTCTGCAAGGTGTTTCCTGTAGATCTTGCTGACAGTCTTTGCTGGCACGTAGCAAAATCCGTCCAGAACATCATGATCTGCTGGCCTCAGCCTGGGCCAAGTTTTGTTTTTGTTTGGCCTTAAAAAAAAAAAAAAAATCTTTTTTTTTTTTTTTTTTTCCCAGCCAGGGGCATGGGGACAGGAGAGAGGAGGAGGGAGATGAAGGTAAAAATATTGACAGAGTGAAAAATATTAAATATTACTTCTGTTTGAAAGATAGAAACTTCCGGGCCTAGGATGCAGCTTGGTGAGTTCAGGTTGGACTGTGGTTGAAGTTTGGGGATCAAGGTGGCAGCTTGGCCTTTATGTCTCAAAGTACACCTGTCAGGGGGCCATGGTGGCCAAGACTGGGTATAAAAGAGAGCTCCCTCCTGTTTTAAAATCAGCTTTTTCTGAGGAGTTCAAGGAGCATTTGAAATAAGCCATCCAGGGATGATGGGGGCAGATGGCGCCCTGTCTCATTCTATAGGAAACTGGAGGTGAATTGTTCCAAGTTACTCAGAGCATTGGATGGGCTGGAGAATCAACATATCTCTTCCATCACTGTCTTAGCTCCTGTTAAACTAAATCATCAGGGCAAGGGTGGCTGAATTTTATCCTCAAGCATATAGCATATCCCCACTTGGTATGTGTGAAGTTATTAGAGCATAGTCCCCATAGAGATGCCATCCTGGAAGCATTTTTATTACCTCGGATTAATATACAATTGGGGGGGATTAAAGACAGAAGCCCTCTCCTCAGCAGCCTTTAGAATCCTTCTGTTGGTAGACATGGGGACATTCAGAGCAGGAGACCCTACCTGGTATTAATGTTTAATGCTCTCCTAATGTACTTTAACCACTGAGACTATCCCAGGTTTATTTAAATTCACGGAAATAAACTCTCTGCTGGACTGTCAGCCTAGATAATAGGATGACTGCTGCAGAAACAACAGCAACAAGAACAGTGGCTGATAAAGAGAATGGGTTGGTGAGGGCCACTCAAACCGTGTAGTTGATGGACCAGGTGGGGTGACTTAGGAGCCAGCTTTGTACTTGGCCACTGTCATGAGTTTTGGCCACAGCAAATTGTCCAGACAGATACCAGGCAAAGGAAGACCTTTAAGACAAGACCAGAAGAGGTGCCTGAAGCATCTTAATTACTTATGTAGGTTTGGTTAACTTTTCAGAGATGTGATTCTAGACCCAGAACACAGGGAGGACACGACATCCAGGATCATTACTGATGAAGGGAAAGTAGATCTCAGGGGACATGTGTGAATTAGAAGAGGATGATAAAATAACCTGAGACCTCTAGGTTGTAAGGAACCCTAGAATACATCCACTTCTCTCTTCCACAGAATAAAAAACTAGGGCTCTAAGAGGGAAGCTATTTGTCAGACTCACAGCAAGCAGATAGAAGAACCAGAAAGACAACCCAGCTCCCAACTCCTGGCCCAGAATTCTTCCTACTACTCAATACTTTCTATATAATAAGACATCTTTTCCTAAAAAAAATCCTTTTACTTCCAAACCCAAATAAGTACAGTTATTTCATGAAGTAGGTAATTTATTAAATCATGTCAAAGTTGGGAGACAGAATCTGTTTTGAAAATACTAGGAGTTTTTCATGGATGGTTGGAGTCTTAGCCTGCATTGCCAGCAGTGAAAGGATCCAGAGTGAGGAAGGTGAATCTCTTTCAACTTTGTACACTAGGCAAACCCCTGGGAAATTTGCATTCACCCGCCACTAACAGATTAGAGAGGTAAAGGCCCCAGGTGAGACAGAGATGGAAGGAGACTTGGAACCACATCCCAGGTGGGGAAGAGCCATCGAAATCAATGCAAATATTTATTCTGGAGACGATTTGGGGAATATGACCATGCTGTTCAAATATCTTCTTTTGTGTAAGCCTAAGATGCCAACCAGCTGGGGGAAGGCCACAGAGAGGCGGTAGAAAGAAATTTGGTATAGTCAAAATATGGCTTAACATGGCACAAGCTGACCTAACTCATAGATGTTTGCATAGTTGCCGGATTAATCCTGGGATGAGACTGTAGAACAATTCAGAGGAGGTTACACTGAGTGGTTGTGAAGGTTCCACTCAACCTAGAGTCTCCGGCCTGTGAAATGTGCCTGTCCCCGTGCACTGTGAGCAAACGTGTGCTCTGAAAGGGAGGTAGGACCCCGTGGTGAAAGCAGCAGCTCAAGAGTCAGGCTCCCGGGACTGGCAGGCTGGGCCCAGCTCTTCTAGTTACATGATCTTGGAAAGTCACTCTTTACAAGCCTCAGTTTCTATGAGATGGGGCTAAGGACAGCACTTACTTTATAAGGTCTTAATGGGGCTCAAATGGAATAATCTGTGTAAAGCATTTAGCCCTGAATGTGCTTGATAGATGACGGCACCTAGTATAATTAATGACAGTCTTATAATTAGCATTATAATTAATGACAACAAGATTTTTATCAGTAGGGAAACGTGGCACTGCCCCCAGTGACCACTGTGCTTTTTGTGGCAGTGTCTGGCCAAGCTTGTGTTCATCTCTGATATTCTCGTTTCTCATTCTCTGAGAGCACTGGCGTGTCAAGGATACCATGCCCCTGCTGGCTCTGTGTTATTCCAGTCAGGAACATCCATGAGCACTGCTTGGGGCTGTGCTTCAGAGACTATCTTAGCCCACCTTTTAGTGTGTGCATTCCATGGACGGACTAGGAAGCCCTGCCAGCCCTCAGATGTACGGCAAAGGTGGTCAGGGGAGGTCATTCGTGCTGGGGATGCTCTGCAGATGCTCTGTGGCATGGGGACTGGCCTTGAGGGCCACCCAGCATCCAGCAACAGGGCTAGCTATGGTCAGGCACATGCAGCGTTTATCAGACCAGCCCCCTTCAGAGGAGGAGAGATGCGAGTGCAGCCAGACACCTACTTTGATGGGAGAGGTGCACTCTGGGTGGTCCACAGAACCAGAAAACATGATTCAGGTCTGGTCTGGTACAGGGTGCCATCCCACAGCTGGATAGGGATCCCCATGAGATCTGGAAACCACCTCTGAGGTTATCCATGTTCCTAACATTCAGTGATCCCATTGGGCTCATGGGCAACTCTGTTGGGAGGGAATGAGCCTGCACATTGGGGAGTAACAGCGGGGGGATGGGGGAAGAGAGAGCTTGGGTTTATTTTGGAAAACTTGTGCCAGCTGGTTTCCATCTTCATTATTTTTCATCCTCACAAATATAAGTCACCTTTCTTCAGAACAAGGAAAATGAGACTTGAAGAGTTTATGTATGTTGCCCAGCTGGAATGAGTCAGTGGGCTGGGTTCAGAAGTCCATGCTCCAAGCCTGAGCATGGCCACTGAAAGGTTATCAGAACTGCACCAGGTGGAAGGAATCTTGGGGGTCTGATGATCCCGGGAACAGAGAAGTAGTAGCATCATTGTCTACAGACCCAGATTGTGAGACAGTCCTGAAAAGTCCCCCATTCAAGCTCCTATCACCCAGGAAACTTGACATTTGCTTGGGTCAGAATGAGCTAATGGGCTTCCTCTGCTTCTTGTCAGCCAGGGTCTTCATGGTCCCTTAACTATGTGACATTTCACACTCCAGACTCAGTTTGACTGCTGTGTCCTTGCTTAGGCTCTTCCCACTGTCTAGATTATCCCCCTTCTTTTCTTTTCATGTTCAAAACTCAACACATTTCTTCTTGGTCAGCTCACGGCAGTGGAACTGGCCTCGGACAGTTGCAGCCAGATACGGTGGGTGAAGCAGCTGTATAATAGAGGAAGATGGAGTGGGAGGCTTTCAGGAAGCAAGTAATAGATGCCAGGATGGAAAAGGCATCTTCCTTCACCTAGTACCTATTTGCTGAGCACCTACTATGTTCCAGGCATTGTGGGAGGTATTGGGGACATAATGATGAGCAAAACAAGTCATGATCTCAATTTAGTGTGTAATGCTAGGAAATCAGACATTATTCAGATGAATTTCCAAACAAACTTACAAACTGAGGAATATGAGAATATTGAGCAGGAGTCCTGTCTTAGTCTGATGTTGAGGGAGGGGTCAGGGAAAGCTTCCTCTGAGGAAGTGTCCTTTGAGTTGGAATATGAAGGATGAATAGGAGATGCTAGATAAAGGGGAGCAGAAGGAGGTCTTATGCAGAGGGAATGACATGTACAAAGGCCCCGAGGCCCTTGCACCCGAGCAGAGTAAGACCAGGGTTGCCAATCAGGTGTCCAGTAAAGTTCACTTGTCTCCTCCCTTGCCCCTCTCCTTGGTCCTAAGGCCTGGGCTCCCCTCCCCCAAACCATGGGGCTTTAGGCTGATTACTGGACTTCTCTGTTTTAGGGAGTTAACCCCGCCTCAAAGTTCTTACCATCTATGGCTTATGCGAGTCCTCTGATAATTAAACCTTGAGAATTTTCCTTTACTCTGCACGTCTGATGCATTTGATGTGGCTGATTGTTTCAGATTGGTGAAATGTCAAACAGTCGAAAGATGAGCTTTGCTGACAGGCATATATGGATTTACTTTCTGGCTGTGTGACCTCTGACACGTTTCTTATCTATCCTGAGTCTTGTTTTCTTGATCTACCCAGTGGAAATAATACTCTTGCAAGTAAGTTTTAAGGATTAGCTATGGGGCATCTGGGTGGCTCCGTCGTTAAGCATCTGCCTTCGGCTCAGGTCATGGTCTCAGGGTCCTGAGATCGAGCCCTGTGTCAGGCTCCCTGCTCCATGGGAAGCCTGCTTCTCCCTCTCCCGCTCCCCCTGCTTGTGTTCCCTCTCTCGCTGTGTCTCTCTCTGTCAAATAAATAAATAAAATCTTAAAAAAGAAAGGATTAGCTATAATATTGGTAAGGTGTGTCTGTTTTGTTCACTGTGTGTTTCCGCCACCTGACACAGTGCCTGGCACACGGTAGCCACTCAGGAAATATTTACTGAATGCACAAGAGGCTCAGGCATTATGGACTGCATTCAGAAGGTTTGATGGGGGGGTAGTCTTTTCTTTTTACCACTGACACCGCTAGGGCAGGCTGTCAGGCTAGGGCAGGCTGTGTGCAAAGATACCAGGGACAGGCTTTATCATTCTGTTGTTACCCACTTTGACCAAAGAGGGCAGCCTTAAGCATTCTTTACTTAATTATTTTCTTTAAAACAAAGGTTGGCTTCCTTAAAAGGCACTTGTATCTAATCTCCAGCCACTCCTCCACACTCTTCAACGTTAGTTACCTTTGGTAACTGTCTTGGGGCTTGAAGATCTATAGTCTGGCCTTCTTTTTCTTCATACCTGTTTCTGCCCGAGTGCCCACTACCTGGGTCCTGAGCTGGTTGGAAGGTTCTGAGTAAGCTGGGCAGGGGAGCACCTGTTTTCAATGGGACCCCCTGCACTGGGTCCACCTGGTGTCCACAGTCTTCCTGGCTGAAGTTAGGGAAGTTAAAGAGAGAAAGGGGAAGCCTTGACTGAATTAAAAGCTACCCAAAGGGTAAGTTATAAATGTACCACATTCTTTTTGGCATCTGTGCTACATAATCCTCCGAGACAGAGCAGGGAGCAGACATTGCTTCTTACTCAAACCACAACAAAGTCTCCCATCCATCTTTGCTGCATTTTGAGAACAGATTCACTGTCTGTCTGCAAAGACACATCTGTAGGTCTGCTGTACAAACGAGGGAGGTCCCTTTGCTTCAGAGTTCCTCGGCTTTCCTACTCCTGGACCTATCCTGGAGTCCCTCCACTCTCCTAGCAAACAAAATCCCAATTAGCAGAAAAATAAAATACTATAGACAGCTCCTGAGATGTTGCCAGACGTCTGGTCTCACAAAAATGACCTGACCTGAAAGCTCTAAGTTCTGAGAACCATTCGTCGGCACGGTATTTTTCTGGGCACTGCTTCAAAGGGGCCATGGTTGAAGACCAGGCTGCTATTCTGGTGGCCTCTTGTGTGGGATAAAGTTTCCCATGGGCCCCTGGGGAGGGCTGGAGCACTCGGCAGGGGGGTGTTCTGAGCACCCCTGACCTGTGTGCCCGCACGACAGTGAGCAGGTCAGCGCCTCTGAACTAAATGGGGTAGAGCTTTCTAGAGGTCAGCATGCCTCCTAGGCTTTGGCACACACTGAGCTGAGCCAGCAGAAACACCAAGGTAAAACCACTGGGAGAGGTTAAGAGGCTTGGAGGAGGGTGTTGGGGGAGACAGGGGTTCCGTAAATCTTAACTTTGAAGATCAGAAACAGGATGTGAACTGGAATGGGACCATGGGTGGGTCTGATGCAAAGTGGGGCAAACGAGGCCTGAAAGTGTTTCTAGGGGATTCTCGAGGCTTTGGGGCCCTCCGATCAGCTGACCATTCAGGCACCCATTGGGCACATACTATCCTAAGGGCTGCCGGCAGGGATGAAGTGATGTCTCTATCACTGCCCACCTGAGAAGTGACATGTGTTGGAGCAAGACCCAGCCTATGTGAAGCTGGGCATTCCTGCCTACCTCTTGGCTTCCACAGTCCCCTGCCCCTTGTCACACACACTGCTTTCTGTCACTCTGATGGGATAGGCTCTCCAGCCCCCAGAGCTTCGCCACTGCTCCCTCCTCCACCTGAAGGCCTTTTCATTCTCTTTGCCTCAGCTGACTCATGATTTCTCAGACCTCAGCTCAGGCAGGATGTCTCCCCACAACACGCATCCATAGCACCACCAGGGTCTTACCTAGGGAATAAGGACCATCTTAGAAAGGAGATGGTGTTTCAGTGATCTGAGTTTCTAAATGGCTAGTAAGGCAACTATCCCAAAGTGTTCACCAAGCATGATTAGAATGGCTGAGGCTTTTGCTCTGCAAAGGGTGATCAGGAGGGGCATGTCAATATCCCAAAGCACAGAAACTGCCTAGCTTGGCTGGGCGTGTCTGATACACGTTCCCGTGGCTCCCTGGGCTTTAACCACTTATCTTCTTGTCTCAAGACAGAAATAAGCTTCTTGAAGGTAGGACCTTGTCTACCTGCTGACTGCTGAATCCCCAAGGCAGAGCAAAGGATCCAAGGCACGTAGTCAAACACTTCTGAAATAATAGTGAATGAGTGAATTAATTCCAAGTACTCCTGTTAGAAGGTGGAGAAAGATGAGGAGCAGAAGGGGGGGAGGAGGAGGAAGGAAGAGATGGAGGAGGGGGAGAGGGAGGAGGAGGAAGGAGGAGGGGGAGTGAGGAGGGAGGTGGAGGGGGGAGGAAGAGAAGAGGAGGAGGAAGAACGAGGAGTGGGGAGGGGGAAGAGGGTGGAGGAGAAAAGAGAAGGAGAGGAGGAGGGCAGAGTATAAGTAGGTGGCACCACTGACCTCCTTTCTGAGGCTGAGCCTTGGGTGCTGTCCCCCCACAGGCATTTGTTAACTGAAGCCTCTTGTAACCCTGTGACTCACCTCTTTTTAGATTTGAATCTTCAGCATTTGGAGATTAAGGGTCCCATTTTAACTTCTCAGATCACACTTGTACCTGCCTCCCTCTCTTCTTTTCTTGGTGACCTTTAGGAACTCAGACTCCTGACCTGTACTCTAAGAGCCTAAACCCGAAGCCATCACTGTCTCCTTTTATTGCATTACCTTTGATTCCCTCCTGTGGCCTCATTCTTCATTCAACAAACATTTGGGGAAGCCTTGCCATATTCTAGGCACCTTGTCAGGTGCTGGGGTCACAGATGCAGGCCTATTACCTAGTAACTCAGGCTAATGAGTGCCAAGCAACTGACCATTAAGGCAGAACATCTTTGGGAAGAAAGGAAGCCAAGAAGACGGGTGGGATTTAGTGTGGCGTGGGGTGGGCAGAGGGCTTCCTGGAGGAGGTGACATTTCAGCTAGGGGGGTCTTGCAGGGAAACATGTAGGCAGATGACTAGGGAGAAAGTCATTCTCACTGAGACAAGGGGCACCACAGGACAGGTCAGTGTAGTGGGGCAGAGAGGGGGGAAGCAATAGGGGGTGCTGGAGAGGCCTGAACCCCAGAGAGCCCTGTATATATACATCACTGTGCTATTCAAAATAATCCTGTTATGTTGCAAAACCAACGGAGGCTTGGGGGGCT
Organism: Neomonachus schauinslandi; assembly: GCF_002201575.2. Classification (NCBI taxonomy): domain Eukaryota; kingdom Metazoa; phylum Chordata; class Mammalia; order Carnivora; family Phocidae; genus Neomonachus; species Neomonachus schauinslandi. Next base: position 14,483,568 of record NC_058407.1, on the reverse strand, counting down.
GTGGGTAGGGTTGTTGCTCCCATCTGTTCCTGGGAGAATGGGGGGGCTGTGGGGAAGGATGTCCCTTCCCACTTTCTGTGCTTTGGGGTGCTGACAGTCCCCTTCTGGCCCTTTGCAGGATGAAAGCCTCAGCAGTTCTAATGCTTGGTGAACACTTTGGGGGCAGTCACCTTAGCAGCCTTTTAGAAACCCAGATCACAGGAATACCACCTCTCTTCTCAGATGGTCCTCACCCCCCAAGTAAGTCAGCCTTGAATCCAGGAACCAGCCAGTCCTAGGACTTTTACCCTGTCCCAGGCCAACTGATCCATACCTTTCTCCCAAACTGGCTGTGGCTACAGGAAGTGAGGGTAGCTGACTTTGAAAGTGGTTACACTGCAAATGAAATGTATTAATGCCAAGTCCAGACATATGCCTAGGTGGTGACTCTTAAATGTTGTCTTTTAATAGTTTAAAATCGAGATCACTACTAAAAACATGAAAGCTAAAGTAAGATGCAGATTTTGCTTGTGTTCTTTTTGGATAATCTCAAAGTTCCAGGCAACTTGACCTTTCTGGGCCTGTGTTCCCGTTGCTTGCCTCTCTGGGCCCCTTCATTTCATATACAACCGACGTCAGCTGAGGCCCCAGCATGTTTTCCGGACTGCTCAAGCAGAAACCCACATTGCTTCCAAGGTGAGGAGAGCTAGGAGCCCCCACGTGCCCCTCCCCCCCCTTTTGCCAGGAGGCCCAGGACAGGGCATCCCCAGGACAGCCTTGCCTCGAGGACCCGAGAACACAAGGCAGGCACTGAGAAAAGAGGCTCTGTGCAGAGAGGTTTTAATATCCTCCCGCTTTTAATAGCTTTCCCTGAGATGGAAACTTGGGTTGAAATGATTTGCAGCTCTCCAGATTTTTCTGAGTGTGTGTGTGTATTTGGGTTTATTTTTAGCCACAGGGGTTCATTCCGTGCCAAAAAAACCTGCCTAAATAAAACCAAGATTAATATTTTTACTTAACGGAAAGAGTTAGTCAGGACAGGCTTTGAACTGGAGACTCCCTATCTTGATTTGGGAGCGCATCTTAACTGTCTGGTAGTGGCTCTGACATCAACAAAAAAGGCCTTTGAAACTGACAGAGAGCAGTGCCCTCAGGGTACCAGGGTAGGATGCAGGAAGAGCCTATTGTGAGACTTCTCCAAGGGGCATTCTTCCTCACATGGGCTTCCCCTCCCTGCTCCCCTCCTGTTCTCCAGGGCCATCTTTCTGGAAAGGCGGGTAAGTTGGTCCTGGCTCTGCTCAGAGCCTGGCTGGGATTCTGCCTCACTCCCAACTCCTTCCTTAGACCCTCCCCACCAGATCTGGTCCAGGCTTCTGCTTCCTCTGGATTCAGATAAAGCAAACTAAGTCTTTGCTCTGGGATGGGCTAAGGCCTAGATCCGCAGTTGCCTCTAGGGAGCTCCAGATGCCCCTCCCCTTGGACAGACTTCACCCCTCTTTGGGCCATGCCAACTCTTTGTTCTTGCTCATACTGCTGTGTTTGCTCTACTTGAATATCATTTACCTGTTTCCTTGCCGGTCTTTTTAAACTTGGCCCCTGAATTCCTCAGGGCCTCATTTATCTCCTTGTCCCTGTGAGCCTAGCACAGTACTCCATAAATGATTGTTGAACAGATGTTTATCTGGCCCTATGAACTGAGAACTGCTATTAACCCCTTCTGATGGAATAAGGCTCAGAAAGACTTGGTCATAGGCCAAAGCTTACCCATAGGAGTTATTTATCTTTTTTTTTTTTTTTTTAATCACCCTTCATGTAGGTGGCCCTTTTAGCTTCATGTATTCAGCAGATACACAGTAGGGATTTGTTATGTGCCAGGCTCTCCTCTGGTTGCTCAGGCTACAGTAGTTAGTAAAGCAAAGAACCTGCCCTCTTGTGAGGCTTGCATTCTAGTGGACAGCACACGGATACGGACTATGTCAACTGGTGGTCAGTGCTGTGGAGCAGTGAGGCTGGCCAGGGGTGACAGGGAATGCATGAGAGAAGATTATGGGGGATCATGGAGGCCCCCTGACCGGGTGACATTCGAAGTAAGTGAGGGAGCGAGCCATGTGGCTATGGAAGGAAGAGTGTTCCAGCGGCAGGGGGTGGGGGGCGTGGGTAACTGCAAGGGCAGAGGCCCTGAGGTGGTGTTTGGGTTGGTGAACAAGGAGTCGGGGGCTGGGGGCCAGAGTGGAGCAGGTCGCCATTTCCAAAGATGAGGAAGGTAACGGGACCATGGGTGAGCGAGGGGTGTTTTCAGGACCCAGTTTTGGATGGGTTGAGTCGGAGATGTCTTATTAGACCTCCAAGTATAAATGTACACTAAATGTAGACTCATGTTGTGGGGGCTCTGGGTTGGAGGCTGCAAAGAGGGGAGCTGCCAGTGGGACAGATGGTACAAGGCCACGAGCTGGGCGGAAGTGAGAGGAGGCAGAGGAACCCACCACTGCCCGGACTGAGCACTGTGGAGGTCGCGGGTGACCTTGATGAGAACTGCTTTGGTGGCGTGAAGGAGGGAGCTCAGGTCACGGCAAGAACCTTTCAAGGTTGGCATTCATCCCCCTGACCTAAAAGCCAGGATGGGAAGTGACTTGCCCAGTGTTACATAGTGACAGGGCCCTGACTGCATCCAGGTCCACATGCTCCATGCCTGCTCATTCCAGTGTCTCATGGCCACTTCTCCAGGGGTTTTCCTGATCTGAACTTTCAGCCTCCAAGTCTTTGTAGAGAGGCTTTAAGGCGTGGTGACACAGGGGCTAGAAACCAGAAGGATTGGGTAGGGCAGGCCTTCAGGTGTCTGCCCTCCACCCTTCATTCCTAAGGCCCTTTCCTCAAACCTGGACATCATCAATGTGTCCCCAAAGAGGCGAAGGTGACTGGAGGTGGATACCAGAGCTCCTCGGGGGATGAGGAAATGCTGGATTGGATCTCTTGCTGTCTTCCTCTGATTAGCACATTTCAGAACCTTCAAGTAATCACCATCAGCAACCTAACAGTATATCATCTGTTTAGCTTCAGGGTTACAAAGTGCCTTTTTACATATATATTGTCTCATCTAATTAATCAGCCTAATTAACTTCAGACCCACAGTGTTGTGAGAAACCTCAAGGATCGTCAGGTTTTGTGGTTTCTAAGTTATTTTATTTTCTTCCTTAAAAGCCTTGCTGGAAAGCACAGTATGCTAAACAGATGATATTCTGTTCTACTACTGATGGTGATTACTTGTAGATTCTTATTACCAATCAGAGGGCACGTGTGTGTGAGTGACTGGGACAGAGTGGTTGGGTGGTTAAAGGGATGGGGGTCACTGGGGACTTATTAGGGAGGCCTTCCTCCTAGGGACCAATCCACCTCTCTGATCTTTAGCAGAGCAGACAGCGAGGGTGGGGAGGTGCAGAAAATTATGAAATGTTTTGCAATCAGTACAAATCCCATGAAAAGGCTTCAGGCAGTCTGCTTTCTTGGGGGACCCACCAATTTTTCTTCCACTGGGAAGCAAAACCACCCTCAGGGTACCTGATCTTTGTAGTTGGAAAACAGGGACAATAATAGCCATCTCATAGAGTTATCATGAGAATAGAGCAAGAGAGCATGCATGCACTGCTTGGCACATGGGAGGGGCTTAATAAATAGTTGTTGCTATCAGTGTGTTCTAGTCCCTCCCTCTCCTCTAGACTTACTGATGTGATGTAATGAAATGCAGGGAGCTGATGGTTAACGAATGGGTGGGCAGCTGGAGGAGCAAGGGAGCCTGGCTCTGCCCTCTTTGGATAGGCTAAAATGCAGGATCTCCATGGGGCACAAGACCAGGGAATTGCCTAATGGGCTGAGCCAGATGGGCTGTGGGCCTGCCTTGCTGTGGGTCCCTTGCTTATTGTCTTTGTCATGAGCTCTCGGCCTTAAAAAGGCCCGAGTGGATGTCAATCAGGAAATAAACATCAAGTGACTATCAGACACTTCCCGACCCCTCTTTTCCTCCAAGTCCAAGTCCAGGAAGACAGGTGAGCCCACAGTCCAGGCCTTTCTGCTTACCTAGATCCTGCCTGCTAGGGGCCCATCAGAAGAACATTCCCTTCCCTGGGGTTGACACTAACAGTGACTTCTGCTTTTGGAGAAATTCATCCTACCTGCTGGCCAGGTCTTACCTACCCTTGCTCTCCTCCTAAAAACCATACCTTAAGTCAGCAAAATCATTCTAAAGGGCCTTCAGAGAGACAGGAATGGGACAGAGTGTGTGTGTGTTTGTGTGTGTGTGTGTGTGTGTGTGTAGGGGGGGTATGTGTATATACTGAAAGTATCTCACTCACGTGGTGGCTGAATCAACTCCTCTACCATAGGGAGGATCTGTAGTGCTCTCAACAGAATCCCAAGATCTAAGATGGGCAGAATCCATGGTCTTAAGTTGGTATACATTAATTCATTTAAGGGATCCTTGATCCAAAACTCAGCCAAACTTTGCATTCCAACCTGCTAGCAGGAAAGTCCAACCATCAGATCGGAGTAGAAAGGTCTGGTTTGATTGAAGGTGGTTGTATGAGAGGTGGAAGGAGAGGGTGAGAGGCAGGGGCTTTCTCGTGGGCATCCTGTCCCCTCTGAATATGCTGACGAATTGCAGATGTGCAACTTCTGGACATAGCAGTAAGCTGCACTGGAAGCTGAATCTTGTTTGCCACTGGAATTGTTTTTGTTCAAAACTTGTGCTGCTTATGGTCTACATTACTATGGATGGAGGTGGGGGCAGGCAGCACACAACTATATTTCTGGAAGGGATGTGCCTTGTTTCTCTTGTTTTTGCAAGCTCTTTTTTTTTTTTTTTTTTAAAGATTTTATTTATTTATTTGACAGAGAGAGGCACAGCGAGAGAGGGAACACAAGCACGGGGAGTGGGAGAGGGAGAAGCAGGCTTCCCGATGAGCAGGGAGCCCGATGCGGGGCTCGATCCCAGGACCCTGAGATCATGACCCGAGCCGAAGGCAGACGCTTAACGACTGAGCCACCCAGGCGCCCCTGTTTTTGCAAGCTCTTACTAGCCCTCCCCACAAAAATTTTAAAGAAAGAAAATTATATAGAGATATACCTTTACACCTGGATCCTCAGGTGTATGATATATTTAAGAGGGCCCTACATATATTTACAGGTCTATGTGCCAATTACATAAGCACACATAGCCTGGTCAGTTTCTTCTTACAGACTTTTAAATTAAAATACTGTTTACTCTGTTTTCCTTTGACCTCCATACCCGTGGAAGCCCAGGTTCCTTTCCCAGGAGCCAAGAGGCTCCAAGACTGAGATTCAGGCTGTTCGTCATTGCCCCTTTCCCTGACTGGTGCTTTCAGACCTTGGACACTAGCCTTCTAGCCATGAACTTTTAAACTTTGTCTTCCCACTAGCTGTGCTCTGTGGAGGTAGGAAATGGAACTTCTATTTCTCGTCATCACCCCCACCAGCACACCAATCCAGCTCACACCCATGTCGGTTTAGCTGCTGGGGGACACTGGGTAGACCACGTTCTACCCACGAACCATGGGGGCCACGTTCCAGCATGAAGGAGAAGAAAGAAAACCTTTGTCTAGCCCAGCCCATCTGTAAAGCTGCCTTCTAGCCACTACACCAAGGTGGCGGGAACAGGCCAACATGCTGCCAGCTCTAAGTTTGGAAACTGTCTTCTGTTGTTGTTGGAGAACCGTGACCTTCCATACCTCCCCTGTCCACTGTGGCCCCCAGGCCAGCGAATACTTGGGAGCACCGTTATTGCCAAACAAGAAAGTACAAAATAGCACACATTTGCATTGCAGAGGAGAAACCGAAGCAAATAAAGACATATTAATTCACAGACCTAATGGGCGGTTTGAGGTTGGCTGGTGTTTTTACTCTGGAAGGGCTTTGTGAATCTCTTTGAGAGAGCAGAATATTACTTAATTTTAGTTCAGTGTAGGGCAGTTTTGTTTTTATAAAGAAAACACTGGTGTGGCCTCTATGCTGGGCCTTCTCTGCCAGACTTTCTGGACCATAACCACTTGATCAAGGTTGGTCCTGGTGGGCTGCTCTTGGATTACATGGGGGTGATGAGATAGGACAGGTCCCTGTGATGAGGTGGGTGCTCCAGACTTAAAAACACCTCGTATGTTTGTTCTGACCAGTTTACATGTACTCCCCCACCTCTCCCCGAAATTCTGTGTGGCCAGATATTTTGAGGAGCTTGCCTTTCTTCCCCAGAGAGAACCCCTAGGCCTTAGCTTATGGTGTATGTTAGAAGATAAAGATACTCAGACAAATAACAATAGAGGTCACTGGTAGGGGTGGTATTCTAACAGCAGTGACAGCAAACACTCCGTTGTCAGTCACAAGCATGAGGGTTATGAGGAATTGCTATAAATTAGGAAACGAAGACACAGAAGGGTTTAATGACCTTCCTAAGGTCATGTGGCACCACTGCTGGGATTCGAACCCAGGCAGTCAGGCTCCAGAGCCCTGGCTCTTCCATGCTCTTCCATGCTCTGCCATGTTGCTGCTCCACTAGAATTAGGACATGGCTTGTAAGCCACGTGATGGGCACTGGGCCAAGACAATCAGAAAGATTTAGGAGAAAGGAGGTCGGGGACACAGGTTTGCCTGAGGCCGCACGGTAATGGTGGAACTGAAACTCAAAAGTGGCTTCCTGACTACAGAAACTTACTCCCATTTCACTGAACTATTCTCAGATGAAAATGTTCCAAGCTCAGGCCATTTCAGGTAAGGAAGGAATTGGCTCGCTATGTGTGCAGAAGCTTCCAGAAGTACCTAGCTTTATGGGACAGGTCTGCTTATGACATGTTATGTCTAAATGAAGTCAAGCCATTTTTGAGCCAGGAAAGGGTAGAAGTTGCTATTTAAAGAAATCCCTTTTGCGATTTCTTCCCCCCTAAGGCAAAGACTCACTTGCTAGTTTACCTTCTATGTTAATGAAGCAGCAGAGGATGGAGCCAAATCAATTCAGGAAGAATCAATAGTAGAGTCCTGGCAGATATGCTCTCTGCCCAACAGTTAAGCTGTTACAACCTGACTGTGGGAGTTACTGTAGAGGAAATAGTCCCTGGGCCTCTGGGAGGCTGGCTCCCTGCCGAGGATGCTGCTACAAAGTTAGACACAGAGGTGGAGGCAGAATGTTGAGGGAGCTTGGCCTGGAATCTTGCCAACCGCTCGTTTTTGCAGCGGACTTGGAAACAGCCACTCGCCTCCTCCCAATCTGAGCTGAGTCCGCTAAATTGCTAACTTCGCCAATGGGCTCTGTGTTTTACCCTCCCTGGTAAGAAGGTCTGGAGGGGCTATTGATTCATCTGGGTCTTGACTTCATGTCTGACTGGAAGAGTGGGATCCAAACTCATTTGGGGAGGAACAGGACAGAATCCAGTTGGGGTGGCAGAGATTGGTTCCTAATAAAGGTTGTTTTGTTTTTTTTAAAGATTTTATTTATTTATTTGACAGAGAGAGACACAGCGAGAGAGGGAACACAAACAGGGGGAGTGGGAGAGGGAGAAGCAGGCTCCCCGCTGAGCAGGGAGCCCGATGCGGGGCTCGATCCCAGGACCCTGGGATCATGACCTGAGCCAAAGGCAGACGCTTAACGACTGAGACACCCAGGCGCCCTGTTTTGTTTTGTTTTAATTTAAGAGATTAGAGTCAATGAATTGAGAAACATGGTGGGACGTCCAAAATGGGGAAGGATAATGGAGCTACCAGCATGGGCAGGAGTGTGTGTGTGTGTGTGTGTGTGTGTGTGTGTGTGTGTGGTATTCTGTTTAACAGACATTTATTGAGTACCTACTCTTTTTAGGGGCTAAGTACAACTAGAGGTAAGAAAGAGTGACAGGATCTTAGAGCTTGAAGAGTTCAGCTTGTGACTCAAAGCACGGCTACTATACATGTAAAATCCATTCCATTCTGGGCAAGGTCCTAGCATGAGAGCTTCCAGACCCCCTTTTCTTGCCAGTTTTTGTTATTAGATGACTTTTTTTGGGTTGAGCCAATGAACACAACTTCTCTGTAATTTCTGAATTGTCTTTAAGATCTGTCCATTATTCCTCCATGTGTGAGTTCTATAAAATATCTGAAGACAGCTACTGGGTGCTTCTTCTTCACATAAAATACAAAAAGAATGCACAGCCTCTTATAATCTCAAAGTAAATCCATCCCTCCTCTGTGTTCTCACTGCATGTAGTAAATGCCTATCTTACAGGCTTCCTCACATTGGTCTAATAGTTTTCCTGTTCATAGTCAATTGATGTTTACTAAGCAACTCCTTTCTGCCAGATGTTGTACTAAGAAATTTCATAAGATCTTTGTTTAATCCTCATTCCAATTCTTTGATGTAAGTAGACTTACACTCTCTTTACAGAGGAGAAAAGTGAGGTTCAGAAGAGGAAGTGGCTTTAATTCTGTCAGTTTCCTTGTCTGTATAATGTGGATGGTGATATTTCCCTTGTAAACAGTCTTGAGGAGTAAATAAATGAGATGTACTACTGCATACAGTTGGCATGTGATAAATGGGAGCTACTTTTAATGGCAGCAATCCTTCCATGGTCAGCCCATGCCATTTTTGGTGATGATGATGATGATGATGATGATATCAATAATGTTCACATAACATATACTATGTCGGAGACACGGTGCTGAGTTTCACATGCATTATCTTACCTAATCCTTCCAATTCAGGAGATTGGTACCATTATTATCCCGGCTTTACAGAAGAGGAAATTGGAGGCCAGAAACAAAGTTCCTTGCCCACAGTCATAATAGCCATAAAGAGCAGAGCTGGGATTAGAACAGTTCCGTTGGCTCCTGAGCCCCTACTCCCAACTTCTCCCTCCTCAACCACATCCTAACTGAGCTATGCTTTACTGCATAACTTGCCATCCATCTAAGTGCTAGGAATGAAGGGCCCCATCAGAATGCTGACCGGCCATGGAGAGAGGCTGGGATGCATTGCAATCCTGCAGGCCTGTCAGGACTCAGTGAATGTATGCATGCAAAGGAGAGCCCCAAATGAAGTAGCATTCAGGAAGAGGTCCTGGTGGAAAGAGAATAGGTCTGGGAGACCAGGCAATTGTCAGATGGACAATGGAGGGATGGCAAGAGGCTCTAAAAAGAGCAGTAGATTTTGGATTATGGTAAAACCAGAGTTAAGAAACTCCTCCAGGGGTGAATGCAGCCTAGGAATTTCCAGGGTTGGCAATTGTGAACATTTGGGATAATTAAGTTGAATGATGACTGCCTGCCTTCTCGACTCCATTCCTCTCCCACCCCCCAGTGTCTCTCTTCTGAATTCTTGCTTTTATAAACACAATCATCTACTCAAGTTAGCCCAGAGGTATAAAGCAATTCCAGGCACCCAATCTGAGATGTGGTCCCTGATGTGGTTCAAGTCTCCCTAACCTCCTTCCTGTCTATATCTTGCCTTTTTCTGCAGTGATCCGGGCCAAGGTGGTAGGGAAGAAGCTGGTGAAGGAGGGGCCCTTTGGCACGCTGGTCTACACCATCAAGCAGATGAAGGTGAGTGACAGAATCTGGCTCCAGGAGAGCTCTCGGGTTTTTTGGCAGTAGAGTCCTAGCGAGGGGAGGCAAGGTGGGTGTGCGTAGCCCTCCCCACTGCTGGAAAGGGCATTGCTGAGGCAGAAGAAAGGGATGGCAGGGAGTGGGGGGAATGTGGCTGCTTCACCCTAGAGCCAGCGCAAGTGGAGTCCCTCAGAGGCCATTGTTAAGAGGCTCGACTCTGGAACCAGACGGCAGATGCCTTGTTCCCTGGTAACTGCGAGACCTTGGCCAAGTCACTGTCCCTCTTTGGGTGTCAATCTTCCCACCTGTAAAATGAGGGGATGGGACTAGTTTGTCTTACAGGCTCTTCGGAGCTCTCAGTTTTGAGTTGCAAAATATGCAGTTGCTGAGATTACAATTTATGTTTAACTCCTCGAATCTTTACACTGAACTTTGGCTGATCACAGGAACCTTATCCTGGAGTAGGAACTGCACCCTCTTTCCCTGTTTTCCCAGAGCTTGCATCCCAGGTGGTTAGCACCGTTTACTAAGCATATTCGTACACTGAACATATTCCTGAGCATATTAACATTATGAAGCACACTAAGGAAGTCCACCTTACTACAAAGAACATCAGATTTCAAACCTGCAGAACCTGCTTACTTGTCTCGGTTCTACACCTAAATAGCCTGCTTACCTTGGAATCCCCCCTTTCCTGGGCCTCCATTTAGCCACCTGTTAACAGTGCAGGGTTGGGGGGGTGCACGGGTGGCTCAGTCGTTAAGCGTCTGCCTTCAGCTCAGGTTATGATCCCGGGGTCCTGGGATCTAGCCCCGCATCGGGCTCCCTGCTCAGCGGGGAGCCTGCTTCTCCCTCTCCCACTCCCCCTGCTTGTGTTCCCTCTCCTGCTGTCTCTCTCTCTCTGTCAAATAAATAAATAAAATCTTTAAAAAAAAAAACCCAAAAACCAAAAAAACAGTGCAGCGTTGCGCTTAATGCCCCTAAGAGCTCTTCTTAGCTCAGGCATTTCAGGATTCTAAGTGCCCTGGGACACGTGTGGTGTTACTTCCTTTTTTTCTTTATTTTTTTTAAAAGATTTTATTTATTTATTTATCAGAGAGAGAGCGTGCACAAACAGGGGAAGGTCCAGACAGAGCAGGCAGAGGGAGAAGCAGGCTCCCCTCTGAGCAGGGAGCCCGACATGGGGCTCGATCCCAGGACCCTGGGATCATGACCTGAGTCAAAGGCAGACGCTTAACCGCCTGAGCCACCCAGGCGCCCCTTTGTGTGGTGTTACTTCTAAGCAAGAGCTGCTTTGGGTGCCAGAAAGGGGTACTTATGTTTGCCTTAGCATAGAGGGCTGGTACTCACTCACCCCGAATAGCTCAGCAGCTGGTCCATCACCCCACTTTTCTAAGCACCTCCCTATGTGCAGCACCCTGTGCCAGGAGCCATGGAGGCCACGAGAAAGATGGGACTCCTATGTTAAGGAAGTATAGTCAGGTCGGGAGAGAAGACCCAAGACACATGTGCACGACTAATCAGAAGTTCAAGATGGGGTATGCTCAGGTCCAAGTGGACTGCCAGCCCTTTTACTCACTGCCCATATTTGCATCCCCAGAAACTAGAGCAGGACCTGGCTCGCAACAGGGACTTGGTGGATGTTTATCCATCTAATGGAGAAATGAGGGTGAGACTCTACTGGCCTGAAAACTCCCCAGAGGAGACAAGGCTTGACACTCAGGTAGAACTGAATGGGGGTAGTGATGGCCCATGGGTGGTACCCAACCATCCCAGAGGCAGACTTCCAGGCCTCATTATTCCTGCATCCTAAGGCCTGAGGTTTGATGTACTAAATTCATAACCTGTTGCTTTGGATTCAACTTTAGAAATATCCACAGCCTTCTGGTTATGTAATGTCCAGAGTCAGCCCTGGCTAGGTGCCCTTGGCTGCCCAAGCCTGGTCATGGGACCAGCTTATGTCTTCAGACAGCCATGGGGAGAGAAGAGTGTGGAGGGGGGAACCAAGAAATCAACAACAACCAAAGAAACCCCCACTGTACAGCCCCTGGCAGCCAGTGAGCAAATGCCAAAGCATGTTAGACAAAGCAGAGGTTCAGGCAACACTCCCTCCCCCACGCCGCCCCACTCTGGAACAACTCATCACAGTATGGACACTCTGGCCAGCAGATCTGAGGGAACAGCTGGGAGACAGTGGTTCCTAAGCTTGCCTAGCTTCCCTGCTTCTTTTGGGGCCTGGACACCAGGGTGATCAGAATGTCCCATTCCCCCCTCGCTGGTGTCAGGCCAGCCTCTGGGGGGTTGTTTGGAGGTCAAATTACATTTGTTCATGCATCAGCTTCAGAGCACACACACCCACTCCCAGGCCGGTGGCATCACACTATCCATTCGCTATCTTTTACCCGGATTCATGGAACCAGGGTGTAGGGCACTGGAAAGTAAAATTCCTTGTTTTACTTCTGACACAGGCTCAAAGGGGAAATGACTTGCCCAGTCATGCATTTAATTAAAGACAGATCTGGTTTCCAAACTAGGGTGCTGGGATTCCTTCCCAATCCTGTGTGTTCTTTACATGGCTCCCCAAATCTCCCTGCCATCTCGCTTTGATCATCAATCACTATGTAATGCCTTTTTATTAACTCTGCCCCTCCTACCAGCCAAATATTAGATAACTCGTAGAAGGGTCATTGCCCTTCTGTCCTGAGAGGCCACTGAATTCTGCTGGTCTCCAGGGAGCAGTCTGCTAATCAGGTATGGGGTGTAGGGACTGGAGTAGTTCATCTAACCTTCCCCTTCCCTTCCTCTCTCCTTCCTTCTCACTCTCTCTGTGCTGAGCACTGTGCTTCAGGCTGGGGATACCCAGATAATATTTGTTATAATGAATATAAGACTCTATTCAAGTGATATGTACCAAGCTACTGTGTACCAGGCATTCTGCTAAGCCTTTGCATGGATCAGACCTCATAACAACCCTATGAAGTAGATACACATTATCCTCTAATTTACAGGTGAGGCAGCCGAGACCTGGAAGGGTCATGTAACAGTCAAGTTCATAGGACTAGAAAGTGGCAGACGCCAGGGAAGCTATAGAGCCTTTGCCAACAGGGAGATTACAGAGCAGTGGAGCTGCGGGCTGATTCATCATTCCTGCCCCCTTGGGGCCTACCCCACCCCATTTGTATGTAGTTCCACAAGGGAACAAAAAGAGGTTAGCTTGGGTTTGTTCGTTTGTCAACCAGCAGTGTAGCTCTTGACTTGCAACATCCTGCAAAGGGTGCATTGAAAACTCTGTGGGAGAGAAGGAGGAGAGGCCAGTAGAGGCGAGCCTGCATGAGTTTTGGCACTGGTCCCTAGGTGGCTTTGTTCTGGTGGATTAGAGTCTACCCCAGAGAGTCGGACGGGGTGAGCAAGGGCTCCCTTAGAGCAGAACTAAAGGAGCTCGGAGAACATGAGAATTTGAGCCTCCCTGTCTCACCTCCCCCTCTGTCTCAGAGTTCCCACCTCCTCCACTCGAACTTCTCACCCAGATGAAAGGCAGGCAGACCCTCTCCCATATGCTAATTCCAGAACCTCTGGTACACGTTACAGGCAGAGACGCACGCACAGGTGTGTGTGGGGGGGAGTGTACGAATGTTAAGGGAGCTTATTGCAAACTCAAACGTGGGGACAGCTGGAGCAGTTGCCAGAATTGGTCACTCTAATCTGTCGGGACCTTATCTCCTATCGGGACCATGAGAAAGCAGTCCGCTCCGCCAGGAGCTGCAATTTGTGCAGTGGAGACATGCTCCCAGGCTAGCACGGCAGGGGACAGCATGTGGGGAACATCATGTCCCAGCTGGTCCTGGTGGGGGCGTTCCATGGGAAGGCCCACTGGTCATGTGCTTTGCATGTCCTGACTCTGGGCAGGACAGATTTGCTGGGCAATTGGAATGCTTGGCCCCTGGGGACTTCCTTCAGTGGTTTGTCTAATCAAATGAGCACTATTGCAAGGTCTTGCCTTTGAAGCTCCAGCTGGAAGCCTCTCTGACCCTCCAGCCCACAGGGAGCCATTCTCCTTCTCATTGCCTGTAACTCTTTCTGGTCTGGGGCTCTCAGCTAGCCCTCAACAGAGAAGGCCTGCATCCTCATGTGCTCTGCTTTTCTCTTATAGAGAAGGAAAAACTTTGGTTGCACTTATCTCAGTCTAGTATCTAATGTCTCTGAAACTCAGTTGCTTGGTCTGCAAATGCGAATAAGTTGTGGGTTTAAAGGAGTTCATGGTGTAAAGCAGCATCCAGCACAGTGCTCATCTTCAGGCATGCTGGCCGTATTTGACAGGATGGTGATATTTCATGCTGTCAATGCAGAGTGAAAACCAGGCATTCCATAAGAAATATTCAAAGCCCCCAGATTCAGAAATTTCCTTCTTAACACTATTTCTCCCTTCACCCCAAGGGAAGCTAAATTCTTCAAACTCTTGTGTACATGCTACCAAGAGGGGAGGCCCAGAGGCTTATAGAGTCCAATGTGGTGTGTGTCTACACACGACAGAACATTATTCAGCCTTAAAAAAGAAGGACATCTTGGGGCACCTGGGTGGCTCAGTTGTTAAGCATCTGCCTTCAGCTCAGGTCATGATCTTGGGGTCCTGGGATCAAGCCCCACATTGCGCTCCCTGCTCCGCAGGAAGCCTGCTTCTCCCTCTCCCACTCCCCCTGCTTGTGTTCCCTCTCTTGCTGTGTCTCTCTCTGTCAAATAAATAAATAAAATCTTTAAAAAAAAAAAAAAGGACATCTTGTCATTTGTGACAACACAGATGAACGTGGAGGACATTATGCTAAGTGAAATAAGCTAGACACAAAAAGACAAATACAGCATAAGCTCACTTTTACATGGAATCTAAAAAAGTTGAACTCACCATTGAACTTCTCACAGAAGAAGAGTAGAATGATGGCCACTAGGGGCTCGGAGGTGGTGGAAAGGCGGAGATGTTGGTCAAAGGGTAAAAATTTTCAGTTCTACAGAACTAAGATGAGTAAGGTCTGGAGATCTAATGTACAGCATGGTGACTATAGTTAATAATACCATATAGAATACAATAAATTTGCTAAGAGAATCACACACACACACAAGGTAACTCTGGGAGGGATGGATGTGTTAATTACCTTATTGTGGTGACCATTTCACAATGTATACAGACATCAAAACATCATGTTTTATGCTCTAAATAGATGCATTTTTATTTGTCAATCACACCTCAATAAGCTGGAGAGAGAGAGAGAGAGAGAACACAACCCACTTAATATGAAGTTCCAAACCAGTTTTAAATCCCTGCATTAAGAGATAAGGTTGGGCAAAGGGATATAGAAAGAAGAGGACCAAAGCCTTCCCTCTGCCGATATGAATTCAAGTAGAACTAGTTTTAAGTTGACTTTTACTGAATGTTGTGCACCAAGTACTATTCTAAGTCATTTAATTCTCAAAAACACCATATAAAGTAAATACTTTGCCCCATTTTACGGGTGAAGAAACTGAGACCCAAGGAGTTTAAGTGGCTAATAAGTGGCAGAGACAAGGTTCAGACTGGCTGGCTGTCTCCAGAACCTGAGTTCACCATTAATCCTCCAATGCTTTGACTAGATTTGACTGTGTTTTCCAATTCTGAAAGTCTTATGATTCTCCGATGTCAGGGCATTACAAACCTATCATGACCCTCCTAGATTTGTCAAACCAGTTCTCAGTCTCTATGAATATAGACCTAATGATACTTGCAGGGTCAATATTTAGGTCAAGATGGGATGATTATAAAGAAAAGATAACGAGACGCCCGGAGCCAGTGAGGTGAGGACCATGTTGCTTCTGAACATCCTGCTCACCGGTACACCAGGGGTTGGAAAAACCACGCTAGGCAAAGAACTTGCATCAAGATCAGGACTCAAATACATTAATGTGGGTGATTTAGCTCGAGAAGGGCAGCTGTATGATGGCTATGATGAAGAGTATGAATGCCCCATTTTAGATGAAGACAGAATAGTTGATGAATTAGAAAACCAAATGAGCGAAGGTGGAGTTATTGTTGATTACCATGGTTGTGATTTCTTTCCTGAACGCTGGTTTCATATAGTTTTTGTGCTGCAAGCAGATAACAGTGTATTGTACGAAAGACTTGAAACAAGGGGTTATAATGAAAAGAAATTAAAAGACAATATTCAGTGTGAAATTTTTCAAGTTCTTTATGAAGAAGCATTAGCATCCTACAAGGAAGAAATAGTACATCAACTGCCCAGCAATAAACCAGAAGATCTAGAGGATAATATCAATCAGATATTGAAGTGGATTGAGCAGTGGATCAAGGATCATAGCTCTTGACTTATAAGACTGGCCACTTTACAACCACTCTTGTTATATCCCTGCCATAATGAATAAATTGTCCAGTTATCAGTAAAAAAAAAAGAAAAGAAAAGATAACGAAATGGGTACAATCTGCTTTATCATATGGTTAAATTCAGAATTGACCCTAAAAGGCAGCACTGTGCTTGTTCAGACTCATCGTTCACAACACATTAACGTTTTGATTCTGCATGCAAGCGCTACAAGCCATGTTGAAATCAAGATTCCTTCAAATTCAAAAGGAGTGAGAACTCAACTGAGCAGCTGAAGTCACTGGACCCTACACGGGGCCTTGATCCTCACTCATGAGGCAGAGAGGACACGAAGGGGAAAGACTGACAAGGTTGTACTGAGGCCCTAATGGCATGGGTCCGAAAGACCTGGAGTGGGGACCGAGTTGAAACACTTGCCAGCAACTCAAGAAACAGCCACAGCAGAGGAGAAGCTGCTGGGCACAGGAAGGAGTGTAGGGAATGTTCTCCGAAGGCCACGCTTGATGGCACGCACACAGCAGTGCTCTTAAGCATGGTTCCTGTTAAAGCCGGAGAGGCACCATCCATCACTGAGGAAGTGGGGGGTACGTTGTGACCCGCCCCTGCTCCCCCGCGGCATAACTGAAAACCGAGTGTGGACAGCAGTTCTCAGAGCGCTTGGCTGCGTTTCCTCATTCAGCTGGTGAGCCTCTCGGGAGAAGAGGGTTAAAAGAGAGGCCAGGTAAATTAAAACCATCTGCACTGATGGTTGCACACAATTAGAACAGCCTTCCCCTTAAAAAGGCAGAGGCTCCCAAACGCTGTGGGTCCAACAGACCCTTTATGATGGTGGAGGTCCTTGTGGACCACGTAGCCCCACCAGCCAGTCCCCACTTAAAAGAAAAATAAGGAGAAAACCCAGCCCGTTAGTGCAAATGGGAGACACTTAGATGAGACACCAGTGAGGTGATGTCTGGCTTTTTATTAATTACCATAAGTAAATTAATAACCCATGTCAGGAACTAAGGGAGAGACACTGTCCTGTTGTAAACCCTTGGAGACCACCAGCCATCTAGGTAGGGCCCAGGTGCTCTGAGAACCAGGGGGATAATGGGATTGGGCCACAACTGGTGCCCCCTCCTACCCTCGCCAGCTCACACAGTTAACAGAGTTTTCTCAACAGATCTGAACCCACGTGAGACTCGTAGTCTTGACCTTGAATCCCCAAGTGGGTTCAGCCTCGTTATGTTCACACCAGTGGCTCTGAGCACGTGCAGATATAAAGAAGGCACAAGAGCCATAAACAGCATTTGCCTGTATCAGAGGCCCTTGGGCATGAACTTGTGAGGCCACAGTGAGAGGCAGCACAGGGTAATGGTTAGAAGAGCATGGACTCTGGAGCAGATCCTCCTTCCTGGAATCCTACCTCTGCCATTTGCCAACCGTAGGGCCTTAGATAAGCCACTTTACCCATCGGGGGTTCAGCCTCCTCATCTATTAAACGGGCATAAATAGTTCCTGTCTCACGGGGCTGTCATGGGGATTAGGTGGGTTAATATTAGAGGAGGATTTCTCAACTTCGGTACTACTACTATTTGGGGCCAGATAATTCTTTGCTGTGGGGGCTGTCCTGTGTATCATAGGATATTTAACAGCATCCCTAGCCTCTTCCCACAGATGTGAATAGCAACCACCACTGCCTCCCATCTGTGACAATCAAAAATGTCTCCAGACATTGCCAGATGTCTCCTGGGGTGGGGGTAAAATGGCCTTCAGTTGAGAAACACTGTCTTAGATTATGTTGTAGATAAAAATGGCCAAATATCAGCATTTTTATACACTGCAACATAATAATTATAAAGTGTTTAGTTAAAAATCTAGAAATTTTGTGTATGTGTTTATATGCTTTATCTGGGGTAAAGGAACCCAGTGCTTTCAACAGATGCTCAGAAAAATAAAAGCATGGAGAATCCTGGCCTGAGTTCAACTTTCACCAAGCAAACAGAATTTTTGAGTCCTTATCTGTAAAATGGGTACAATAATACCTACTTCCTTGGGTTCTTGGGAGGATACAGTGAGGGGAACATAAGTGGAATGCTTTTATACACTGAGAAATGTCATAGAGATGTCATTAGAATGCTGGCTGGCTGCCTTCTTGGAATTTGGGGGCCAAGGTTGGTGAGGCAGGCAGGACCCCTTTCACAGCAAATTCTTTGGATTTCTGAAAAGGTGTTGGGATATGAGAAGAGTATATATTTGGTGCAGTGTTATGGAGGTGCTGGAATGGGCGATGTGACTGGCTGGATGGGAAGGTTTCTTTGGGAAGGCACCAACCATGGCTCAAACAAGAGGTGAATAGGCGGCTTTATCTGGAGTGCAGGCCCTGGGGTGGATAGGTCAGTGACTGGCCACACCATGGTGGATCAGGGGAATCGGATCTCCACAGAACAAATGACAGCATGCTTTCTGAGCCCTGGTCCTCCTCTCCTGACATTCCTTCTGCCCACAGATGTACCGAGGCTTCACCAAGATGCCCCACGTGCAGTACATCCACACAGAAGCTTCTGAAAGTCTCTGTGGCCTGAAGCTAGAAGTCAACAAGTACCAGTACCTGCTGACAGGTAACGGCCAACTCTAGCATCTAGGCCAGAGTTTGGCCAAGGTCCACCAGTCCTTCGCTTCAGAAGGACAGAGAAGCAGTAGTTGACCCAGAAGTGTCCTTAGGACCTTGGCCACGTGCCCAGTGAATTGTAAGGAGTACCTTGTATAGGGTGCATCTTGCTTGGCCTGGGGTAGGAACTCGAGGCTCTACCCGGAGGCTGGGTTTTAGTCTCAGCTCCATCACTGGCCCCGCGGAGGAAATGTAGTTTTGCCTAGTTCTGCAGTTTCTCAGCTTTACTATATTATATAAATAAAAAGGGATTTCGAGTACCTGTTCCTCTATACCTCACAATCTGTTTATTGGGTATTTATTGGGTCTATCTTTGAAAGTTGCCCACCTTCAGGCACTCAATGTGGGAAAGGAAAAAATAAGATCAAAACCAAGCAACCACTGATGAGTGAAGGGACGAGTTGGCCTTAGTCCCAGCTCCAGCACTTCATGGGTTTAAGACCTTCTGCAAATCACTTAACCTCTCTGAGCTTCGGTTTTCCCCACCTGGGAAATGGGAACACACTCTGGCCTCAAAGGTGTTGGGAAGGATGAAATAAAATCGTAGGACTAGAAAGTACTTAGCACAGTACCTGGTCTGAGGTGGGTACTCGGGGGTGAGAATTCTCTCGCCTGTGGCTGGGCTCTGGACAAAACAACTCTCCCCTTGTCCTCTTTCCTCCTCTAGGCCGTGTCTATGATGGTAAAATGTACACAGGACTGTGCAACTTCGTGGAGAGGTGGGACCAGCTCACCCTCTCCCAGCGCAAGGGGCTCAACTACCGGTATCACTTGGGCTGTAACTGCAAGGTAAGCCCTGGAGAGGGCAGGCATGGGGGAGAGCTGGCTCACAGCCCGAGAAACATCAGTTCTGGCCGTACTGGGCACTGGGCCCTTGTGCTGAGAGGGGCATGCACATTGGGCCAGGGCAGAAGGGCAGGTCTGAACAGGGGTGGTGAGGAATGTTGCCCCCAGGCTGAGCAACGAAGAAGGTGGGAGAAGAATGCCTTTCTGTGTCATCTGCTGCCTCCAAGCTGCCCACCTGGCAGCTGCCGGGGCACAAGGACTCTTCAGCATCCCTGGCCCCTCCTGTGGTTCAAGGTTGTGGCAGGTACAAGATCCTAACGCTGACAGGTCCTGTCGAGCAGTCCCAGTGGGCTCACCAGGGCAGCTGCCTCATTGGTGGCCCCTGCTGAAGGTGGCCGAGCTGGCGCAGGACTGCTGATACCAAATGCTGCAGAAGGTCACTCTTCAATCAGGCCCAATTCCTTGACTCAAGCCCAGGGCCATGGCACACAGCCTTCCTGCTGTGGGAGGGAGCTGTACTGTTCTCTCACTAATTCTCACAACAACTCTGTGCGGTTTTCATTACTACTGAGCTCATTTTGCAGATGAGAAAATAGAGGCTCAGAGAGCTCAAGTAACTAGCCTCAGGTCACACAGCTCACTGAGTCTGATTTCTCTCCTCGGGCAGCTGGATGCCCAAAGTTTATGCTTTGATCTTTTTAATTCCTCAATTCCCACAACAGCTGAGATTGCTCATCCTTGCCTGTTGCCATTTGAGAAGGAAAAGCTCTCTTGAATGTCTAATTCCACCACTTTTGGGCTGTGTAACCTGGAGCACGTTACTTAACCTCTGTGAGCCTCTATTTCCTTATCTGTAAAGGGAGCTAAATCTGTTATGAGAACTAAAGAGAATAACATAGAAGCACTGAGCAGAATATCTGGTACACAGTGGTGCTTAGTAAGTGTTAGTGAGTGTTCTATTACTTTCACTAAGGGACTGATGTGGCTGGGCTCCACTACAGTGGTGAGCATCTAGACTTGAGGAAGCATCAGCACTGGGTCCACCATGACAGAGCCCACCAACCTTTCGCTGTTATCTAATTGCAGATCAAATCCTGCTACTACCTGCCTTGCTTTGTGACCTCCAAGAACGAGTGCCTCTGGACCGACATGCTCTCCAATTTCGGCTACCCTGGCTACCAGTCCAAACACTACGCCTGCATCCGGCAGAAGGGTGGTTACTGCAGCTGGTACCGAGGATGGGCGCCCCCGGACAAAAGCATCATCAATGCCACAGACCCCTGAGCACCAGACCCTACCCCACCTCACCTCCCTCCCTTCCCGCTGAGCTTCCCTCGGACACTAACTCTTCCCAGATGATGACAATGACATTAGTGCCTGTTTTCTTGCAAATTTAGCACTTCGAACACTTAAGGAAAAGTCTATGCTGTCATATGGAGTTTATTTGGAACCATCCTCCTGGCCCCACCCTGCCCCTTCTTTTTGGCCTTGACATCACCCATTTCCACGCGGGAATTTTTGGTGCCATGCCAGAAAGAATGAGGAATGTACACTCCTCTTCTTCGTGATAATATAATCTATTTTTTTAGGAAAACAAATATCGAAAAACTACCCCATTTGGGCATTGTTAACATCTACCCCTCTCTCTTCTTCCCCACCTCACCATCTCCCAGACCCTTTTCCCTTGGCTCTTCTCCTCCACCCCAGTACATAAAAGACACAGACAAGGAAGATGCTGAGAGGTCAACTGTTTCAGGATCAGTCCAGGGCAGCAAGCAGACAGACTCAAGGTACGCAGAAGATCTTATACACCAAGGAGATGCTACTGCATGTCCCAACCAGACTGTCTGTCTGTGTCTGAACGTAAGAGTGAGGGAGGGAAGGAAGAGACGGCAGGAGAGGGTCTGAGAGGATGCAGTACACACAGTTCCCCCAGGCCAGTGCCACTGGGATTGACCAGATGTTTCTGAGTCTGGAGCAAGCAGCCAGGCCAGAATAACAGAACTTTCTTAGTTGACGAAGACTTAAACATCTGCCTGAGGTCAGGAGGCAATTTGCCTGCCTTGTACAAAAGCTCAGGTGAAAGACTGAGATGAATGTCTTTCCTCTCTCTATCTCCCACAAGACTTCCTCCTGGAAAACTCTTTCGTAGATTTGGCCAGGAGCTTGCCTTTATGTAAATTGGAGGAATACACACACCATACACTATCCACCAATATAGTCAAGTAGATTTGGGTAGAGAATACTATTTCCGAAGTAGGGTTTAGCTCACCTAGGGGGATGTGTTTGTATACACATTTGCATATACCCACACGGGGACATAAGCTAATTTTTTACAGGACACAGAATTCTGTTCAATGCTGTTAAATATGCCAGTAGTATAATCTCTTCTATTTTTTTGTTGTTGCTTATTTGAAGAAAATCATGACATTCCAAGTTGACTTGTTTTTTCATTTTAATTAAAATTTGAAATTCTGAACACTCTTGACATCCCTCTAACTGGGGTCATCTGACCTCTGTCCCTATCCTTTTCTCCTGCTTCATGTTTGGGGCCTTCATTTAACTGCCTTACTGGCTTGGCTCAGGTGGGAGATGAGAGTTAGTGTGGGTCAGGGGCCGGGGCACAGGAGGGAAAGCTGCAAAGTGTCCTGCCTCAGCTAGATGGCCACTTTCCTGGGTTTCGAGACAGCCTGTTCTTCTTCCCCCAGCTCACTGGTGGGCAAACACCACCTCCTGAGGTCTTCACCTCATGGGATTAAAATCAGTGGTCACTGGGGAAGCCTGACTCTGCAATCAGCTGTAGGGTTTTTTTTGTGTGTGTGTTTTTTGAAATAAAACTATAATATAAGTTCTCTGATTAAATAAAATTATTTTAAGTTTAAGTATTGAAAGTGAGATGCCAAGAGTAGGTGAGAATGTATATTTTACAGAGTTGGGGGTGGTAGGACGGTGACATTTAACATGATTGCTCTGTCTCTTTTTTCAGATTATGGGTATTTATCCTCTTACTATTTGTATCTTCAGTTCATTCCACTTTAGGAAACAGAGCTGCCAATTGAAACAGGAGAAAAAGAAAAAAAGAAGCAAACAACACATTGTAATGTCTTGCGTGCACACACACACACACACACACGCACGCCCAGGCAAGGTGTTTGGTAGAACTCCTCAGTGGGAAGGAGTACAGGCATCCGGCTTCTGTGGGATCCATTTTATTTTCTTGTATCTTTCACCTTATGGTCATGCCATCTGGTGGGGGGGAAATGGGAGGCTTTGCCCTCTCAATGCAGCAGTATAAGCAAAAGGAGCTGAGGTCAGCAGTCCAGGGGTTTTTAAGAAGTAAGCCCCAGCCTTGGTGTTCTGAGATTTTCTTGATTTCAACCTTAAAGTCTTCTAAGGTGGAACCCCTGACCCAACCCACAAGTGTCCTCCCACAAATGGACATCAGCATCCCCTCTATGAAGCATTGATAATTCTTGGTCCCTGGTGGGGCCACCTCCACTCACACAAAGCAGGACCTGGGGTGAGGCCTGAGCATGAGTCATCTGAGGTTTCCCCTGCAGAAATGTTGGTGGAACCACAGTCCCATCTGCCAGGCCCTGGCGAAGAGAACAGCAGGTCCTGGGCAAAGAAGGGTCCTTTGCAAAGCGATGTTGGCAGAGGGCGGTTTTTGAGCTTTCTATAAGCTATAGCTTTGTTTATTTCACCTGTTCACTTACTGTATAATTTAAAGTCATTTATGTAGCTGAGACACTTCCGTATTTCAATCATATCGTGAACGTTTTATTTTGCTAAATCTTGTGTCATGTGTAGGCTTTAATATGTGTACATTGTGTTTAAGAGAAAAAAAAAAATGAAACCCACATGCCGCCATTTTCCTGAATCAAATTCTACAGTGGAATGGAGGGTAAAATACTTCTACTGTGCAGGCAGCTCGACTGGCAAACTGGAGAAATGAGAAGGAACTAGCCCTTGAGACTCATCCATCCTCCTCCCTTTATCGGCATCCCAGTGCTTTCTGGAGCAGGAAGGAGGAGGGGAAAATAGCAAGTACATTCATGTCCTTGCTCTGTATCAACTGGCACTGGACAGTCTGCTGGTCATTCCCATTCTTCTTCCACTTGATCTTTGACCACCCAACTGGGAAGCCATGATTTCTCCTAAAAATCCAGGGCCATGGGAGCTATGATTCCAAGACCTCTTGGCCTCATCTGGCCAATTCTTCTGCCTCCCTATCCAGACAGCACTATACCTAGCCGCTCTCCTCTCAGACCTGTGCTCCATCTGGTTGGGTAGATAATACTGGAGACCCTTATCTTTACCTTCACCCAGCTCCAGACCTACATCATGGCAGTTGAGGTAGAGCCCATGAGCACCATTTTTCATATATTCGTTCTTGAGCAATTAAAGAAACAAAAGACTTATTGGAAGAACTTTTTTTCAGAGACACTGTGGCCCCCTGGGAGAGAGTACCCTCCCCTGCCCTGGCCTTTCATCTTTTGTTTGATGGTCGCCAATGTGGATTACCCCAAGATGGCACCCGAGTGTTTGGCTCCTGGCTACCAAAAGTAAAAATATCACTACAGTAGTTTTACACAAGGAAAACACTTTAAAAATCTGATGAAAAAACAAAAAAAAAAAAAAAAAAATGTGGAAGTGTAGGGGAGATGGATATCAACAGCCTCCAAATTGGCTCTTGGGAAGTGTGAGGAGGGAAAGAACTTAAAGACCAGTTTGTGCTTTGAGGGGAGGGGCTTCATAGATTCTCCCAGGCCCTCACCCTTCCCTTTAGCCAGTCTGCTGTCCTGAGACCCAGAAGTGATAGAGAGAAACCAACCAGAGAAAACCCTGTCTGGAAGGAATGTATTTGTTGCTAAATTTTGTAGCACTGTTTACAGTTTTCCTCCATGTTATTTATGAATTTTATATTCCGTGAATGTATATTGTCTGTAATGTTGCATAATGTTCACTTTTTATAGTGTGTCCTTTATTCTAAACAGTAAAGTGGTTTTATTTCTATCACACACCTGCAGTCTCTTGCCTCCTTATATCCTGACACCACTGGGGGTAATATAGACAGCAGAGGGCCTTGGAAGCTGGTCCTGCTTATCCTGGCTACAGGCCCATGCACGTTTCTCTCCATTCATTCACTTTCATTCACTTCTACAGTCTGAGCCCACCCTGCTCTAGTCTTTTCCCAAGGCAGGAACAATTTCAGGAGAGGCATTCTAGATTTCCTCCTGACTGCTAATCCTGCCCTGAGCTTGCTCCCTGATTCCATGCCCAGGGTTCTCCATAGCTCTACAGAATCTGGATCTCTATCTAATTAACTATTAGTAAGCAGTACAAGTATTCCCAGACCAGAGCCCTGACATGGCTTTCCCTGCTTTCTTCTTAAGAATTTCACCCCATGGAAGTGAGAGGGGAAGACTGCAAACATCAGTGTCTGATGCCAAATGCCTGCCTGAAATTCCAAGTATGGCTCAGCCTAGTTGGGAATGCCAGGAACTCAAGAGGTCCCACTAACTGGTGGGCTCCTCCAAGAGCTTACAGCTGGATCTCATCCTCAATGGGCTGGGCTGGCTGCAGACCCCTCACCCAACTTTCATCCCATTGTTGACAATGTTCCAGGGTATAATGCCCCTATTTTAAGCTATTCTACTTTGATCACCTATCATATGTCAGGCATAGCACTCTATACACATGATTATATTAAACTTCAACAACCCAATGAGGTTGCCCTACTGTCCTCCATAGTTTCCAGCTGAGGAACCCAAGACTCGGGTTAATTCATTGCTCAAGACCTAGTATGCTGGCAGACTATGATTCAAACTCATTCTGGCTTGATGATAAACCTTGACTTTTCCCTACTGTGTTCATGCTTTGTTGGAATATGCCAGGTTCCACAAACCCTTCTTATTCTAAACAGCACATCCTGGATTCTAAGACTCTTACCAGATCAGATATAAGGGAAAGATAATCAAAGGAAACCTCTCTGCTTGTTTAGACTGCTCCTCCTTGGAGCCTGCAGTCCTACCCATCAATGTCTCCAAACAGAATACTCCAGGTCAGCAGCCTGAGCTTGGGATTCTAAAACCAGGCCGCAGTCTCCAGCTGGGACATTTGGATACCCTATTAACTACCCTGTTCCCCAAAATTCACATTGCTTATGTGGCAAGCATGGGGCCATGGCCCTGGATTCCTTTGACCAGTTTAAGAAGACCACCAACCACACAAGCAGACACATCACAGGCTATCTCCGGCTGCACAGAACTCTTCCACCCAACTTCTTCTGGCTGTGGGATAGAAAGCTCTCCACCCTATTCAGAAAGACGTTAACCTTCCCACCCAGATGTCCTCCAAAGGAGAGACTCTACCATGTGCTCCAAGCTAAGCTCCAACCACTTCCCAGAGACAACCTCAGGTACACACAAAAGTCAAAATGTAAAGAGAACATACAAAGAAACTGCCCTTTGATGATCAATGCAAATAAAATATTACTGTTTTTATTGAAATAAGAGTTGAAACCAGGTTCTGCCCAGGGCCCAAGGGAAACAACTTCCAACCTCTGAAACATCTTTTATCTTTATTATCAACCTTTGGCTCCAAAAATGCCAGCTCAAGTTGTCCCCAGATTTGCTAAAAATTTCCAATGTCCCAAGGAATGCCATCTACCTTTGTCATTTGCCCTGCTACCTCAAACCTTACCTGAAGAGTTGATTCTTTCCCTAGGGAAGCCAGGCATTCCCATAGGAAATCACAACTCTTCCTTAGAGGCCAGGTGGTCAGGGAGTGGACCCTCAACCCACTCCTCCATTCAAAGGGATTGAAAACATGGACATCTGTGTTCATTCCATATTATGAAGATCATCAGAGTAAAAAAAGGCACTCACCATTGGCTTATGGTTGGGGAAGAATGTTTGTTCCACAAGTGGGAACTTCTCAGGACCCAGGGAATGGAAGATCTTAATGAGCTGAGAGAACTAGGAGAGAAGAAAGAGCATTGGTCAATCATTGTGGTGAACTTCCCACTTGATCCCAGGTCTCAAGTATCTGACCATTCTGAGCTGAGCTGCAGTAGCTAGTCCCTGTTTACAAGATAAAAACCAGATTCTTAGGCTGGAAATTCATCTTCTCAATTATCTGGTTGCATCAACCCTTCATTCCTGCCAGGTCACTGAGTTCAGCTCAATTACATTTAATGAGCATTTACTATACCCTCAACATTTCACACAAGCACTACCTGCTGACATTCATGCCACGTCCCCAGCCTGCAAAGCCTTTCTTTCTAGAGAGGTAGTACTGCATAAAAGTTTATGGTATAGACTCTGGATTCAAAATCTCCACTACTTACTAACTGTGTAGGCTGGAAAGTCATTCCATTTGTAAATGGAGAAAACAAGAGATCCAATAATACACAATGTATGAAAAGCTGTGCCTGGTCCCTAGGAGCACTTGAATGTTAGATCCCAGCTAACATGCTGAACAACATGGATTTGAATTGCACAGGTCCACTTATATGCAGATTCTTTTTAGTAAATACAGTCCAGTGCTATAAATGTATTTTCTCTTCCTTATGATTTTCTTAACAACATTTTCTTTTCCTTAGATTGCTTTATTGTAAGAAAATAACATATAATACATATAACATATGAAATTGTGTTTAATTATTTATGTTATTAGTAAAGCTTCCAGTCAACAGTAGGCTATCAGTAGTTAGGTTTTGGGGGGAGTAAAATGTTATATACAGATTTTCAACTGCACAGGGTGTTGGCACCCCAACTCCTGCACTGTTCAAGGGTCAACTCTATTTTTTCTGCTTTTACAACCACACTCATTTCCAACTGCTCGAGCTGCATCCCTTTCACACCTGGCTCCTCTTGCTTCAGCACGGCCTTGTTTTGCCATAGAGATAGCTACCATCTCCAGAGATGGAGGGTAAGCTCCTGGGAGGCAGGCCTTGGACTTACATTTTCCTCCATTACCCCACACCACTTGGCACCCTTGGGAGCTCACTTTGTGCTTGGAGAAGATGACACAAGAGAAGATGGAAGGGTACTCTAGGTGTGCAGTGAGACTAGTGCCCTGGAGACACTCAGTGGCTGTCATAGCTGTGGCCTTGGGTACAGGGGACAGTGAGAGAAGTTGACAGAGGGTGATCTGTGACAGACCACTGGGAGCCTTAAAGGCTGGAACAAGGAGCTTGGAATTTACCCAGAAAGCAAAAGGGAACTCCTGGTGGAAGTGGAAAGGGCAGGGTAATTCTGATCAGGAAGAAGGAGTTAGCTACAATATGTGGCCCAATGGCTAGAAGGGGCGCCAAGGTTTGCACCAGACTGACTTGGGAGTAACTCAACACTAATGGCTCAGACAGAGAGAACGGGTAACTTAAGAACTTTTTGCATCATGCTAGAACTGGTCTGCAAACTCTTGGGCTAGAGTCTGAAGGTGTGGTGCTACATGGAATCCACTTAGAGGGTCTGAGGGACCTCAGAAATATGGGAAATGATGGGGGATCCCTCAGTTTACAGATAAGGATGCTGAAGTCCAGAGATTGAGAGAGTAAGTCTATGATCAAGCACACGAGTTTTGGAGATGCCCACCTCCAGTTTCCTCATCTGTACAATGGAGATGTTAGCAATACGTACTTGTCAGGGTGGTTCTGAAGATCAAGTACAATATGTACATTAAGAGTTCAGCACACACACAGTGCTGATGAATGTTAGCTGCTGCCATCACGATGTCTGTTTGGAAAGACAAGGGGGTTGGGCTAATACTATCCAAGACCCTTTCCAGATAGTGGCATAAAATCTGGGATGCCATAGGCAAAAAATCTCAGGGTAGAATGAGAAGGAGACCAGAGGCATGATAATAGTGGTTAAAAACTATCCATATCTACTAAATTAATATATATATTCATTCAGTAAATATTGAGTGCCATCAAGGTCTCTGCAGAGTTGGCACTCAATATTTATTGAATGAATATAATAATTGTCATCATGTATTGAGTGTATACTTTGTGCCAGCCAAATGTATTCACTCATAACCCTACCAGGATGACCCTATTATTATCATCATTTTACAAATATGGAAAATAAACTCAGAGAGGTTAAGCAAGTCGCTCAAGATGACACAGGTCATAAACTGAGGCTTCTAGAACTAGTCAATCTGGCTCCATTGCCCATGTTCTCAACCACTCTCCTACCACCAAGAGACCAAGCAGAGGGAAACAAGAGACAAGATAGGTAGAGCTCCAGAGAGCACACTGTATATATCCCCAGCCTCCACATTTCCTATCTCCCTTCCTTGCTTTATCTTCTCTGTTGGCACTTATATGACATATTACATATTTGGCATTTTATTAATAAGCAACATGTGCCCCTGCTCACTAGAATATAAGATGTATGGGTCAGGGACTTTGTTCTGATCTGCTCACTGCCATGTTCCCAGGACTTAGAACAGTGCCTGGAACATAGCAGGTGCTGAATAAATATTTGTTGCATGAATGAATTACTTCCAGGAGGGAAGACAGATAATACGCAAAAGAATGGATAAATATATCATTCTAGATGGAGATAAGTATTGGAGGAAAAATAAAGCAGGGTAAGAGAATTGAGAGTATTGGGGGGGAATGGAGGGGGTATCCTAGGAAAACCCTCTCTTACAGGTAACATTTGAATGGAGACTCAAATAAATCAAGGGATGAATGAAATTCATCAATACAAAACAGGGAAAATCAAGTCTTGGAGTTTGGGGAGATATGGCTTCAAGTTCTGGTTTCACTCCTAATATAGTCTATATGACCCTGGGTGAGTTCCTTAGCTGCTCTGAAGCTGAGCTTCTTTTTCTGTCAAATGGAATAATGATGTCCACTTCACATGATAGCAGTAGTTTGAGCACCAGGAAGCATGATTTTCTGGTACATAGTAAGTGCTCAATGAATAGTGCCTACTGTTAACAAAAAATGATATAATTTAATGTAAGTAAGAATAGTATAGTACTCCTCTTACCACTAATGTTATTATAAGATAACACTATATCATAATATGTTCATACTATGTTATTATATGATATTCGTTATTCAGTTGCTTAAGAAAGACCCATTACTGAGGCCTCCATGCTGGAGGATGGGCCCATTTCAGGGCTGGGAGGCCACCCATTGCCCACCTCATTCTAGGTCAGCCTGGCCCATCACCTACCACCCAGGGCTTGCTGCAGAAGTTGTAGACAGAGTAGAGGGAGTTGACAGCAGGCAACCCTCCGTACTGGAGGCCGATGACCAGGCTTCGGTAATCTTCACCCAGAGCCATGCTGTAGGCATGCTGACGGACTAGGATGAAGTCTGGCTTGAAGGATCTGCAAAGAGAGGGGTCGGCAGCAGTGTTACTACATGGGGCATTGCTGAAACACCAGGGCATTGGGCCACAGTCTATAGGGATAGCACTGACCTGGCGTGGGTGCCGCCAGCCAGGGGCCCTCGGTTCAGAATGGGGATGGGGTGGGGGAGTGTGGATGGGGACAGTTGGATGCAAATACACAGCAGCTACAAAATAAAGGGGCTGAAAACAACTGATATTTTATTCATTTTATTTTTTAGGTGGTTTTTTAGATTTTTCTACATTGAACAAATACTCATTTACAATCAGAGGAAAATGTATGAGATAACTCAGTGAATCCACCTCCATTTTTATTAGGCAACACCTACTACCTTACTGAATCCTCCTAACTGCTCAAGGATGTGGGCAATGCTGCCGGCAACTCCATTTTACAGAGGAGCACTGATAAAGGAGATTTTCAACTTTTAATGTTTGTGGGCCCTGCTCCTCGGCTTCCAGGGAAGCCATACTCCAACATTTGCCAAGGTCAAAATGACCCGGCAAAACCTCAGAGCATGGGCTCTATGTCTGCCCCAAGCGCACGTGGTGTACATCTGCTTTGTTAAAGAAAATAACCAAAAAGGAGCATTCTGAACACAAAAGATAAGAAAAAGTAAGAAACTTCCCTGGTTCCCATAAGACTCAAGTCACACAGCCTTGCAAATATTAGAAACTTAAGGCCTGCAACTTTCTGAAATGTTCTTTGTCTAATAATTTGCAACTTTTTATGCAAAATATGTATATAAACCTACATCAAATGTTCCCTTACCAAAACACTCTCTTCTTTGTGAAGACTGTGCATCCCTGGCCCTGTCCTAACTTGGACTTGAATAACTCTCTCCCTCTTTTTTTTTTTTAAGAAATTCCAAAATGTGTTCATTTTGTGTCAACAGCACCCTGAGGCTCACAAAGATTAAGTCACTTGCTCAAAAAGACATGCTGCAGGTACACGGCAGAGTCAGATACGTGTAGCCTCGTGGCCCTAGTTCTCAACTACCATGCAGCATGGTTTGTATATATACTTACATATATATACATAATATGTATACATTCATATATAACCTGTATATTTCAAACAGGTCTCATTCCTTTCAAGTAGCAACCTCTGGAAAGGGCAAGAACATTAATGTGATGGCCAAGAACATGGCAGGCTCTTTGCTGGGACCCTTTGGAGACATGATCCTGATTAGTGTTCACAAGCAGACCTGGGTAAGGTCAGGACTATTTCCCCACTTTGTAGACGGGAACATGCAGCTCAGAGAAGTTAGGAACTTCCCCAAGTCACAAAGCTGGGAAGTAGGAGAGGCATGTGTGAACTCAGGTGATCTCACTCCAAGTCCATATACTCTTCCTTCCATCACATGACTCCAGGTGAATTCACACACTGTTTTACTTGCACTGCCAAGGATCCATCTATTTCTAGATTCCTCACTTCTAGGTCAGACAAGAAAATCAGCTTCACATTGCGTAGGTGGTTTACAATTAAAATGGTATGATCCACTTGGCTCATCCAGAGTTAGACACTTAGCTTCAAATAAACTGTTTCTCTTTAAAGTAATTCAAATTTAAGTTAAAATAACTGTCAAATGGAAAGGACTCGCCCCCGATTAGAGACAGAAGGAAAGAATGAGCTGCAGGTGCAGACACTTCTCAAATTGTTCTGAGCTTGGGTCTCCTTGTACACCCCAGGGCCCGGTGCCAGGGGAGCAGAGGTGTAATAAGTACATGTTGAAGGAACAAATGACGTACATGAACATCACCCCCTCATCCCCAGAGGAAATGGCAAAGGTTTCCCTCATGGAGTTGTAACTCATCCTAGGGGAGCCAGGTGGATGGTGACATCTTGGGTATGGCTGACATTGTGCTCATGGAAATGGTCAATCACGTCACTCTGTAGTTAGGGTCAGAGTTGGGTTAGAAGCTTGGAATTATTATGTCTATATCCTTATTGCATTTTAAGAGCTGAGCCAGTCCAACTAATGTATTTACAGATGGGGAAACTGAGGCCTACAGAAAGGCAGTGATGTGTCCCAGGTCACATGAGCCCATAGCAAGACAGTGATGTGTCCCAGGCAAAACCATGTCAGAACAGCAGGTCATACCCAGGTCTCTCCTCTGGCTTTCCTGCTCTTGGTGTTTCACTTCACTGGGTCTTACAGCAATAGAGAAGGAAGGGAGGAAGGGGCGAGTGGTGTGTTTCTGACAGGGATCTGATGACAATAGACAGCACTCACAAAATATATCCACTTTTTGCTTTTATATGATTTTAAAAGTAATATATGTTCATTGTGTAAAAGAAAAAAAAGTGTCGAAAACACAAAGAAGTAAACAAAGTTACCTGTAATTCTCAACTCAGAGAAAATCCCTAATAACCTTTTATGTGTCTCCTTATATGTACACTACAATCCACTTATCTATTTTTAATGTATATAATATGCATTCATACTCATAACTGATTTCATGCTTTCTATTATTATTTTTCTATTTTCCACATATTATAGTGTGAGCATTTCTTCTAATAACAAAATATCTTCAAAAATATCATTTCTAACAGCCACCTAACAGTCTATTGAATGGACATACCATAATGAAGTCAACTTATCATCCACTATTATCAAGTAGATTGTTTCCAAAACTTCACACATGTACATGTTTGCACACAAATCAATGCCTTCCTTTTTAACTATTTCCTTATGATAGATTTTAAGAAGTGGGATTACTGGCTTAAGGGGTATGAATTTTTTTTAAGTAACCAAACGTGCCCCCTTTCTAAAGGCATAAGCCACCAGTTGCATGTCAGTGTCCATATTACTACAGCTTCACCAGCACAGCAGTTTTTGAAAAATACATTTTTTTTTAAATTTGATAAGCAACTTCCCCTAAGATACCCTGTATCCCCACTGCTGTTTTAGTTTGCATTTCTGTGACTTTAGTGAGTTTGAGTACTTTCATTAATGGTGTGCATTTTCTTTTCTTTTCTTTTCTGTAAAAGTGTGCTCACAGAGCTCTTTGTATAGGATGCTGCCCTTTATCTTTATCACATTGTCCTGTGTGGCAATATTTTTACTAGTTGTTTGCTTGCCCCCCCCTTTTTTTATGGCTGTGCATTTTCAAAAAACCATATAAACACATTTTCCATTCCCTCCTAGTCAAATCTATCAGTCTTTCCCTTTGATTTCTCTCTCTGCTTTGATGATCAGAGGGTCCTCTGGGGCCCTGGTTCTCACAATGAGACACCCCTTACTCCCAGCAGGGTGGCTCCCCCACAGACAACAGCAGAGGCAAACCTGGTGTCTCACTGGGGATAACTCCACTCTGCCCCAGGAGGAAATAATCAAAGGTCTCATGCTGGCTAGCCTGCCAGTTTTTCACTGTTTGTGGAGAACTCATAAGAAAGATACAGCCTGGGGGGGTTAATCTGGCTATCTAGAAAAAGAGGGTGCCCTTCCAAGATCATCTTCCAAGAGGAGTATCTGAGGGCCTGTCCTGGGATGGCCCCATTCCAATCCCAGATATTATGATGTGTTTTCTCTCCAGGACTTCTAGAACTCATCTCTAAATTGGAATCTTTCTGATTCTTTGAAATAGCAGTAGTGGTCACTCCTCTTTGTCTTTAAGGATTTCGAAATCTACCTCAAGATGCTGTATTCAAAGAGTTCTTTCAAAATTATACAGCCCTTCCCTGCTTAAAAGCCCTCTGAAGCCTTCCTCTTTCTGACAGCAGATCCTAGGCTCCTTACCATGGCAACAGGACCCCTGCCCACCTCTCCACCCTCACTTTCTACCTTTCTCCCTCCCTCACTGCCACTGAGCCACACTGACACTATCTCTTCCTCTAACTCTCTCCCTGGACACTCTTCCCCAAATGGTGCCCAGGGGGTCTCGTTCTCATCACTCACTCATCAGCTTGAGTTCATTTCCACAAAGATACCTGTCCTGCTCACTCTACTGAAATTTGCCCTAAGCCCCATATTGCCCTATTTTCCTTTCTTCACAACTCTTGTGGCAGTTTTATTTCTCCTGTTTATCGGTTTAGTTTTTTATTGTCTGTCTCTTCCCTCTAAAGATGACAGCTCAATGAGAACAGAACACCTGCCTGTCTTGAACAAAATAGACCATACCCATGTTTTTTAAATGAATGACTGAGTTAATGAATACATGTGTAACTGAGGGAATAAATGAATGGGCATGAAGTGAAATGACTACTGGAAAAGGGAGGGACCTCTTTACTTGTACTCCTAGAGAAGAGCCCTGGTGCTGACAGCCAGGGTTGCCAGGATGTATCATGTGGTCCCTAACAACGAGGCGCTGCCTTACAAGGGAACATGCTCTGTATTCCTGGAGATATGTTAGCATCATCAAGAAAGTTTTAACCCCAGGGAATTCAAGATGGACCCATGACCTCTTCACATTATCAAGTATAATACGTGAAAAAATAAACACTTTCTATGAGTGATAAATCTGGGCAAACCAGGCACGTGTTACAGTTCAAATGTTGCCATTCACTGCTGCATAGAATGCACAGGGTCCTTCCTGACAGCCTGTGGTATGAGGGATTTGCAAGGAATGCAGAGAAATTAGTGACTTGAGCCAGGGGAC
Organism: Neomonachus schauinslandi; assembly: GCF_002201575.2. Classification (NCBI taxonomy): domain Eukaryota; kingdom Metazoa; phylum Chordata; class Mammalia; order Carnivora; family Phocidae; genus Neomonachus; species Neomonachus schauinslandi. The sequence goes on along the minus strand of NC_058407.1, from coordinate 14,449,249 downwards.
CTGTGGCATGAAGTTCCTCCCTTCATACCCAGCACCCCAGCTTCTCTATCCAGTCAGGGAATGGCCAAGTCCTAATATCAAGGATGTGGCCACCAGCAATTCTCAGGCCCTGGCAGTGGGCCAAGCACCCTGGTAGGGGCTGGAGACCCTGAGATGACAGGGACATAATCCCTGTTTTCAGGACACCCCCAATCCAAGAGGAGTTGAGTGCAATTCTAAAGGACTAGGACTCACGAAGTACACCAGTAAGTAAGTGAAATAATAGAAGCAAGTACAAGGTACAAAGGTGGACCAAAGATGTACTCAACTCTGTCTGGGGGTGGGTGTGGGTCAGCATGTGCCAGAAGGCTTGGGTCTTGAAGGAAGAGTAGGGGTTTGTCATGTGGGCAAGGTTTTGCAGATGTTCCGGGTAGAGGGAACAGTCCCTGTACCCAACTTTTTCTTCTGAGTTATACGACCTATTAAGTTCCCTTTGTTGTCTACACTGGTGAGTTGGGTCAGTTGCTTGCCATCACTTTTGCTCTGACTGATATTGGGAGGAAGTGGCAAAGTTTGCAACTGGTTACATTGCTGGAGTATAAGGTTTGATGAGGTGATGGCAAGAGATGAGGCTGGGTAAGAAGTCCCAACGGCTCTCATGAGCCCCCTTCCTTCTTGTCTCCATAGTCCCACTGGGTCCAAGCCCTGCATCTTTCATGCCTGGGCAAGAAGGCTGCCTTCAATACCACACATCCTGGCTGGAGCCTATACCTGGGTTTTCTTATTCTTTCAGCTTTAGACTTAATATGAGCTATATTATTTGGGTTCCTGATTCCAGAGCTTTCTCAGAAGTGGCTGTCAGCATTGGAGAGGAAATCAAGGACAACATATAATTAAATGGTAGAGATGGGACAGGTGAGGCAGTGCCTGGAGATTACAGGGTGCTTCAGGCAGTAGAGGCAGGGGGCCGAAGGCTGAGTGACTTTTAACCATCAGAGAAGTGTAATGATTCCCTAAAATATGCAGAAGCCTGTGGTGGCAAGAACAGATCTTGACTAGACTTTGCCTGGGACTTAAGTTAATAAGCTGAAGCTTCATTATTCTTAGCCACTTGACTGCAATTTTGTAATGGTCCCTTGTTCCCCAAGAGTCAGAATGACAACGGGTGGTGATGCTGCTGATTTTGTACACATACTGACCTATCACACCCAGATCTGACCCCAGCCATTTCTGGGAAGGCTCCAGACTTTCTGACATTGGTGTCCACCAGCAGAGAGGCTTCTGGTTTCCTCTGAAGCATCTCCACACTCCTCGATCCCTCTCCATCCCCCTCCATTGTCTGAAAATTCAACCTTGGGTACAGAATCTGGAGAAAGGAGACCAAGAGAACTGAGCACACCAGCAAAAACAGGTGTCCTGAGAAGAAAGGAGGAGATCAAAACACTGCAATGGTCTCCATGCTCCCTAAGGCTTATGGACCACTGTCCTGCAACAAGGACTGAGCAGAGGAGATTGTGCACACTTTGCAGACGGAGGGCCATATGGAAGGGCTTTGGGAATTAGGGATGCTTCCTGCCAGCCTGAGGACTGCAAGAAATTAGTCCAGGCTGAAAAGAAATTAGGTGGCAGCCAACCAAGAGTCTGGCAAGGAGCGGACAACAGGATGCTGCAGCGAGGCCTGTGGGGCCCGCACGGCAGCTGCTAGCTACGCGGCATGACGGCGGTGGGGAAGGGGCCCCATGGGGCGTGTGGACGGCCGGGCTCTCTGATGAATCCCGGGGCTCCCTTTGTGAACCATCAGGAGCTTAATAAAACACAGACGCAACTTGCTGGAGGAAAGAGGCTTCCCCATCTCCCTTCTCAAGCCTCAAGAATCTCCGTCTCTCTGTCCTGGCCTCTTCCTTTTCTTTCATTTCAGAGAAGGAGTCTACACTGCTCTATCCTTGCTCCATCCTCCTCCTCCATCACTCTGGGGATTCCACATGTTATGAATTACACTATGTCCCCCCCAAAAGATACACTGAAGTCCTACTTCCTGTTACCGGTGAATGTGACCTTTTTGGAAATAGGTCTTTGCAGATTTAATCATGTCAAGATGAGGTCGTACTGGAGTAGACTGGGCCCTCATCCCATGACTGGTGTCTTTAGAAGAAAAGGGAAATTTGGGCATAGACGCACAGGAAGAGTAGAATGCCATGTGACAAAGGAATCAAAGATTGGAGTGATATGTCTCCACCCCAAGGAATGCCAAGAATTGCTGGCAACCATGAGAAGCTGGGAGGAGGTGAGGAAGGACCCTCACCTGCATCCTTGAGAAGGGAGCATGGCCCTGCCCATGCCTTGATCAGAGACCTGCAGCCTCCAGAACTGTGCGAGACTACATTTCTCTTGCTTAAGTCACCCAGCCTGTGGTGCTTGGCCACAGCAGCCAGTGGACACGGGTACACTGCACATCTAGCCAGCATTTCCTCCTTCTAGCCGCTTTCAGAGCTTCCCAGCTTCCTTTGCTCTTGTGTGTGGCCACCCACAGCCGCCTCCCCACTTCCCAAGACAACAACCCCAACCCCAACAATAAAAAACTTCCGATTTAAGGCTGAAAATGAACTGAGGGTTAAGGAATGTTCATATTTACATGAAAGAATTACAACCAACACTTCAATAAATACATGGAGATTCATTTGGAAGGATGTTTACCAAAATGCTAACCTGGTTATCTCTGAAGGGTGGGATGGAAAATGAGGGTTATTATATTCTTCTTCAGACTTTTTGGTGCTATCTACATTTAAAAAAGGGGAGAGCACAGAGCATTTTTTACAACCAGGAAAAGACAATGAGGTTATCTTTATTTTGGAAAAAAATGATAAATATAACAATGATGTAATATCATGGAAAATGCTTATGGGACAATTTCATGTGACACAGAACAATAGAAAAGGGAACACAGTAAAAATGATGGTCCTGGAAGAGGAGATGGAAAATTCCTAATTTGTTAAGGTGGTGAGGCTGCAGGGGATTTTTTTTGTTTTGAAAATTTCCATTGACCAAGTTGACCCTTGAACAGCATGGGTTTGAACTGCTCAGGTCCACTTATATGCAGATTTTTTTTAATAAATACAGTACAATAATGTAAATATATTTTCTCCTCCTTAGGATTTCTTTAATAACATTTTTTTCCCTCTAACCTACTTTATTGTAAGAATACTGTATAGAATACACATAACACACAAAGTAGGTGTTAATTGACTGTTTATATTATTGATAAGGCTTCTGGTCAACAGGAGCCTATTAGTACTTAAGTTTTGGGGGAGTCAGAAGTTATACACAGATTTTTGACTGTGCAGGGGATCAGCACCCCTAACACCTGCTATGTTCAAGGGTCAACTATAATACGGTTTGGGCATTAACCAAAACTTTAGGTTGGCATCGATAAATAAATGAATGTGAAGCAAGTCCTTCTACTTGGCTTGGTGGCCATATAATTAGCCTCTTCTTCCTTCCATTGCTATAACTGTTGGACAGGGCAGTCTACGCCTGCTAGCCCCAATTCCCATGTACCCATCTGCACAACCCTCTGCATCTGGCTCAAATTCCTCTCCACCTCTATGAAATCACATTGAGGTCACTCCAAAATGCCAAACCAAGATGCCATGGCCTCTGTTATGCCCTCACTTTCCCTGATTTCTAATAAAAACTAACGTACCATGAACCTCTATTCCAAGCCCTGTGTATCTTCATTCATTAAATCTGACAGCAGGTGTTATCATCCCCATTTTCCAGATAAGGAAACTTGAGGCACAGAGTGGTTAAGAAACTCACCAAGGTCACATATCTGTTGGTGGTGTGACCATGAGTCAAATCTGATAGCCTCCTGGATCTAGAGAAGGGTTTCCCAATCTCGGCATTATTGATATTCAGAGCTGGATAATTCTCTGTTGTGGGGGGCTGTCCTGAGCATTGCATGGTATCAGGAACATCACTGGCCGCTGCCCACTAGATGCAATAGCACCCCCATGCCCAGTTGTGAGAACCAAAAATGTCTGGAGACATTGTCAAGAGTCCTCTGGGAGTCAAATTTCCCCCAGTGGTGAACCCCTGCTGTAAAGCTCCTCCAGGCCTCTGTAGCATGATCTTTGTCTTCCCCTCCCAAACCCTTCCTCCCTGCCTCAGTGACACCCTCTTCCCTTGTTTCCCAGCTGCTTCTTCCTGGCTCCTCACTTCACCATCTTCTCCCTTCCTATGGCTCTTCTTCAAGCCTCCCTGTTGGTTCTTTGCCTATGGAATCATCTCTGTTCTGGAGGTTTTCCACCTTGTCCTCAAAGGCAATAGTGAAAATGACTCAGGTTTACAGAGCACTTCCTCTGTGCCAGGAGTCATTTTTTAAGCTTTTAATTATGCTATCTTTAATCCTCACCATGATCCTGCATGGAGGGGAGTATTTTCAAGGAACTAAGGCATGGAGAGATTAAGCAAAGCAAGAACAAGGTCCATGTGAGACTCAAGTGATTCAAAGCCAATGTGCATAACCACCATGCAATCAGCACTGTCCACCCACCTGAAAACTCAGTACTTCAAACTCCCTGTGCCCGGGGCCCAAGTTTTCAGCCTCCTTCAAAGTGGATCTCTTGACTTCTCTTACCCACCATGCTCCCGGGAGCCCAGTATCTGTCACCCTGAAGCCATCTGCAATTCTCTCTGACACCAACTGTGTAAAGAGTCACCAATGTTGCTGATTCTCCCCTCCAGAAGTGTCCCCCCTCTTACTCTCATTTCCCTCCCATTGCCTCATTCCCAGGACACCTCAACAGACCCTCAGCTCCTAGTCCTGGGGTCACAGTCCCTTATCTTATTCCTCTCTGTAGCATAGGGCCTGCCTCAGAATCCAGACTGCTGAGTGTTACTCAATTTTCCTGCCTCTACCCCAGGGACTCCCAAGCTAATTGCTACAGGGCCTAAGCAGGTGACCCCAGGGCTGGATGAAGTGGGCTAGCCTTTTCTAGTAGATCTTCGGTATTCTCTCTGTTTCCATAGTAAACAAATAGAAATATTCTTAATTTCCACAATGCACTCTCTGGACTTTTTGGCACACACCTTGCTCCATCTTTCATTTTCCCACTTTTGATAATGACTCAAGTACAAGAAACATTTCATACTTCTGTAGGCAAGCATAACCTCTTTGATAAATGGCAGCTAACGCAGGCCTCTGTAGAGAGCAAGGGAGAGTGGGTGGGACTGGTGAAAGGAAGAATGGCCTGAGCCCCAGCCGTTATGGCCACATAGGAATGAAGTCCCAGGTGGCCCTAATGACTTTTTGTTGAAGCCCAAATCTAGATATTTATACGAAATCCTCAAAAACTTAAATGTTGATGACTCATTCAAAAGAAGTTTTAAAAATCGCCATGCAGACTGGCACCCAAAATAAATAAAGCAGGATTTCTATGGGAAAACTCTCATGGAACTCAAACCTGCACCTAAAGGGGACCATGGCGACCCAACTCCAGCAGACAGTGGCCACGTAGAAATACGTGAAGTCAGAATGAAGTCAAATGAAGTCAGAAACTTGCCTTTTATGAGATCTTTTGACGAAATCTCCCTTTTTTAAAAGTCCTGGACCATGTTGGGTGAGCAAACCCACCTTGTCTGGACAGGGCATGTGGCCTGGAAGTGGTCAGTGCATGATCTGCAACTTGGGGAGCTAACTCCAACCTCTTCACCAACCTCTTCTGCATTTCACTCCTGGACTGATCTTCAAATCCTGCTTTCTTCATGCTATCTGCTGCTCAAAACCCTCCGGGAGCCTCTCCTGCCTACAAGTGGGAGTTCTTACTTCTTCACCTGGCATTCAGTGCTCCCCAGAAAGCGGTCTGGGTCTCCTCTTAGCTGCATCTCCTCTGCCTGGCCCCTGGCTCTGCTGCCTTCCACAATTATCTTCTATCTGCTCACGATGTGCTCTGTCCGTGCCACTCCCCGTGCTTAGGAAGCTGCCTCTCAAAAACTCCCTCAACTCAAACCCTACTTCCTCAGTGATATCTCCTCCCCCATTCCCATCACCCTCAGTTGTGTCTTAGTCATGTGGAAATTATCCATATGATGTCTTCTGACAGCTCACAAGTTGTGGCCTCCTACTTTAACTCTTCACCTGTTCGAGGGTGTCCTCTTTTAGGCACAAAGGTCTTGCCTCGACCCCAAGTCTCCTCTTCACAGTGCCCAGAGAGATCTTTGTAGGACCCACATCTCAGCATGTCACTGTCCTGGACAGAGGATTTTGGACGCTGCCCACTGTTCGCAGATCGAAGCCCAAATACTTTTGAATGATACACAAAGTCTCGCATCCAGTCTGGTTTTGGTCTACTTCTCGAGTTCCACTGTGGCCATCCCCCAGGATATGCTCTATACTCCATTCACATGGGACCACAGCTGTCCCCCAGAAGCCAAGATCTGTCTCATGTTTGAAACTCTGTACAGACTTGGGGAAAATGAAAGGGATATCAAAGGACCATTCAGAGAGAGCATTGTGGAAATTAAGAATATTCCTAAGTGTTTAATATGGAAACACAGTAAGTCCAGAAATACCCTTGCCCACTTGCCTGCTTGTAATGGTCTTTAAAAGCTTGCTCTTAATAATACTTCCCCTGTAGAATGGGCTGGTATTATTCACTTCTTAGGAAAGCCATCATTAACTACCCAACACCCACACACACCCACACATACACTATGAAAATAGTGAAGCTCTCTGTAACAACTAGGGGTTGATATATATGTTTGTGGCTCCTTCCCTGAGTGCCTAGCAAGTGTCCAGTACACAGTAGGTGCTATAGAGATCCACAAGGAAAAGGAGTGTGCTCTGGCCTCACTTCTCAGGGTCCTAGACCATCTGAAGTCAACAACACTTCAACAACTAGCAGGAAAAAGAGGATCTGAAGATGCCAAAATGGCAGGCAGAGTGAGGGGAAAAAAGCAAGGACATCAGCTAGTCCAGCTCTGCCCGACTTGCCGTGGGTCTCTGAGACTGCTACTTCTCTCTGGGCCTCAGTTTCCTCACTAGGACAAAGAAAGTTGGGCTAAGTGACCTCCAAGGGCCCTTTTTCTGGGGTGACTGCCTCCAATTCCAGACTCGGAACCAAGGCTTTCAACACCCACCTCTCTGTCTGTCCGAGTTCCCTTGTGACATTCTGTCACGTAGCAGTAGTTCATAAGAATCAAGATTACCAGCTACTGAGTACTTGCCGAGTGCCAGGCACCTACAAGGGGCTTTTCAAGCCTTATCTCTTCGAATCCTCACATAAAGCCCCTGTGAAGTAGGTACTTATCTAGGGCTGGGTCTCCTAGAAGCCAAGCCCAAAACAAGCTTCCAAAAAGCTGTGATTCCAGGAGGGAGGGTGTGTTCTTAAGGCAAAGCTGGAAGGGGGTGAGGGAAGCAGGACAGGAAGGGGTGTAATTGTGCGTAGAGCCCAGTCTTGGTCTGATCTACAGGGCTGGCTCTGAAGTTGTCCCATCCTGAGGAAAGAGGCCTGGGTTTTTACATCCCCAGAGTCACTCAGTTACCAACTCCCCTGACCAAAAGGGGAAGGTGACAAAGGGGAGTTAGCCTTTGGTTTATCTTAAGGACGCAGATGCCATCAGCCCACCAGCCAAAGGCTCTGAAGAAGCTGGAGGTACAACTTGCAGTGCTGAGGGGTGGGGGCATTGGCTGGCAAAGGGGATTGGAGCAGAGAACCCCAGCCATCTCTACAACACTACAATTAGCCCATTCTGCAGATGTGGAAAACCGAGACCTGCAGTGATTCAACATGCAGTATGGAGGTTTGTACTAGTAGGTACAAATCGCATTTCCCATAAACAGGCCCCTCCCCTGAAGGCCCCATGTGCCTGTGTTTTCCCCAGCACCCAGAACGGTGACTGGGGACTGAGATGTGCTTGGAACGGCTGAGTCTGTGAGCTGCTGCTTGCTAGGGCTGGGGGGCTCGGGGCCTCAGGGTGGCATGTCTCTGTGAGGCCGGGGAGGGGGTTGTCAGTCCTCACCCCATGCGGGGGCCGAGGGAGCCACCCCACTCTCCGACAGCTGCCTGGGCTCCAAGGGCTGTCAGCGGCCTGCTCCACGCGGGGCGGGCCTCCTGCCAGGCTGGTGCTCAGGGAAGGGGAACATTATTCATCAGGGAGATAAGGCAGCTGATGAGAGACGGACCTCAGAGCAGCTGTTCCTCAGTGGCTGGAACGGATGCTGGAGAAGTGGAGGGGAGGGGAGGATGGGGGACAGCCCATTTTGAGATAAAAGATGATGGTACTGCTGGGAGGTGACGGGAGAACACATTTCCAACCCAGGCTGGGCGGTAGTGTATACTTGTACCCAAGGCTTCCCCACAAATATCCATGCCTGACAAGCCACATATGTGCTTCTGTCAGGTTAACTATCGAACCAGTCAGGGGGCCCTCTTACCAGCTCACTAGGCATGAATATCCACCTGGTGGGGTACACAGTTCTCAGGAAGACTCCTTCCCCAAGCTAATTGCTCAGTGCAAGCGTCCTGGGGCCCAGGGAAGCTAAATGCTCCTGGCTGGGCTATAGCCTTAAATCACTGGTTTCCTGCCTCTGGGGCACTTAGGTGGCAAGGACTTCAGGGAAGCTAAGCCCCCTTCCTGCTGCCCCTGTGGGTCTCCCCTCTTTTCTCAAAGGTAGTCCATACATGGTGGAATTTTCCAGATTGGGGAGCAAGTGTGGGTGAGGTTTCTTTATTTTTGGGTTTTTTTTTTTTGTTGATGTTTTGAAGGGAGCCATTAAAAGAGACCCCGAGGATTTCCTGGCAGGGGAGAGTTGGATGTGAGGTCTGTGAAGGGAAATGGGCTCCCAAGTAGGGTTTATGGACAGCATCTGAGCTCTTGGTGTCTTCCCTGATGTGCCCTGGCCATCTCTCCAGTCTCCTCCCCTGCCCATAGGTCAACTTCCTTTCTGACCAGACTGAAGGGTTTCCTTAGAAGCCTGGGGCTCCCCTGCCCTGTGCCTGGCAGTGGACTTTCCCATGCTGACCTCTGGCTTTATTCTATCTTAGCAGTCAGAATTGGGGGGGGGGGTAAGGCAGTGTATAGAGGGTTCTTTACAAGTATGTGTAATAGGATATTGATATAAAATATCTAAAACAAATGCAGCAGAATGTTAAGATTCAATAAGCAGGGTCATGAACAAACAGGTAACAGTGTTTATGAAGCACATAGTGTGTGTGAGGACCTTTTGTCTTTTTAAAAAGATTTACCTTAATTAATCCTGACAATTACCTTTTGAGGTAGGTGTTTGGTTAAAAAAAAAAAAAAAAAGACAGAGGCACAGAGAGGTTAAGTAACTTCTCTAATGTCACACTGTAGAGGCGGGTAGCCTGGCTCCAGAATGGGAGCTCAACCACCTCAGTATATGGGTATTTGTTATAGTATTCTCTGTACTTTTTCTATGCATGTAATAGTTTAGAATTGCTTTTTTAAAGGCTCCAAAGTATATTAGGCAGCCATCAAAAAAAAATGAAATCTCACTATTTGCAATGATGTGGATGGAGCTAGAGGGTACTATGCTAAGCAAAATAAGTCAGTCAGAGAAAGACAATTATCATATGATCTCACTGATACGTGCAATTTAAGAAACAAGGCAGAGGATCATAGGGGAAGAGAGGAAAAAATGAAACAAGATGAAACCAGAGAAGGAGACAAACAGTAAGAGACTCTTAATCTCAGGAAACAAACTGAGGGCTGCTGGAGTGGAGGGGGGGTGGGGGGATGGAGGTAACTGGGTGATGGACATTGGGGAGGGTATGCGTTGTAATGAGCACTGGGTATTATATAAGACTGATGAATCACAGACATGTACCCCTGAAACAAATAATACATTATATGTTAATTTAAAAAAATTAAAAATAAAGGCTCTGAAGTAAGCATGGCAAAATGTGAATATTTGTTAAATTGATGTGTTCAACTGTGTATGTTTAAAATTATTCCAAACTTTAAAAAATATATATGAATATTTTAAAAGAAAAAGAAAAAAATCCTCCGTGTTGTTCCAACTTCCTTTTCAGAAGCCTTCTGGAACCTCCTCAAGCCCCCTCCTTACCCACCTCCTCTAAGATCTCTCTCCTCTGTACTATTCTCATGGCCCTTATCATACCACAACCTAGCTGTAGATTTATGTCCCGTTTCTCCCTCTGGGCTGTGAACTCCATCAGGGAAAGGGTGATGTTGGATTTATAACTGTATTTCCAGGGCCTGGCCTATTGCAAGAAATCTAGATGCTCCATAAAGTTGTTTAACTAAATGAAGCCACTCTAGGGGCCCCCACGGGTGAAGACTGAGCAGCTGATGGAGGGGAGGCTGTGGAGGGTGGAGGGAACAAACGTGGGCCTTGCCCTCCCTGCTGGAGACATATGGCAATAATTTTTAGGACTATCACCCAGTCAGGGATTCCAGCATAAATGCTTCCAGCTGCACCTTTCGCTGTGCACAGGAACTTCTTAAGACAGGATCTTGGCTGCTCCCAGCTCCGCTCACATGCCCATCAAAGACGTAGAGGGTAGAAGCAGCTTTCGAGGAAGCCATCTGTGCTTTACCCATTGGGTCTCAAACTGTGACTCTGCTGGTTTGGCAGTTGCCAAATCAACCCTCTGCAATTTGGCTTCTTCCTTCTAGCGTAGGGGCCCTCCATCTTGGCAGCACGTTGGAAGCACCAGCACCTGGGGAGCTCTCAAAACTATTTACACCTCGTCCTTCCCCTGCCTTCAGATATTCTGATGTGATTGGCTTGAGGCTGGGGATTTTTAGAAGCTCTTCAGGTGGTTATAATGGACAGCCAAGGCTGAGAGCTTCTGTTAGGTGCTCTCTGCAAAAAAGACAGCTACCACCAGGTGAACTGTGATGGCATCTTCATTCAGTGCAGTTATTAAGCATCTCTTATATGACAGGCACTGGGGAAGGAAGGAGTTTGAGATCTCTGTCCCATGGAGCAGCTAAATTGAGCAGAAGAATTATTCAGCTGTTTTTGATGTGCATAGATCACATAGCCAGACTGGGAATGGTCGTGTCTTAGTACCTCCTAAGACCACGTCAGATACCACTGATTGGCCTAGTGCAGAGTGATTGTCAATAAATGGCTGTTGAACAAGAAAGCAAGGTGGTAACTATATATACAACACTTAGGTATGTTTCCCCAAGGTTCAGCAAAAGCATGGGTTTATTCTTTCCCCTGCTGGGTGGGACTTCATATACTCAGTGCCATCCAAGAGACATGTCAGTGTGCAGTGATCACATAAAGCCAAGTCTGGCTGAACCTGGGCAGTGTATCTAAGGATTTAAATAGACTTCTAACTAATTTTTAACACTGCTGGTGCATGGACTACTCTTTGAGAATGACTGGCTAAGGCAAACACCGACTAAGCACACATGCGTTCATTTAATCTTTCCAATAACCCTAGAGGTCGATTAGTGGAGTGTTCTGGGCATGGACTTTGGGCTCAATTCCTGCTTCTATGCCACTTAACAACTATATGATCCTGGAACAGTAGTTAACATTTTGATGCTTCAGTTTACCCGGCTGTAAAAACTAGGATGGTAACAATAATATGCTGCTCATAGTGTTGCTACAAGGATCAAATGAGCCAATCCAGATAGAGTTTAGGCTGGCATCTGGCATGTGGAGAGCCCTTGATTAATGTTATGCTAGCTAAATATTGATGCTGACAGGTAGGTAGCATTTATTGGTGACACCAGAGTTTCTATGAATATGATTTTTTAAATGTCTCTATATCTTAAAAATAGGGAATTCATGTACGAGATCACACACAGCAGCGCTGCTATATGCCCACCTGATCCCTGCTGCTTTCCCCTGAGAAGCAGATCTTGCCAGTTGTTTCCATGTGTAGCTCCACCAGTGGGTCCCATAGATTTCCCACCACTGATAGCAACAAGCTTCTCACAGTGCCATTACCACTGTATTTCTGAGGACTGTCATGTCCTCAGTGGTCCCATCCCTGGTGAAAATTCTGTTTAGGGCCTTGTGTCCACCTTCCCAGTTCCTTGCCTTCACCACCACAGTCCTGGCAATGAACTTCAGATGCTTTTCCATGGCCATGGACTTCGAAGTCTTCTGTATACTGTTCTGACTCTTATTTTTCTACATAGCTGCACATCTTGGAAATCTTTTCATATCAGTACAAATGCAGATACTTCTTTATTTTTAATTGTGTCTCATTATATGGGTTTTTGCTAATTTATTTTCCAATCTCCGATGGACAGTTAGGTTGTTTCTAATTGGTAGCTATCAACAAACACTTTTGAGAATGATCCTGGCACATGTAACACCAATTGCCTGCCACACAACTTTGAATGTAATGTAGTGCCAACAAGGATTTATAAGAACGTTATGTGTCATGGAGTTGGGTGCAAAAAAAAGATGTTTGACAGTATCTGCTTATATCTTCTGTATACAAGATGATTTGGGCTACAAATAACAGTGATGACTAAGTCAATAAAGAAAGTGTATTACTTCTATCACTGAGATGGGGGAGTCATAGGGGTGATTAAATCAGGGGCTCAACATCATCCTCAAGGACCTGAGTGCTTTGTATCCTTCTGACTCTTATTCTCAGGGATGGGCTTTTGTCTTCATACTGTCCCTTTGTGTTATCAGTGAGCCCCCAAGATCCCTGGGTCATACGCTCATGCCTGCCAGAAAGGGCCCCCTTCTTGTATTACTTTTAAGAAGCGTGGTAAACTTCCCAGAATCCCCGAGCAGATGCCTCTCAGGCTTCACTGGTCACAACTGTGTCTTGGGCTCTTACCTAAACACATCTCTCAGTGCGAACAGAAGGACTACAACTAGCTGAAAGGAACCAAGATTCATTCCCTGGCACCAGAGGGGGACCCATGTTTCCCTGAAGCATATGGCCACCAAACATCTGAATAGACTCAGGATTTGGTAGGGAAGAAAGAAGGCAAGCAACCAACAGCACACAGCATACCTTCTGAAACCTGTGTTTTCATGGATGACCATATGCTGTTCTTTCAAAGAATTGGCTCATAGGATTATGTGTTTTAAGAGAACAATATTGTTACGTGTATTTATAATGACACATATGGATAAATTTAAATATGCATTAATAACTCTTAAAATCTGCTGCAAGGCTTTCATGGAGTCTGGCAGACCTAGCAGTACAAAGAACTCTTGACTCAGAATCAGAAAACACAAGCTTGAGACTCTGTGTCACTCTAAGCGAGGCCTAGGGGATGTTTCTTTATCCTTCCAGGCCTCTGCAGCTTGAAGGAAAATAAGATGTTATGGATAGAGGAAAAGGGAATGGATTTTGCAGTTAGACCTGGCTTAGAATTCCAGCTCCACCAGCTGTGTGACTATGCAAAAGTTTTGGACCTCAGTTTCCTCATAGGTAAATGGTGATAAAAATATGACATTTATAAGGCCATTAAAAATATACTTGACAGAGGTATAATTTGCATAAAATAAAATGTATCAATTTAAAATGTATAGTTTGATGAGCTTTGACAAATGTATACGCCTATCTAATCATCACACTAGTCAAGAGAAGTACTTTGTATCACCCAAAAACTTGCCTTGTGCCCTCTATAGTCAACCCCCTCCATTCCCCTTTTCCCTAGGCAAACACTGATCTCTCAGTGACCAGAGATTACTTTGGCTTGTTCTAGAATTTCATACAAATGGAATTATAAATTATGTACTCTTTTGTGTCTAGCTTCTTTTGCTCAACATAGTATTTTTGAGACTCTGTGTTGTGTGTTATGGAGGATGGACTGGAAGTAGCCCAACATAACTCCTGTCTCCCATGTTCGTATGCTTATATGATCCCCTCCTCTAAATATGGGCAGGACCTGTGACTTGTTCCTAGAACACAGCAAAGGTGATGGGCTATCACTCTCCTAATCACATTGCATTATATAAGTCTCTGTCTTGCCAGCAGACTCTCTCTCTTTTTCCCTTGCTTTGAAGGAGGGAGCTGCCATGTCGTGCAAGGGCTTAAGGAAAGGGCCATGTGACAAGAAACGGTGGGCAGCCTCCAGGATCTGAGGGTGGCCTCGACTGATGACCAGCAAAAGCCTTGGTTTTCAAGCCACGAGGAAAAGAATTCTGCTAAAAACTTGTATGAACTTGGAAGTGGTTCCACTGCCAGTCAAGCCTCCAGATAAGAACCAAGGCCTGGATGACATCTTGATTGCAATCTGACAGAAGAAATGGCTAAACTGTGCCCAGACTTCTGACCCACAGAAACTGTGAGGTGATAAATATGTGTTAAGTCAATATATGTGTGGGGATTTTGTTACTCAGCATAGAAAACTAATATATCTCTCTCAATGTTTTGTTCCTTTTTTGTCACTGAGAAGCATTCCCTTATGTGGATGTATCATATTTTATTTCTCTATCCACCAGTTGATCGACATTTGGGTTGTTTCCAGTTTTGGGTTACTATGAATACAGTTGCTATGAAAATTCTTGTATGAGTCATTTAGTATACAGGTTTCATTTCTCTTTGGGGAAAAATCTAGTAGGAGAATGGATGGATTATAATGAAACATATAGTTAACTTTGTAAGAAACTGCCAAACTGTTTTGCAAAGAGGCAGTACCATGTCACACTCCTACTAGCTGTGTATGAGAGTTCCAGTTGCTCCACATCCTTACCAACAGTTTGCATTGTCAGTCTTTTAAATTTGATATCTCATTATAGTTTTTATCTGCATTTCCTGGTAGTTAATGATGTTTAGAATCATTGCATGCATTTACTGGCATTTTTTATATGTAACTTCTTTTGTCAAATACTTACTTAAATCTCAAGACATTGGCATCCCAATATCTTATTTTAAGAAAGCAATACATATATAATGTGATTGGCACTTAATAGACACCAAATAAAAGAAAGCTATTTTGCCTTATACTATTTTTAAGGTCACTTAAGAGATAAGGTTCTATGATTCTATATAGGGCCCACAGAGTATGCTTTTTTTTCTTTCAAAGTAGGCTCCATACCCAGCATGGAGCCCAATGTGGGGCTTGAACTCACGACCCTGAGATCAAGACCTGAGCCAAAATCAACAGTCAGACAGTTAACCAACTGAGCCACCTAAGTGCCCCCACAAAGTACACTTTTAATAATATATTCTCAATCCTGGTCCTGAAGAAGGGGAAGAGGAGAAAAAGTGAGAGGTTAACAGTGGGGGTGGAGCAGGAATGCCGGAGTCCCCAGGATTTGAGCTGGATGACTTCATGGGCAGGAGGCACTGCCCAGTGAAGGAATGGTGGTGAGTTTTGTCTTACAGATGTTGGAGATGAAGGGAAAGGTGGCATCCCAGGGACTTCACTGCAGAGCCTCAAACGAGGGTGAGTGCTGAGGGCCCCAGCTCTGCCAGACCTGCCATCCAAAGGGTGCCAAACACCTGTATTTAAAGCAGCAGAGATTTTGATCATTTTGTTACAATCTAAAGTCTATTACTGCCTGTGTTAGCCCTGCAGTCACTGGGGAGGGGGGCTGGAGGACAGAGCGAAGCACGCATGAGGGGACATTATAGGAGTCCTGGGACAACTCTCTATCAGAGACGCTAAAATTAGCACATCTCCCTCCTCACTGCTCCTCCTGCCCCAACTCTAATTAATCCCATGGCCCCAAGCTCCATGTCTCAGATCTAAACACCCTTACTTCAAGGGGCCTCAGAAGGTTGGTTTTCTAAAGCATCTGGAGAAGGATAAAGGCAGTGACTGTGCCTAATAAGCTTCTCAAAGCCCCAATTTTCTCTCATGGGGGAAAAAAAGTTTTATAGGGATTTTTCTATTAATAAATGTGACATGTGCTTAAAGAAAAAAACAAAACAAAACAGAAGAGCAACATACAAGGAACAGAGTAAAAGTATATGTAGTCCCAAGATTCAGAGGCCTGTTGACATTCCAAAGTACTTCCCCCCATATTTTCAATATATACACATACATATAAATGCCCATATTTCTAGATAAGATGGAATGACACAAACATGCCATCTCCTAATCTTTTTTTGCACTTACTATTTCACAGAGATCTTTGCACGCCAAAATGTAAACATCTAAACCTTTTTGTTGGCTACATAGTATACTTGGTGCCCATTTAGATTTTTAAAAATTATTACAACAAAAGTCTTGGGAAGAACCAAAGGTCTTTACCAGGGAACTTACAGGGTCAAATAACATTTAAATTTATACTGCCCTCCAGAAAACTTCATTTATATGAATAGTTAATCGGAAGGTCAGTTTCCTCTACTCTCAGCAACATGAAATCAATCTTTTTAATCTTTTTGAATTTGAAAAAATGTCTTCTGGTTTCCTTCATCGTTTTTTTTTTTTTTGATAATTATTGAGATTTAGCATCTTTTTACCTATTTGTTCACATGCCATTCTTTTTAATGAATTAGGTTTATACCTGCTGTTTATTTTTATATTGGGATATTCATCTTTATTATAAAGTTATAAGGACTATTTAAATATGGGGGTAGTAATCCTTTGTCATAGTTTGCAGTATTTTCTCTGAATCTGTCATTTCTCTGAATAGGCTTTTTGCTCCCAAGGGAGCTATGGGGTTGAGGTTACACAGAGGTGCATCGTAGCAAGCCATGAGGCATTCTAGCTTTCCTGCCTCTTACTGTCCTACTGGTGTGAGATCCATCAAAGCTTCTCTGTGCCTCCTGGAGTGGATGCTCACACAACTTGCAATCCACCCTCCTGCTAGCGTGTCTTCTTGCTCTGCAGAGGATGAAATGCTGGGAACTTCATTCCCAGACTCTCTTGTGGCTAAGATTCTGAATATAAATCAGATATGGCCAACTGGAAGCACTTGCTGAACTTTGGAGAGAAGAAGCGAGGTGGTGATCATCTCCTTGCTCCCTCTGTCTGTTCCCTGCTGGCAGACGAGTTTCTGGAGGCATGAGTATGGTTTCTCCGGGGCCTGCTCCAGCTTCTTGGGCGCTGAGAGGCCATTGATATGGCGGAAGCTTCCAGATTCTGGCTTTCTGAATCCCAGTGACGTCAGAATGCTCTTGAACTGAAACATCTGGCGGGTCATTTCTGTGGTACTCCAGAAGCTTCCTGGAGGCCCAGCCTGGAACCTACTTCTGCAGTCCTTTCAATGGTAATCTAGATTTAGGTAAATCCCTACAGTAAGTTCCTTTCTGCTTAAAAATTCCTACAACATATTCTGTTGCCAGCACTTAATTCCAATGGATTTTTCTAGTATCTCCCAAGGCTTCTAAATCCTGCCACTTCTTGGTACTTGCTCAGGTTTTTTCTCACCCCTCCTCTCTGCAGGTGTTCACTGCAATGTCTCTAGCATCCTCTAAGGCTTGATGTCATTCTTTATATGCAGATTTCCTTGCAAATGATCTAATAGAAATGGATGAGTTTGCTATCCTGCTTGGGTTCATATCCTGGCTCAGCCATTCCTGCTTAAGCAAGATGCTTAGATTCTCTGTGCCTCAAGTGGCTTATCTCCAAAAATCATACCATTGGGGTGACAGTGCCTGATACAGGGGACTGTTCTCAGGGCCATGCTGGCTCAGACAAGCAGCAGATGCTCAATACTTACCTCCATATAATGCACTGAGAGGCCTTTTCTTGTATTAGATTGATTCTCGGCATGTTACCAAGCTCTCTGAGACTCACTTTTCTTCCATGCAAACTAGGGACCCTAATAACCACCTCACAGAATTACTGTGAAAATCAGAGAAGACAGTACAGTTGGAAGTAAATTCTAGGTCTACATAAAAGGTATTACATGAAGACCAGGCATTGCTTGAAGACTACTTTTTAGCTATACTATACACAGTCATTTTCTTATTCAACAAAGATTTGCTGTGCACGTATTATGTGCCAGGAACTGTGCTGGGAGCTGAGGATATGGAGATGAACAGGATAGATGTGGTCTCTGCTCTTATGTAATAGTGGGTTGACAGACGAAACTCAGGTGAACACACACAGACAGTTACAAATTGTGCGGAGTGCTATGAAGGAAATAACTGGAGGTCCGTAATAAATGAAAACTGGATACTCAAACAGAGGCGGGAAAACTTCCAGTTATAAGACAATTAAGTTCTGGGGATGCCGTGGAAGGCATGGTGACTATAGTTAACAATATTGTACTATATACTTCAGTGTTGCTGAGAGAGTAGATCTTAAGTGTTCTCACCACACACACACAAACTAGTAACTGTAAGGTGATGGAGGTGTTAACTGACCTTACTGTGGTGATCATTTCACAATATACATGGATATCAAATAATCCCACTGTACACCTTAAACTTGCACGATACTGTCAATTATATTTCAATAAATCTGGAAGGAATGGAAAAAAAAGCAGTGGTCTAGGAATTCATTTCTGAGAACTGGACATTTAGGCTCATTTGTCACAGCCACTCTAAGCCCTCAGAATCATCTCCTGCCCCATCTCCCATACCCATCCTTCTGATAAGAGTTTCAGAAAGTGGAAATAAATTCTTAGCCAGGAAGATGATGAAGAGCTCTTTGTCCTGAAGTTATCCAGATGCTTCAAGAATGCCAGCTTGTTACAGACTGGAGAAAATCTGGGAAGAGCTGCCTACTTGTAGAGTGGAGTTGGGGGTACGGAGATGGCTGAGTAGCCAGAACTCAGAGAGATGCGCTTAAGGAAAAAGGAGAGGAGAAGCTTAGAGAATAGGAGAAACAGGAATTTAGAGAGAAGTGTGGGAGAAGGTGCAGCTGCTTGGGATGCTGGGAAATGGCCAGGAATTCTGATAATCTGGAATCTATTCCTGGTCTTTCCAAAATGAAAAATGGGCCCGACTTCCTTCTTGAGGCAGCATGGTGAAATAGAACAAAAAGATCAGCGGACCTAGGTTCTAGATCCACTGGTCACTTACCACCTGTGAGACCCTGGGCCTAATGCTCTGAACCTCAGCTCCTTCATCTGTATGTGGGAATAAACATGTCTGTTATGCCTACCTCCAGGGCTCGCCCATTCTCATCATTCCTCAGCTACTTATTGGCTCATGACTGGTACCAGGCATAGTGCCTGGCACTGGGCTGTAGAGATGAACGAGGCAGAGACTTTGCTCTCAGGGCACATGGAGCACTGGAAGAGACTCACATATACACAGATACTGCTGAAATGATAAAGAAATGGCAGAGATAACACAGAGCACAGAGAAGGGAAGCCTACATCAGCCAGGAACAATTTCCTGGAGGAGTCGACCTTAAGTAAGTAGGGTCTTAAAAACTGGGTGAGTTGGGTGCTTAAGTGCAGGAAACTGGAAATAAAGGCACTGTAGGGAGATAATGCTTGTGTAAGCACTTTGTAGGTTCACAATTATACACACATGTGTGAGGAAGGAGCGTTTTCACTCCAGAGTCAGGGAAACCTGACAGGTTCACACCATACTGCATATGCTGCTCCCCTGGTCTGGGATGGCTTTCTCTACCTAATCTGCTTGATAAATACCTACTCATCCTTCCAGACTTGGCTCAAATATCACCTTATAGGTAATGAAAGCCTTTCCCAAGCCCTGCAGGGGAGCTGGCCTCTCTCTGCTGTGCGCCACTGTATCTCATACACTTCTCTCTCATGGCCCTCAGCCCCCCAAGGGTGCATATTTGTTTTGCAACTTGGTTTTTCACCAGTTGGGAACACATCCAGAGCACAGACAGTATGTTCTCTTTTGCAACATTATCACAGCCTATCGCTGTAACAGTCAGATAGTAGGCGCTCAGTAAGTGTTTGTTCAACTGGACAAGTCTTGTTCTAGAGGGTGATTAGATCCTGGGCCCCTGTCACTGGCCTGCTTGTGTGTATTTTATCCTCTGAATGTTCCACCTTGTAATGAACACTTACAGGCTGGGAGCTAGGGACTGGTGAATCACTGTTGAGAAACAGAAATTGAAAGAATTGTGGAGTGAAGGTTTCAGATGGAAAATTGTAGTCTACAGAATAAAATGGTATTCTCTTTTAGATATTATAGAAAGGGGAAAACGGTCCAGGGTCCTACTTCAAATTATTTATTATTGATCTTATGCCCTTACACAGCTTGCCATGACAGATGCCAGTGGATGGCTAACCCAGCAACTCATCCTTCTCTTTTGGCCTTCTATTGTTGAGGCTGAAAAGTCAAGATACTCAATTTTCCCAACCTCCCTTTTATCTAGTTCTAGCCATGTGACCCAGTTCTAGCCAAGGAGGCAAAAGTGGGTATCTGGGAGGGACTTCTGGGGATATTTCTACCTCCCTTAAACAGAAGTGGCATGACAGAAGAGCCACCTGGGACCTCTTCTTCCTGACCCAAACATTGACACAATTCCTTCAACTATGGCAGCCAAGTTGGGATAAGTTGTGACAGTTACTTTTATGTGTCAATTTGACTGGGCCACGGGGTGCCCAGATATCTGGTTAAACCGCATTTTGGGGTGTGTCTGTGAGGGTATTTCTGGATGAGATTAACTTTTCAATCCATAAACTAAGTAAAGCTGATTGCCTCCCCAGCGTGGGTGGGCTTCATCTAATCCGTTGAAGGCCTGAATAGAAGAAAAGGCTAAGAAACAATGCGTTCTCTCTGCCTGACTTTGAGCTGGGACACCAGTCTCCTTTTGCCTTTGGACTTGAACTTGGAACTGGAATTTTTACCATCAGCTCTCCTACTTCTCAAGCCTTTGGACATGGGTTGGAACTACATCATCATCTCTCCTGGGTCTCTAGCTTGATGACCACAGATCTTGGACTTCTTGGACTCCATAATCATGTGAATTAATTCCTTGTAATCTATACATATTAGTACATAATATATAATATGTGTAATATATATTATACTTATTTATATATTGCTCCTGTTGGTTCTGTTTCTCTGGAGAACCTAGACTAACACAGACATTGAGGTGTTCAGCATGAGAATAAAAAACCAACATACTAAGGATGGGAGGGTAGAAAGCCAAGAAGCACCTGGATCCTTGACAGCAAAATCTCTCACCGCAGCCAACCTGGAAACACCTCATGTAGACTCTTATTATGAGAGAAAAGGCAATGTTTTCACTGCCTGTGCTGCTACACATCAGGTCTTCTCTTACGTGTGGTGAAAGCATTCTGACCCACCCAATCTTCTCACATCTCTGAGCCTCATTTCCTCAGCTACACACTCAGAGTAAGACAGAGGAAGGGACTGGCCTTAAATGAAACCCATGGCACTTTCCAGTGCCTCCCGACATGGGGTTCTGAGTAAGGGGCTTCAAGGAGGCAGTGGAATCAGTGTCAAAAGGTGGGGGATTCTGGGGCCAGATCTCCTGGCTTGGAACCTAGCTCCACCATCCACTTACACATGTTACTTAGTCTCTATGTGTACCAGTGTCCTTGCCAGTAGAGTAGGGATCATAATAGAATTGTTTGATGGGGCTGGTGAGAGGATTCAATGAGTTCATGGAAGGCACCCAGAACAGTGCCTGGCACATAGAAGAAAGCTTAATAAATGCTAACCGTAGCTAAGAATTAAGCATGGGTCAGACCTTGGGGGTTTAGAGTCTAGTTGGAAAGTCAAGAAACACATGCACATACAAATATGGCACTGAAACTTTAAAGATGAACATCCACAATTGAAAAAAGGGAGCATCCCTTTACCTTTTCCATTCTAAAGTAAACTTAGCAGTTCATTATTCTGAGAGAGAAGAATTAAAAACTTAACTCAGTCTTCAAGGAAGATTCCAATAAACTGGTGGATGACAGAACCATTATTATGTGTTAACAAATGAAGCAAGGCATTTGGGGATAACCTCAGGATTTTATATTAATTGTGATAATGTAAAATAGCAAAAGGTACTACTTTATAGCATTTTTTAAATGGTTTATAAGCATTGTCATGAATTTGAACAATTTTGTGAGGAAAGGGCAAATACTATGTGAAATTCTTTCCAAACCTGGTCTCATTTTGATCCTCACTGCATTACATAATGAACATAATTCTCATTTCACAGATGAGAGACCATGGACATATCGCGAGGCTCACATAGGATGTGGCAAGAGTAAATACACTCTATAACTTTTCTAAAACCGTTTTCTTTTTTTTAAAATTTTATTTTATTATGTTATGTTAAACACCATACAACACATCATTAGTTTTTGATGTAGTGATCTACGATTCATTGTTTTCGTATAACACCCAGTGCTCCATGCAGTACGTGCCCTCCTTAATACACATCACCAGGCTAACCCATGCCCCCACCCCCCTCCCCTCTAAAACCAGTTTGTTTCTCAGAGTCCATAGTCTCTCATGGTTCGTCTCTCCCTCCAATGTCCCCCCCTTCATTTTTCAAAAAATGTGTGAGGTTATCACTATGTGGTGGCTCAGAAATCATATATTCTCTGGTGATGTTTGGAAGCCTGTATTCCCACCCCCATCGCAGTCCCCTGGAAGGGGCCCACACTCCTCCTGAGTGCCCTGTTTCATACATTTCTCTCTCAGAGAACTCTCTCTGGCTCTCTTTGGGTCTCCAAACTCTCTGTCCTTGGGGCCAGGCAGGCTGTGAAGGAGCTGCTCTGACCCCAATTCAGCCAAGCCGCCTGCCCAACCACTGAGCACCTGTGCCCCTCAGGAATGTGAATGCCTGGGCCCAGAGCCTGCCAGTGTGAGGTAAAGGTGCACTGGTGGCAGGCACATTGCTTTCCTTTCTGCTGAGGACTCAGATTCCTGAAGCACGAATCTCCCTCTAATGGCCTGCAATCTGAGGCCCACTCTTAGGGAGCACCACTTATTCAAGGAGGTGCTTCATCGACCAAGCTGTGCTGCAGGATGCTGTTTTGGAGCTGTCTCTGCCTGGCGAGGGCATCCTTGCTTTCCAGGAGCAGGGCTCTCAGTCATGACAATTACACAGTGACACTCAGAGGGGTTCCAGGATGCCCAGAAGGGCAGGGATTCTGAACCTGCCTCTAGCTCTTCCCTTCTGCAGAAATGGCAGCAGTGGAGTCCATCAGATCTGGATTTAAAGGGTTGAGAATGTAGGCTCTGGAGCCAGACTGCCTGGGTTCAAATTCCCACTCAGCGACTTCCGAGCCCTGCGATCTTAGGCAGGTTACTTTCATGCTCTGTGATGTAGGTTCCTTTGGAAAATGAAGAGAATAATAGTACTTCATAGAATTGTAAAGAGGATTTAAGTGAGTTCATGAAAAATGCCTGGCATGTAGTTAGCACACATTATGAATTTCAGCTATTTTTATTATTTGCCCTGTGATTTTGAGCAGGTCTTTAACTGAGCCGCAGTTTCCTCATCTGTATAGTGGGGAGTAACAACACAGGCTGAAATCATTCCCTTTTCTCTCTTTGGTAATACTCATCACACTTGTAATAACTCATGTGCTGTCTGTCCCCATCTCTGCTGACTATGCCAGCAGCAGGGCTTACTAGAGTGCCTAGCACATAGTAGGCGCTCAGTATTCATTCAGTGGGGGAATGGCACCGCTGTCAGGACTGAATGAAACAATGAAAGGCAGTTTGCTCTGACAAAGAATGCTGAATTCACTGTGTGTGTGGGGGTGTGTGTGTGTAAGTCTGTGTGTATGTCTTGAAGAGGGATTTGGACTGTCAAGAAACTTGGACTGGGAGGCGGAGCAAGATGGCGGAGGAGTAGGAGACCTGGATTTCGTCTGGTCTCAGGAATTCAGCTGGATAGGGATCAAACCATTCTGAACACCTACAAACTCAACAGGAGATCGAAGAAAAGAAGAGCAACAACTCTCTCATCAGAAAAGCGACCACTTTCTGGAAGGTTTTTTCTGATTTGTTTAGAGTATATTTTCTGGGGACACTGTTACTCTGCTAGCATTTTGTTCTCTCATTAATCTATTCTCCTCTGAACAAAATGACAAGACGGAAAAAATCACCTCAACAAAAAGAACAAGAGGTAGTACCAACTGCCAGGGACCTACTCAATACGGACATTAGTATGATGTCAGATCTAGAGTTCAGAATCATCACTTTAAAGATACTAGCTGGGCTTGAAAAAAATATGGAAGTTATTAGAGAAACCCTTTCTGGAGAAGTAAAAGAACTAAAATCCAACCAAGTAGAAATCAAAAAGGCTATTAATGAGGTGCAATCAAAAATGGGGGCGCTAACTGCTAGAATAAATGAGGCAGAAGAGAGAATCAGTAATATAGAAGATGAAATGATGGAAAATAAAGAAGCTGAGAAAAAGAGAGATAAACAACTACTGGATCACGAGGGCAGAATTCGAGAGATAAGTGATACCATAAGACGAAACAACATTAGAATAATTGGGATCCCAGAAGAAGAAGAAAGAGAGAGAGGGGCAGAAGGTATAATGGAGCAAATTATAGCAGAGAACTTCCCTAATTTGGGGAAGGAAACAGGCATGAAAATCCAGGAAGCACAGAGAACCCCTCTCAAAATCAATAAAAATAGGTCAACACCCTGACATCTAATAGTAAAACTTACGAGTCTCATAGACAAAGAGAAAATCCTCAAAGCAGCTCGGGAGAAGAGATATGTAACCTACAAGGGTAGAAACATTAGATTGGCAACAGACCTATCCACAGAGACCTGGCAGGCCAGAAAGGACTGGCAGGATATATTCAGAGCACTAAATGAGAAAAATATGCAGCCAAGAATACTATATCCAGCTAGGCTGTCATTGAAAATTGAAGGAGAGATAAAGAGCTTCCAGGACAAACAAAAACTAAAGGAATTTGCAAACACAAAACCAGCCCTACAGGAAATCTTGAAAGGGGTCCTCTAAGCAAAGAGAGAGCCTAAAAGCAACATAGACCAGAAAGGAACACAGACAATATACGGTAACAGTCACCTTACAGACAATACAATGGCACTAAATTCCTATCTTTCAATAGTTACCCTGAATGTAAATGGGCTCAATGCCCCAATCAAAAGACACAGGCTATCAGACTGGATTAAAAAACCAGACCCATCGATATGCTGTCTGCAAGAGACTCATTTTAGAACCAAAGACACCCCCAGATTGAAAGTGAGGGGGTGGAAAACCATTTACCATGCTAATGGACACCAAAAGAAAGCTGGGGTGGCAATCCTTATATCAGACAAATTAGATTTTAAACCAAAGACTGTAATAAGAGATGAGGAAGGACACTATATCATACTTAAAGGATCTATCCAACAAGAAGATCTAACAATTGTAAATATCTATGCCCCTAACATGGGAGCAGCCAATTATATAAGCCAATTAATAACAAAAGCAAAGAAACACATCGACAACAATACAATAATAGTGGGGGACTTTAACACCCCCCTCACTGAAATGGACAGATCGTCTAAGCAAAAGATCAACAAGGAAATAAAGACTTTAAATGACACACTGGACCAAATGGACTTTACAGACATATTCAGAACATTCCACCCCAAAGCAACGGAATACACATTCTTCTCTAGTGCCCATGGAACATTCTCCAGAATCGATCACATCCTAGGTCATAAATCAGGTCTCAACCGGTACCAAAAGATTGGAATCATTCCCTGCCTATTTTCAGACCACAATGCTTTGAAACTAGAGCTCAATCACAAGACAAAAGTCAGAAAGAACTCAAATACATGGAGGCTAAAGAGCATCCTACTGAAGAACGAATGGGTCAACCAGGAAATTAAGGAAGAATTAAAAAAATACATGGAAACCAATGAAAATGAAAACACAACTATTCAAAATCTTTGGGATGCAGCAAAGGCAGTCCTAAGAGGAAAGTATATAGCAATACAAGCCTTTCTCAAGAAGCAAGAAAGGTCTCAAGTACACAACCTAACCTTACACCTAAAGGAGCTGGAGAAAGAACAGCAAATAAAGCCTAAACCCAGCAGGAGAAGAGAAATAATAAAGATCAGAGCAGAAATCAATGAAATAGAAACTAAAAGAACAGTAGAACAGATCAACGAAACTAGGAGCTGGTTCTTTGAAAGAATTAACAAGATTGATAAACCCCTGGCCAGACTTATCAAAAAGAGAAGAGAAATGACCCAAATCAACAAAATCATGAATGAAAGAGGAGAGATCACAACCAACACCAAAGAAATACAAACAATTATAAGAACATATTATGAGCAACTCTATGCCAGCAAATTAAATAACCTGGAAGAAATGGATGCATTCCTAGAGATGTACCAACTACCAAAACTGAACCAGGATGAAATAGAAAACCTGAACAGACCTATAACCACTAAGGAAACTGAAGCAGTCATCAAAAATCTCCCAAAAAACAAAAGCCCAGGGCCAGATGGCTTCCCAGGGGAATTCTACCAAACATTTCAAGAAGAATTAATACCTATTCTTCTGAAACTGTTCCAAAAAATAGAAATGGAAGGAAAACTTCCAAACTCATTTTATGAGGCCAGCAGTACCTTGATCCCAAAACCAGACAAAGACCCCATCAAAAAGGAGAATTACAGACCAATATCCCTGATGAACATGGATGCAAAAATTCTCACCAAAATACTAGCCAATAGGATCCAACAGTACATTAAAAGGATTATTCACCATGACCAAGTGGGATTTATCCCTGGGCTGCAAGGTTGGTTCAACACCCGCAAATCAATCAATGTGATACAATACATAACAAAAGAAAGAACAAGAATCATATGATCCTCTCAATAGATGCAGAAAAAGCATTTGACAAAGTACAGCATCCTTTCTTGATCAAAACTCTTCAGAGTATAGGGATAGAGGGTACATCCCTCAATATCATAAAAGCCATCTATGAAAAACCTACAGCGAATATCATTCTCAATGGGGAAAAACTGAGAGCTTTCCCCCTAAGGTCAGGAACGCGGCAGGGATGTCCACTATCACCACTGCTATTCAACATAGTATTGGAAGTCCTTGCCACAGCAATCAGACAACAAAAAGAAATCAAAGGCATCCAAATCGGCAAGGAAGAAGTCAAACTCTCACTCTTTGCAGATGATATGATACTTTATGTGGAAAACCCAAAAGACTCCACCCCAAAACTGCTAGAACTCATACAGGAATTCAGTAAAGTGGCAGGATATAAAATCAATGCACAGAAGTCAGTGGCATTCCTATACACCAACAACAAGACAGAAGAAAGAGAAATTAAGGAGTCGATCCCATTTACAATTGCACCCAAAACCATAAGATACCTAGGAATAAATCTAACCAAAGAGACAAAGGATCTGTACTCAGAAAACTATAAAATACTCACGAAAGAAATTGAGGAAGACACAAAGAAATGGAAAAACGTGCCATGCTCATGGATTGGAAGAACAAATATTGTGAAGATGTCAATGCTACCTAGAGCAATCTACACATTCAATGCAATCCCCATCAAAATACCATCCACTTTTTTCAAAGAAATGGAACAAATCATCCTAAAATTTGTATGGAACCAGAAAAGACCCCGCATAGCCAGAGGAATGTTGAAAAAGAAAAGCAAAGCCGGCGGCATCACAATTCCGGACTTCCAGCTCTATTACAAAGCTGTCATCATCAAGACAGCATGGTACTGGCACAAAAACAGACACATAGATCAATGGAACAGGATAGAGAGCCCAGAAATGGACCCTCAACTCTATGGTCAACTCATCTTTGACAAAGCAGGAAAGAATGTCCAATGGAACAAAGACAGTCTCTTCAACAAATGGTGTTGGGAAAATTGGATAGCCACATGCAGAAGAATGAAACTGGACCATTTCCTTACACCACACACAAAAATAGACTCCAAATGGTTGAAAGACCTCAGTGTGAGACAGGAGTCCATCAAAATCCTAAAGGAGAACACAGGCAGCAACCTCTTTGACCTCAGCCGAAGCAACTTCTTCCTAGAAACATCGCCAAAGGCAAGGGAGGCAAGGACAAAAATGAACTATTGGGACTTCATCAAGATAAAAAGCTTTTGCAAAGCAAAGGAAATAGTCAACAAAACCAAAAGACAACCGACAGAATGGGAGAAGATATTTGCAAATGACATATCAGATAAAGGGCTAGTATCCAAAATCTATAAAGAACTCATCAAACTCAACACCCAAAGAACAAATAATCCAATCAAGAAATGGGCAGAAGACATGAACAGACATTTTTCCAAAGAAGACATCCAAATGGCCAACAGACACATGAAAAAGTGCTCAATATCGCTCGGCATCAGGGAAATCCAAATCAAAACCTCAATGAGATACCACCTCACACCAGTCAGAATGGCTAAAATTAACAAGTCAGGAAATGACAGATGTTGGCGGGGATGCGGAGAAAGGGGAACCCTCCTACACTGTTGGTGGGAATGCAAGCTGGTGCAGCCACTCTGGAAAACTGTATGGAGGTTCCTCAAAAAGTTGAAAATAGAGCTACCACATGATCCAGCAATTGCACTACTGGGTATTTACCCCAAAGATACAAAAGTAGGGATCCGAAGGGGTACGTGCACCCCGATGTTTATAGCAGCAATGTCTACAATAGCCAAACTGTGGAAAGAGCCAAGATGTCCATCAACAGATGAATGGATAAAGAAGATGTGGTATATATATACAATGGAATATTATGCAGCCATCAAAAGGAATGAGATCTTGCCATTTGCAACGACGTGGATGGAACTGGAGGGTATTATGTTGAGTGAAATAAGTCAAACAGAGAAAGACATGTATCATATGATCTCACTGATATGAGGAATTCTTAATCTCAGGAAACAAACTGAGGGTTGCTGGAGTGGGGGGTGGGGTGGGAAGGATGGGGTGACTGGGTGATAGACACTGGGGAGGGTATGTGCTCTGGTAAGCGCTGTGAATTGTGCAAGACTGTTGAATCTCAGATCTGTACCTCTGAAACAAATAATGCAATATATGTTAAGAAAAAAAAAAAAGAAGAAGACGAAGGTAGCGGGAGGGGAAGAATGAAGCGGGGGAAATCGGAGGGGTAGACGAACCATGAGAGACGATGGACTCTGAAAAACAAACAGGGTTCTAGAGGGGAGGGGGGTGGGAGGATGGGTTAGCCTGGTGGTGGGTATTGAGGAGGGCACATTCTGCATGGAGCACTGGGTGTTATGCACAAACAATGAATCATGGAACACTTCATCTAAAACTAATGATGTAATGTATGGGGATTAACATAAGAATAAAAATAAAATAAAAAATAAAATAAGTAAAAAAGACTAGGACTGTTGTCCTAGCCTAGTCCTTCCTGCCTGTGTGACCATAGGCAAGTAGCTGACCTGTCTGAATTTCAGTGTCCTCCCCTGTAAAACAGAGACAGTGGTACTGATCTGGTTAGGAAGACCAAGCAAGATAGGTGTGGTAAGTATCTAGTCCTGCACCCCCTTTATAGCTGGTGGCCCACAAGCAGCAGGCCCCTTCTCCAGTCTTCTCATTTGAATGGACTGAACCAAATCCGTAATAAAGATTATTAACAGTGAACATGTATCGAGCACTTACTGTGTGCCAGGTGCTATGTTAACAGCTTCACTTGTATTACCTATAGTGCACTGGTTTTGAAGTGGGACTTAGGAAAAGAAATCTTTGTGTAAGCAGGAACGGGCTTAGGGCATTGAGGCAGCATTGACATGCACCCTCAGAAGACAGAGAAAATGCTAACTGTCCCTATCAAAGAAGGCATGTGCTTGTAGGGAGGGGAAAGCCGATCTGTGTTGGAGGTTATGGGGACACCACTGGCCTCCATGTGGCTTTGTCCAGGGCAGCTCTGCATTTATCCACATAAGCTTTTACTTAGGAAAAAAAAAAGTTCTGTTGCTTAAAATAAAAATAAATAAATAAATTTAAAAGGCCTGGAAACCCATCACATAATGGAAAGAACATAGCCTAGAGTTAAAAACCTGCTTCCTGTCCTGGCCCTGTCACTAACCAGCCCAAGGCTTTGAACAAGGCAGTTCCCCTCTTGAGCCTCAGCCTCTTTATGGGTAAAATGAGGAAGTTAGATATAACAACTTCTGTGGCCTTTTCCAGCTAAAACAGCCTGAGAGAGTGTGACCTTCTGACTCTGGCTCTGATGGAACTTTCCAAATGAAATCGAGACCAATGCATAAAGATGGACGTGAGTCAAGAGAGGGTTGAAATGGAATAGATCTTAAGATGCCACTCAGCCCAGGACCATCTTCATAGATCCTTGTTCATAGATCCTTCCATCTTTCAACCCTGATGGAATCCCTTACATCTTGGTCATTGCCAAGTTCCAGGCAGATTTCCTGACAAACTTCTATTTATCCTTCAAAACCCAGTGCAGGTATCATAGTCATTTATTCATTCAGTGACTATTAATTGAATACCTACTATATGCCAGGCACTCTTCTAAAAGATATACAGTCAACAATATAAAATCTATGCCCTGTTATTTTAATTTGGAAGGTATTTTCTATCCAGCCCTTTGCACAGACTTCTATAATTGTATTAATAGGCTTTATAATACATGTCAGCCTTCCTATTAGGCTGTACACTCTGTGAGGACAATGGCTATATATAGCCTTATCTCATCCCTAGTTCTCCACTGGAATGCCTGGCATATAGTGTACATTCAATACATTTTTTTTAAAGATTTTATTTAAGAGAGAGAGAGAAAGCGCAGAAGGGTCGGGGGAGAGGCAGAGGGATAGGGAGAGAGAGAAATCCCAAGCAGACTCCAAGCTAAGCATGGAGCCTGACGTGCGCTAAGTGTGGAGCTTAACATGGGGCTCGATCCCAAGACCCTGAAATCA
The DNA here is from genome assembly GCF_002201575.2 of Neomonachus schauinslandi. NCBI lineage: Eukaryota > Metazoa > Chordata > Mammalia > Carnivora > Phocidae > Neomonachus > Neomonachus schauinslandi. Next base: position 14,418,564 of record NC_058407.1, on the reverse strand, counting down.
TGACCTGAGCCGAAATCAAAAGTCAGACGCTTAACCAACTGAGCCACCCAGACGCCCCCAATACATTTTTTTTTCCTGATGCTATAAAGACCCAGGAGTATATATCGCCATTATTATTACCCCATCCCAAATGATGAGCTGACATTTATTAAGTATTGAGAATCATTTCTGGACAAGACTCAGTGCCTAATACTTTCCTACTTAGATTCTAAGATGGCACATTTGATTATTTGATTAATATCTTCCCCTTGCCCGTCGCACTCTAAGCTACATGAGGGCAGGAAATATGTCTATTTTGCTGATGCAGTAACAGCATTCTGATATATGTATTTAATTAGCACACAGCACTCAAAAATGTTGAATGAATGAGTACTAGAGAATGGAGAGGCAAATGCAGGAGATACAAAATGATGCAAGTTGCAGTCTGCAGCGCTCGTCAGTCTAGGTGGGTACTGGAAGCATAGCAGATGTCATGTACTTAGTAGAGGCACTTATGAATGGGAGTTGATCTTCCAGCACAGCAACAAGTACCTGACAGTCAACTAAAACAGTGCTGTGAATGACAAAGGGCTGCATTCCTGCTATAGATTAAGTGTTAGAAAATGGGCTTTGGAGCCCCAATAAGATCTGGGTTCAAATCCCAGTTCTGCTATTTACTAGCTGAGTCTTTGGGTGATACTTAACCCACCTGTACACCTGTTTCCTCATTGGGAATATGAGCCCTGAATGAGCAAATGCACGGTAAGCACGTAGTCCAGTGACTGGCTTTGAGTTGAAGCTGCACAAGTGTTAGCTCTTACTGTTTCCTGCCATTAAAGCAGATCTCTCCATCCTCCAGCCCCGAGTCAGGTGCCTTAGTCTCAGCGAGCCTTTTTTTTTTTTCTTTTTATCATCACACAGCTCCCATTCATCTGTCCCTACCTTCTGCTTCTCTCACAGGGACTGATCATGTATCCTACTTTTCCTGCTTAGATTTTTATTTAACAAGTAAATATTTTTATTATACTCATTCTGTACCATATCCTATTATAAATGCTTAAGAGATTTTTTCCAGTTTTATTGAGATGTAACTGACGTCCAGCATTGTGTAAGTTTAAGATGTATAGCATAATGACTTGACTTACATACATCATGAAATGATAACTACAATAAGTTTAGTTAACATCCATCATCTCATATAAATACAAAATGTTTTTTTCCTTGTGATGAGAATTCTTAGGATCTACTCTCTTAACTTGCATACACAGGACATAGCAGTGGTAACTATAGTCTTCAGGCTGTACATTACATCCCTAGTCCTTATTATCTTATCACTGGAAGTTCACAGATTTTAATTCCTTAGCCCCCAGGACAACCCTCTGAAGTCAGTTACCATTTTTCAGATGAGAAAACTGAGGCCAGGAGATTTCAGTAACTTGCTGAGGGCACTCAGCTGGGAAGGGGCCCTGCTAGGATTCAAACCCAGGCATGAATGGTTCTGAATGTTGCATTCTGGAACCCAAGGACCACACTGACTTTCTGCCTCACAACGTCCACCAATCATCCTCTGAGCCAGGCGCAGCCTTACCAGCTAGAGCTGAAATTGCTTGAGGGAGGGACAACCAGGCTCCTGCCTCCCAGCATCTTTGTTCTTCTGAGGAGAGCAGCGCCATGTAATAATAGTGCAGCCTGCCTCTTAGGAGAGGCCCAGAGATCCCATAAGAACTGAGAGGTTGCACAGCTTAGTCAGGGAGGATATTCCAACTCTGCTCCAAATTCCCCACCAAGGGGAAGGGAATGCAGGCACATCCTATGCTACCCCCTGGGTTGTCCCTTTTCCCAACACACATTTCTTTTGCATGAACATAGGGCGTGATGTTAGAGATAAATTCCTGGGCAAGACATTTGCAGCCCTTGAGTCTGGGATGGTGTTGGCAGACAAGCAAGGACATAGGCCATTTCAAAACAATGTTGTGAGGGTAGCCCATGCAGTCCCCAAATCCCAGGCTGGGCTGACTGAGGGACAACCTAGCCAGCGAGGGCTTCTAAACGCAAGTAAGTATTAAAAGGGAATGAGCAAGACGGGTGGGCATTGGCCATGCCAAGGATATTCTCTGAAGGTGAGACGGCAAAACGGGTTTTTTAGGCAAGATGAGCCAACCCCTCCAGACCACAACCTTATGGAAAATAGTTTTTATTAGCCCATTTTTCAGATGAGAAAATGAAGGCTCAGGAAGTACCTTGCTTAAAGTCGCCCTGCAAGTAAGTGGTTGTTCCAACACATCCACCCCAGGTTCTGGGAACAGAAGCTTTTATAAAACATGCACATCAAAGGATGATGCAGCTGGTGGGCAGATTTATAGACCCAACTTCTCACGGATGGTCTGGTACTGTCACTGACCATGGGAAAAGTTAATTGAACTTTCTGAGCTCCAATTTCCACATCTGTTTTCATCTGCCAGAGGGTCCTTTTCACTCCTTTTGGCAAATGGAGCAGATTTGAATATGCCTCAAGTCAGAAGTTGCACATTAGTAGCCTGAATTAAATACAGCCCATGGAGGCACAGAGAACCAGTGATTTCAGACAGACTTTACAGATGAGGTTTAGAGCGGTTTACTACTTGCCCAAGTTTGCATAGCTGAAATGTGGCAGAGCCAGGATTTAAACTATGATGGTCTGGACTCAGCATCCACGGTCTTAAAGCAGCCCACCCTGGACTGCTTTTTTTTGTACAGAGAAATGGCAACAGGCACTCAGCCTCTCTTTGGGCGACATTAGGGAGTAGTGGGGACTACAGTGAACTACAGAGTCCGTGCCTTCCCTAAAGGAATGCTTCTGTGATTGATCCTGGGTAAGGCCAGTAAATGTTTTGTGCCTCAGTTTTCTCTTCTGTGCAATTGGCATAATAATTATGCCTATTTCATGGAGTTATCTTGGAGACTAAGTTAACATGCCCAGCACACAGTAAACATTATATAAGTGTAAGCTGTTACTATTGTTGCTATTTGAGGGGTGACTTTTGTCTTAAACATTCATAACGCCCACTTAAATATGGTATGGTGAGCTAGGTACACTCTGACAGCAAGTTATGACAGCATCTCTGGGGCCTTTTCCTCCTCCTTCTGAGCAACAGTGTGGTTCATGGGGTGATCGGGGAAAAGAACCAAGGTCTCCAGGCCACAAGCCATGAGCTTCATGCATCAGCAGCAGCCTTCATAGCTGGCTGCGGAAGCCCCTCAGTGAGCTCATGGTTACCATCGGCCGCTAGGCTGAAAAGAATGTGAGGTGCCACGGGCAGCCTTCCAGGGACCCAAGAAGGGAGGCTTCATCCTTTCAGGATGTCTCAGGCTTCAGATAAAACCCTTCCTGTGTTCCAGCTCATAGCTGGCAGGGGCAATCGGCAATGACTGATTGCAATGGGTGAGTTGTCAAAAAGATGTGTGTGTGAATCAAATGCCAGCTAGTGGAGGCAAAGCATGCATTCAGGAGGCTGGTGGGAAGACCATCAAGTGCACAATGGTTTGTTTTGCACCTACTGTATACTTGGCTCTGGGCCAGGCATTCAGGAGGTAATGAAGTTCACCTGTATGTACTGCTTCTGAGCACTCTGTCATTATCTCTCTTGATCCTTGGCACAATCCTATATTGTAAGCAGGCCTTATTTCCCGGGTTTAAAGATGGGTAATAGCAGAAAGTTTGTTTGAAATTACAAAGCGTAGCAGGAGCTAGATACCTGTTGGCCAAACTTGTTTCCTTTTCCACCTGGGTACCCAGCTGGACTACATTTCCCAGCAGTCCTTTTGGTTGAGGCAACCATGCAACTGAGTTCTGGCCACTGGAAGGAATGAAATGCTGCTGAGAATGATGAATGGGCCTGGCCCATAAAAGTCTTTCCATGCAGTCCTCTTCCCTCTCTTCTTCATAGGCTAGCAGATGCAGACAGCCTGCAGAGGATTCTGAGGACCTAGGGATGATGGAGCCACAAGATGCAAGGGGTCCACCTGGGCACCTGAATAATTGACAGAGTTCTGCCACATGGAACTCTTGAGTGAGAAATGGGCTTCTTTTGCAGTAGGCCATGTAGTTTGTTTTCCCCCAACAACTGGCCTACTTTAATATATGCAGTAAGACAAGAACATGGGTTTTAGAGGCATTTTGCCTCTACATCTGGTAGTTTTTCCACCCTCTTCCAAACAAACAGACAAATCCCTTTATGTTTGTAGGGTCTTTGGATTTTACAAAGCTTTTGGACAAGCGATGGAACAGTCTCTTCCTTCCACACCACTAACAATTGGGCTGTGACTCTCATCCACTGTGGGAAGCTTTCAGATGGGGTAAGGTGTCTAGGCTAGCCACAGCTCTGGTACCCATTACAGAATAGCAGGTACCCTTCTCAACCAGTTCTGGGAGAAAATTAAGCCCCCAATCCAAAGGCATCCCTTGTATGTGATGAACAAACTTCCCTCCTGCCCACCTATAATGGTACGAGTTATGTACCATGCCTGGGAGAACTGTGAAAACAGACACTCACACAGTTTTCTGTGTTCTCTGGTTCAGAGGAGGATCTCCAAACTGCAAGTCACTTCCCCTCTCTGAGTTTTGGTTTGCTCATCTGTAACCCTGCAGGGTAGAATCAGATGAACTTGAGAGCTTCTTGCCAGCTATAATCTCATTCAAAAAAAGCAATATTTTGGTTCCAGGATGGGTCAGACATTTTTCCACATTATTTCATTTAGTCACAAAATGAAGAGGAAGAAGATTTTTTTTGGGAGAAATAGAAGAGCAATCCGAATTCCTCACTGTTCGTTGCTTTTCACAAAAAGTTGCTATTCAATATACTTTAGGTGGGTGGCAAACTGATGCAGAATACTGTGTTAGCTTGTGCCTTCACCGGGCCTCCAACCCAGTTGGGAAGACAAGAACCACACATACAAAACCAAGAAACATCCTAGAGAATGGGGCACAGAGTCTAGATGGTTAGTTAGCAGAGTGAAAAGCTCTACCTTATCTCCCCCCACCCATCTCCAATTACTGATTCTCTACAGACACAATTACACTATGAGCACTTGCCGCGTGCCAGACACTAGTTGGGTATTTTGCCTTCATATTTCATCTGATGCTCACAGGAGCTCTGCCAGGAGGTCATGAATATCCTTGTTCAAAGAAGAGGGATACAAGAGGCACATGGATATTAAGTTAGTGATCCAAGTTCCTCACACAGGTCATCTGCAGCATGTCTGTGTGGTTGCAGAGCCTGCATCCCTTCCTTTGCCTCTGCTCTACTCTAGGTACAGCTCTGTCCCAACCTTCTAGTTGTTCCCACTTCCCTAGCTCTTGAAGAAGAGATTCTGGCATCCTGCCCTCTGACAGTCAAGAATGACAGAGTCAGATCACTGGGGACACGTCAGCTTGCAGGGCCCCCCAGCAGAGAGGTCCCACATTCAGCAGAGGGGTGTAGCACGGTAGGCATCATCAGCAGAGCCTTCCACACACTAGCTGACAAGTCCCTGAGACAAGACAGCCAGAGGTTTGCACAGCTGGAGGCCTTGGGGAAAGGCCTGGGAGCAGCTGAAATGAACTGACCCCATCTGGAAGTAGAGCCCCCTCCAGGGACAAGGAGGGAGGAAAGGAGACAGGAAGTGGCTGATCTGCCTGTTCTCAGGAAGCCGCAAGGCCTGAGAGAAGTCATTCCCTGGAAACTGAAGACCTGGCATTTCTCAACGTGTGCTCCTGGGACCCCCTACATCACACGCACCTGGCATGTTAGAAAAGGGAATTCTCAGGCCACAAACATAATGAATCCAAATCCCTGGAGGGGAGAACAGGAATCTGCATGTTAGAATAGCTCATTAGACAGTTATGACGCTCACCAAGGTTTAACAACTGAAAACCCCACTTCTCTGAAATAATTACACCCAGTTCTCTTCCTCAGATGCATCACTCATGTCTGCCATTTTGCCCATCAGTGATCCTTAACCCCAGGAGAAAAATAATAAAAAGGTAAATATCTCTTGAGTGTTCATTCTCTGTCCCATACTCTTTTAAGTACTAGATGGATCAACTCATTTAAAATCCTCACAGCATCCTTATAAGACAGGTACTATCATTACCTTCATAGTACATGTGAAGAAACTGAGGCATAGAGAGGCTAAGAAACTAAAAAGTCACACAGTAAATGGCTCATCCAAATATGGACCCAGGCCATCTGACTCCCAAACTTGAGCTCTTAATCCGTATGACACACAAACACTCTGGGAGTTTCCATTTATGGAAGACCCACTGGGTGCCAGACCCCCTGCCCAGGCACTTCAGGCATTAAACAGACATTAACTGAATGTCTTCTATGTGCCAGGAACTGTTCTAAGTAAGCTCTGGCCAGGCCAGGACTAGGATGAGGGAAGTAAAGCATTCAACCTGGACACAAAATTTGAGGGAGAGGTGCCCCAAAATTCAGTAATCAAGGTAAATAATATTTAAAGAAACCAAATCATCAAGCTATGGTCTATGGGCTGGCTACCTGTTTTTGTAAATAAAGTTTTATTAGAGGGCAATAATATAAGAACAAAACACTCAAAAGCTCACAATAATAGTATCATCTAATCCTTAGCACAATGGCCCCCAAGGGCAGGTATTAATACCATTACTGTTTCATATAATCTCCCAGTGGGTAGCTAATGATTATGAAGGCTGACAATACGCCAGACGCTGTTTTATACATACCTTACAAATATTATTTTATATCTCAGAACCTCCTTGTAAGGAAAGGATCATCATCATCCTCATTTTACATATGGTAAAACTGAAGCACAAATTAGTTTTATAATTTGTCTAAGGTCAACACAACTAGTAAAAGGCAGAGCTAAAATGTGAACCCAGGCAGCCATACTCCAAAGGCCATACTCTTTTAACCAGAAGAGTATATATGTACGTAAACTACAACCCATAGGCCAAACTGGCCAAATCCAGCCCACCACCTGTTTTTGTAAATAAAGTCTAATTGGCACACAGCTATACTCATCCACTTATGTATTATGTAGGTCTACTTTCATGCCACAATGACAAAGTGGAGTAGTGGTGACAGAGACCATATGGGCTGCAAAGCTGAAAATATTTGCTATCTGGCCCTTAATAGACCAAGTCTGATAACCCTAGCCCTTAACCACTGTGGAATACCCTGTGATCAGCACAGAAGCTCATAGTCAGAAGGGAACAGAGATGGGATAGGAACCCAGGTGTGTCTCTGAAGATCATTACTTTTCAACTCTGCCTGGCTACGGACTCCCTGATGAATACCAATGCCTCCTTGTTTCCCAGAGTTTAGCACAATGCCTGGCCCAGGGAAGGTGCTCCATAAATGTTCTTTGAATGAATGAATGGTCAGGCCTTAGCATATCATATTGTGATCAAGCCTACAGAAACAGTTAGATGGACCCTACCTGGGAATGTCCAGCCTCTCTGTTATATCCATTACAAGCCAAGACTCACGGGGTCTTATTGCTATGGTAACCTACCCTAATAGCCTAAAATGATTGCTAGACTTAAAACGTTCTGAGGATGTCTTAATTATCTGTACCTAGTATGCTGTCCATCCCAGATTAGAGAATCTCAGTGGTTTCCATCTAAATCCAATGATTAGTCTAAACACTCAACCTAAATTGTTTTGCCCTTGGCACTAGAGGTCATCCTAGTCTTAGGACCTAGTCTCAAGAACGGGGATTTAGGAGTTGGAGAAACCTGGTTAAATCCTGGCTCCTTCTCACCCATCAGCTGTGTGACCTTCAATGCGTTCCTTCACCTCTCTGAACCTCAGCCTCCTAACCTGTGCCATACAATCTACTACAGGGAGAGGATCTATGCATAGCTAGCAAGCACAGGCCACGGAGCAGACCTCAGTGGATGGCTGCAATTCTTTATTATGATGGAGACAGTTTAGGAGAGCTGTCTGCTGAAAGACCCCAAATCCATTATGTATGTTTTATCTCTGTGCTCCCAGGGTCTTGAATAAACAATGTCTTCATCCAGTTTTTTAAAAGACACTAATTCCGCCTCAGAATAACCACCCCCTCCCACCCCAGCTGAAATTTGGCCGGCTCTGTGCCTGGCTGCTGGCCTGAATTTCCAAACACTGTTGGTTTAGCATTTCTCAAATGTATCCCATTAACACTATGAACCTGTCAGCCCTCCCTCCTCTCTGAGCTCAGGTCTGACCTGCACAGCGAGAGATGGAGCCAGCAGTGTGAAGTCAGCCTCCTGACTTGTCTTTGAGAAGCAGGGTGGTGCCAGGGTCAGTCTGCCTGGGATTGGGGGCACCTGTCAGCATTTGCAAGAGGGGGTGCACCCAGTTCAGACATAGACATAGGCGGTGTGCTCGGACACTGGGAGGAAGCATGTTGGAATGAGGGGCTCTGGGAAATGTGAGCAAAATACATTCTCCGGGTTGCCACTTGAGGGGAAAAAACAAGACCCTGAAAGAAGCTTAGCAAAAAACAAGACCCTGAAAGAGGATTAGCAAAAAGCCACTGCTCTGGGAATTGAGAAATAGCTCTGCCCTGGCAGTCTCTTCAACTCACTGTGCATCTTTGAGCAAGGTACTTGCCTTCTCTATGGCACGTTTACTTAAAAATGAATGGGTTCAGGTGGGCCATGTGTTTTCAAACTTTTGCTTGGCAGCAGAACTCTTTCTCAAACAAATTTTTACTTGGAATTTTAATATATAAATAGATGAAAGTGGAACAGATTCTCTGGGTAAAAATGGGGGTGGGAAGTGGGGAGAGGGAATCCTGCCCACTCAGCCCCCAGACTCAACAATCTGAAAGAGACCAGAAGGTACCTTTGTGGAATGGGGTTCGAGAACCACATGACATGATAGCTGATCTGTAGATTCTCATGCCCGGGCAGCCTCTGATCCTGGTAGCTGCAGCTCCCATTGCTGATAAAAGTAATGGCTTTTATTTATTGAGAACTTTCTTTGTGCCAGGGGCTGGAATTTGCTTCCATGTGCTTTATATTAAGAGTCAGTAGAGAGCCATGATTTAAATCCCAGCTTCACAAATTTAGCAGCTGTGTGACCTTGGGCAAGTTAGTTAATCTCTCTATGCCTCAGATTCTTCATCTGGAAAATAGGTTGTTCAGGGGATTAAAGAAATTAATCTATATAAAAGTGCCTATAACAGCAGCAGGGACGTAGTAAGCAATTGATGTCAGCCATTTTTATCATGACTGCATAAATTAGATATCTAACATTTATAAGCACAACTCTGTTTCACAGGGGAGAGAACTGAGGCATGGAGAGGTGAAGTGAGTAGCCCTATGTCACACAGCTAGTAAATGATGGAAAGAGGACCTGAATCTAAGTCTGCTCAACTGCATAGACTGTGGTCTTAACACAGCTGAAACTGCTTTGCTGTTGACCCTAGAGGTCAGGGTCTTGGTCATAGTAATTTGCTTAAGGAGTTCTAAGCCTAGGTGGAAGGGAAATTAATGATGACTACAGTAATTTATGCCTACATGAATTTTGGTATCACAGGCTCTGAAGTCTGGGCATCTTAGTGAATGCAGGTCCCAAGCAGAGACTGGGAGATGTGTGGTTGCCAGAGCCCAAGTCTATCTGACAGTTTTTTTCTCCAAGCCACATTCTCCAGCCTTTCCTACTGACCCATAAGACATCTTCATGTAAATTAGAAAAAGGGCAGAGGCACAGGTGAACAGAATAGGCAGGCTCTCAGCTCCCACTTGGAGGGTACCAATATGCTTTCGAGCAGTGCACAAGCTGCACGACCTTACACAATGACCCTTACACTTCTGCCTTAGTGTATGGTAGAGAGAAGCACAGGAAGAGCATAAATTTGGCTGGATGAGAGACAAAGAATGGTCTCAGCGTTGCCCTGATGCATGTGGTAGCTCTGGATGAGAGGAGGGAGCATAGAGGCTGTGCAGGCAGGAAGCTCTGTGTGATCCTGATCGCCCAAAGCAAAGGCAAGCCACACAGTTACTTTATCTCTTTATGTTTCTTTCTCTCAGCATGGAGGGTGGTAATAAAAGATGGCTGTATGGCTCTCTCTGGGGAGCTGAATGGGAGCCAAACCATCATATGGTGAACAAATGCTCCAATTGCCCAACTGCAGAGCTGCTGTTGCATGTTATTAAAATGGCAACAACCTCTCCCCTGACCCCTGACCCATGGAAATGGGCAGTCACCAGCCCACCCACCCAGAAAGTCCCTGTGCCCTGCCACCAACGGAGGCCCAAACACTGGCTCCAGCATTAAGAAAAAGCAGGGGGCGTGGTATAGTTGTAAGAACATAGTCTTTACATTCAGCCAGAGCTGGATTCAAACACCAACTCCGCCCCTTGTGATTTGCTGGACATTTGGGTAAGATACTGAACCTTTCTGAGCCTCAATTTTCCAAGTATAAAATACAGCTTATCATACTGACCATGCAGGGAGGATGTAAGAATTAGAAATAACAAATGCAAAGTGCCCAGCATAGTGCCTGAGACATAGTAAGTGCTTAAAATAGCTCCACAGATAGGTCCTTTCACATCATCAATGAAGACTGACTGCAAGCCCACTGAGGACCAGGTGCAGTGAATATCATACAGGAGGGTTTAAGTGGTTTCTCTAGGGGAATGACACTTGAACAGAGATCTGAAAGATGAGCAGGAATTTTCTAGGTGAAATAGGGAGGAAACAACTTTCCAGGCAGAGAGAATAGAATATGTGGAGACCTGTGGCCAGAAAGAATGGATCGAAGACCTGAGAGAAAGCTGATGTGGCTGATGCAGAGAGCACAAGGAGGCGGCCAGGGGGGTGGGCAGGGACTGGAGCATGCAAGCCCTCATGAAAGGATTTTAACTGATGGGAGTGACATGATCAAATCGGAGTATTAAAAAGCTCATTCTAAAAAGGATACACATTGCATGATTCTTACTATACAATATTTTGCAAAAGGTTAAACTATAGAGACAATAAAAAGGTCAGTGGCTGGTAGGGGATGTGGGGGGAGGAATGAATAGGCAGAGCACATGGGATTTTTAGGGCAATGAAACTGTTCTATATGATATATGGTAGATACATGCCATGATACATTTGTCAAAATCCATCCAATATGCAACCGGGAGAGTAAACTCTAATGTAAACTATGGACTTTGGATGACTATGACGTGTCAATGTAGGTTCATGTACTGTAACAAATGTACCATTCTGGTGGGGGACGTTGGTAGTGGCAGAGGCTGTGAACATGTGGGTATTTGGGAAATCTCTGTACCTTCTGCTCAATTCTGCTGTGAACCTAAAACCTCTCTAAAAAAGTTAAGTCTATTAATAAGGAAAGAAGGGAGGAAGGGCGGCAGGGAGGCAGGAAGGAAGGAAGGAAGAAAGAGAGAAAAAGAAAGAAAGAAACAAAGAAAGAAAGAGAAAGAAAAAGAAAGAAAACCCTGGCTGCTGTGTAGAGAATAGATTGGAGGTGGGCAGGGAGAATGGGGAGGACCAGTCAGGTTTTTCTGTTTTCTTGCTGAGCTCCTTGGGGCAAGTTGCTCTGAGAGCTTCAATTTCTTCATCTGTGATATGGGGACAAGCATATAAAATGACACAGTGCATAGGAAACGCCTTGTGGAAAGCCTGGGACCAGACAGGCATTCAGTTCACACTGGCTGAATGTGAAAGAACAAGTGTGACAGTGTGAAGAATAGCAAAGCACGTCAGGATACAAAAGCTCTTTGTGTGGGGACAGTGGACATCCTGTGACGGTAAAACACAGGTAGCTTCATAGCAGGTAAAAAAAAACTCACTGTTTATTAGCAAAGGCAAAAGTATTTATCAGAGAGCATGCCCCCCGGGCTAAAGCTGTGTTTCGTGCTTTGGGGAAATCAGGAGCAATCATTGCTAAGATTTACTGAGCGCTAACTATGTGGTAGGTACTGTTGTAAGTGCTTTATGGGCTTTATGTGAATAAAGCCCATTTCATTTCCTCAACCAGGCCGTCCACTGAGTACTGTAACAACCTCTGTTTTGTATCTGGGGAAACCGAGGCACAGAAAAATTCATCAGCTTGCCCAATATAAGTGACAGAACTGGCTTAAAAGAGGATGGAAAGATACAAACCTGAGTTAACTGGGGAAACAGGCTGTGCCAGCACAGAAGAGTTATAAGATGGCACAAAGCAGACCAGCCATGATCAAGGATTACATCACATGGGAAAGAGTATGGTATAGCTGTTAAGAGCAGGCATTAGAATTAGCCTGCCTAGGTTTAAATCTTGGCTCTTCCACTTTCTGTGTGACCTTGGGCAAGCTCTATAGCTACTCTTTGACTCAGTTTTCACATCTGTAATAGGTGGATTGTAAAAGGCCATATCATATGGAGTTGTGTTGAGGATTAAATGGTAAGATGCATGTAACTCACTAACTTACCACATTATATGGAAAATAGTAAGAGCGCAATGTATGTTTCAGAGCGAAGGAGGACAACAGGAATTTCTGAAAGCATAAACCTGGGGCTTCAAACAAAGGGTGGGGCTCAAACTCAACGAACACCCAGCTAACGAACACCAAGTTATCAAGTGTGATGGTAGATGCCAGCTGGCTGCAGTGATGAAAGCAACATGATGTCTGCCCTCGAGGACCTCTCAGTCTGGTGAGGGGGAGGTAGCCTCAAATGCAGAAAATAAAACAAAAGGCAGGATATAAAAATCAGTCACTCACGCAACCAAAATAGTGCCAGTCACCATCCTAAGCACTAGGGACATAGTGACTTGCAAAACAGACGAGATCCCCGGACTCAAAGAGCTTATATTTTCATGCTGGAGACAGGCAAGGAACACCTTCCATATTGGCCTTGCAGACCATGGTTAGGAGGACTGTGAATTTCACTCGAAGAGGGATGGGAAGTCCTTGCCAATTTTAAACATGGGCTTGGTATCTGATTAAATTTTAGAAGAATCTCTCTGGTTGCTGTTCGGAGAATGGATTGAAGGGGGATGAATGTGTCCTCAAACTCTCTGCTGCTCCTTTCATGAGGAGGTGGGGTCTCCTTAAATCTAGTTGTCCCCTGTGCCTGTCTCTGGCCACTAGAACGCGGCAGAAGTCATGCTGTGTACCTTCTAACTCTGGCCTTTAAGACATTGACACCTTCCACCCCTCTTGTAACCTGTCCTCTTGAAAACCAGCGGCCATATGAGAAGTCCAGCTTTCCTGAGGCTGCACTGCTAGGAGGAAGTGTAACAGTCACGTGGAGAAGAAGGGATCGTGTGGAGGAGTGCTGAGGCTCCAGGCATGAGTGTGAAGTCTACTTGGGCCTTCCAGCCCAGCCCAGCCACAAGCTGCATGCTAGCCTAGCCAACACTGCATGCAGCCTAAGTACTGCCTAAATAAGCCCTGCCCAGATTCCTGACCCACAGATTGCAAGCAAATAAAATGGTTGTGGTTTCAAGCCACAAAGTTCTGGGGAAGTTTGTGACATAGCAATTGGGATGTGGGTGATGGCAGAAGCAAGGAGACCAGTGAGGAGGATACTGCAGAAATCCAGGAGAGAGAGAAAGGTAACTCGGCCTATGGTAGGAATGGCGGTGGAGAATCAGAGAATGGTACCAAGAGAAAGTTACACACACACCACCGTCATCATCGGTGGGAGAAACTCAGGGGTCTGGAGACCCTGCATGCCCCATGACGTTGGCACTGGTTCCCTCTCTGAAGCTACCTCCTCCAATGAAGGACTGGCTGCCCGAGGGTTGACTTTGCTGTCGGACGCTTCACTGCCACAGGATAAGCGCTACAGAAGACACATTCCAACCTGCTAGAAAATAGGCTTAAGGCACAGAAATATTATTTATTAGCAAAATGAAAAAATGTCCCAAGAAAAAACTGCCCATCTTGATATAACATCTAATGTTTATATATGACTTCATAGTTTAGCAAGTATGCTCAGACATATGACCTCCTCTGATTCTATCAATTGTCCATCCCCATTTACAAATGAGGAAAGAAGCTCAGAGAGGAAACAGTTATTGTTCTAAAGCCCCATAGGCATCAAGTGCTAGAGCTAGACTTGAACCTATAACTTCTCTAAGTTCAAATTTTATTTAGTATATGTCACTAAAATTTCCACATTTGTTTTAAAATTATATAGAATAATGTAGTTAAACAAATTTCCACATTTGTTTAAAACTACATAGAATAAAATCATGCAGCATCCTGTGTTATAGTTGTCCACCTTCTGCTTCTTTCCATAGGCTAGTTGTGCAATGGTTTTTAAAGTGGGGTCCAAGGAATTGGCATTGAAATCTTGTGGAGAGAGCTCGGCCCCCACCCAGGAATTGGGCTTTCTGGTAATGGGGCCTAAGCATCTGCATTTTAGTAAGCAGGGCAGGAGGTTCCTAAATTCTTCACCTTCATAGGAAATTTTGAAAGTCACTGAACTGGTGGATCCACACGCCCTCAGGAAGCAGATGGATTTGCTTAAATGAAGAAAGAGTCGGAAAACAGTGTAGCAAAGTAAATGGATCACTGTATCCCTGTTCTGGGGCTCTTCTCTACCGTGTTGCCTTGCGTGGGGAGGGGGTCCTAGATACTCTCCTCCTCCCCTTCCGCCTTCCCACCAGGCAGGGAAGAGTGTGCAGGACAAGTGGTGGGGTGGCAGGGCGAGGAAGGGGCAGAGTGCACATCTGAAGAGCAGACACTGTTTCAGGCACTGGCAGACTTTCCCTGTTTTAGTCCTCTAACGAGGCATTATTTCCATTTTCCAATTGAAAAACCAGGGAATCAGGAGGTGGGGTTACTTGTGCGGTCACACAAACAGCAAGTGGGGAGTCAAGATTGGAACCCAAGACTGCCTGACTCCAACCCTAGTGTTTTTCCCAGTATCAAGCTGAGAATCAGGTGGCAATCAGGTGGAAGGATAGTGTGACATGAAATCACAGCAGTTTGAACCCTTCTCCTCTACTCATTAGCTGTGTGGACTCAGACTAGGCATTGCCCTTCTTGGAAAGTGTCCATTTCTTTCAAAAGGGGATGAAATTACCTGCCACTGAAAAATACCGAGTACCCAGTTTTAGTAAAAAGTAATTGCTTAGGAATGAGAAAAGGCCAGAACGCCAAAGCCAAAAGGGTGAAGTGACCATAATGGCAATTTCCTTCTTTCCTTCCTTCCTTCCCTTCTTTTTTTTTTTTTTTTTTTTTTTTAAGAGAGAGAATGAGAGCAAGTGTGGGCGAGGGGCAGAGGGAGAGAGAGAATCCCAAGCAGGCTCTGGCCCCAGCATGGAGCCCGATGTGGGGCTCGATCTCATGAGCCAAAATCTAGAGTTGGACACTTAACACGACTGAACCACTCAGGCGCCCCATGGGCAATTTCTTCCACAGTGGACTGCATTAGCTTGGAAGAGGGTCCCCCGAGGGAACATGAAATGGGACCCAGCACCGGAGCCATTCCCAGGAGTGGTTATAGCATGTGGGAAGGTGCAGAGGGCTGCAGGGGCTGGCTGGTAGTCTAGCAGGTCTCTCCCATCCCCAATTTCTATGATTCTGGGAATCAGGAGCCACACTGTTTTTCTCTGTCAGAGTGCCGCTCCTTCTCCTGGGGGAGTTGGCAGATCTACCACTGGCCCGTTGGCTGGAGACGCATGGCCAGCAGAGCCTGGCATTTCTTTACAGACTGTCTCTTTCTTGTGCGGCTTTCTTCCCGTTCCCACGCCCCACCTCTGCGAGTCCCCAGGGATCCTGCTTTCTCCTGCAGTGGTGAGGGCAAAGGCCCTGGGTGAAGAGATAGATCGGGGCCGTCCCCCTCCAAGGCTGCTCTGCTGGGACGCTCAATGATTCATTGTCCCTGGCCTCCCAGACCCCATCCCCTCCCAGGGAGAGGAGGCGGTAGGCGGTGTGCCGGTCAGCAAGTCTGCGCCTGGTGCAAGCTACGGCTTTACTTTGCAAAGTTGTGGGGTTCTTATTCATTCGAAGAGTCGGCTGGTCCTGAATGCTTTCAGCAAAGATTTAGGCACTGTGCCAGGCACTGGGGGTACAATTCAGAAAAACAGTCCTTAACCTGATCCTCAAGGAAGGTCCAGTCCAGTGGGAGACATGAGAAGTAAACAGTAATGATCAGATGAAGGCTGGTTCATTCCTTCACTCACTGAACAAATAGTTATTGAGAATGTTATATGTGACAGGCACTATTCTAGGGTCTGAGAATACAGTGGTAACAAAACAAAGTCCCTGCCTACACAGTCTTCCATTCTAGAAAATAGTACAATAAAATCAATTACATCTTATTTATATTACATTAGCTACCTATTATCTCGCTAGCTAGCTATCTACCTACCACTCATCTATCTATAATTTCAAAGAGTAATAAATGCCTAAAGAAAAAAGTGGTCAGTTGGGCCTCGAGAGCAGAGATAGTATGTTCTGGCAAGTCTCTCTGAGGAGGCAGGATTCCATCAGAAATTTGAAAGGAAGTGAGAGGGTGAGGCATGGCGTTTCAGGATGAAGGAAGCAATTGCAAAGACTGTGCACCAGACACCGCTTTACCTACTTTATTCAAATCACTCTAGAAGTAAGGACCACTTCTTCCCTCTTCATAGATGGGGAAACCAAGAGCTAGAGAAAGATGGAGACAGTTATCCAGGACCTTGAGGCTTGTGGAGTGTGGGGTTTGGACCCACCCCAGGCAGCTGTCCCTCACCTGTGTGCGTGTCTGCAACCAAGAGAAAGAGAGGGAAGCTCCTCTCCCAAACCCACAGGGCTCACTCTGCTCACTTTATTTAGATTTCTATTTAAGTCACCTTTCTGCTCATACTTCCTAAAATACCAGTCCCCATGTCTTCTTTTGCTTCAACCCCCATTTCTCATGACCTGCCATTAGAATGCATATTTGTTTGTTTGTTTTCCACTTTCTGCAATTTGGATCTCAGCTCCACAAGGGCTATTGTCTATTTTGTTCACTGCTGTATCCTCTGTGCCTGGCACATTTTTAATGAGTAAATGAAAGGAAAGCAGGCAAAGCTCAGTGGGTGTGTAACCATTTAGGAGAGTTAAAGGGAGCACTTTTCCAAATAGACACAGGCACTGGGGTGAGAGCAGAAACTGCATTCTACGTAATACTTGCTGGAGTGTGCCTGGTACTCTGAATTTGCTCAATAAATATGTGTTGAATGAATGAATATCTGGAATTTTAAATTCTAGGTTCATGAAGCTCAGAAGACTCTAGGCAATTATGTGTGAAATAAAGAGTCAAGGAACATTATTTTTATAATGTGCTCTGATGGGATGTTTGAGAGTTCCTAGGACAGAGACAGGGAAGTTGAGAGCTGACTGTGGCTCAGGAGCTAATGTACTAGGAGGTTTGAACAAATCACCCTCTTTCCTCCCTCCCTGGCTACCATTTGCCCATCTGTAAAATGGGGACACACAGAAAAGGGAAGAGGGATTCTTCTAACTCTGGACCTCTAAGATTTTATAAAATATCCTCTTCTCTGGGATGGGTCCACACATCTCTGTCTTGCCCCAAACATCTTCCCTGGAAACAGTGCGACTGGGGTGGGTACCAAGGGGAATATCTGAGTCACTGATGCCTTTCCTCAACGTCTTGTGTTACTTAGGCTTTTTGGCTACCTCTCTTCAACCCTCTCTGAGGTCTGACCTTCTAATGAGCGGATGCACATTATCAGCCACTGTGGTTTGAACGGGTGCCTGTAATTTAGTGTTGCCTAATGCTGGAAACTGAGAGCAGGGCTTGTGTAATTAGCCTGGAGCCTCATTAATGTCTCCCTCCTTGGGTATTTTTCATTCCTGATTTCTCCTGTCCTGTATTTTGAATCCCATCTGTCTGTATAGGCCCGGCTGCCCTTTTTTATCACTCCATTGTGGAGCCAGTCTTGAATTTGGGCCCAGAACGGCCATGGCCATCACAAAGCATGAATCTTAACATGCCCTGGGATGGCCCCTGCTCTGCTTTCTAAATAGAATTTTGCAACTTTACTGAGAACCTGGATGTCTGGGTTGCTCTTAAGCACCTCGGGCTGCCTGGCAGCACACCCTTAGTTTGGGAGTTTGACAAAAACCAGAGTAAGGGACTCTACCATTTTAATTGCTATAATTACTGATGATTTAACCAACTTGTGTGCAGTACTTTGCTATTTATAAAACACTACTAAAATCTGACCTTGAACAGAGACTTGCTCTGCTTTGTTCACTGGCGATTTCCTAAGAGAGTTATTCTCTTTTTGTGCCTCCTGCCCCCATTCTGTGGGGCATCCGTGGAAGGCATCAACCCGGCTTTCTTACTGGTCTCTGCTTAGCTTTGGCCAAAATGAGGCCCCAGCAGGAGCCTGGAGGGCGGGGGAGGGAAGGGTGGTGGTGTTTCTTTCTCGTGCCTACCCTGCTTCAGTCCCATGACTCTGGAGGTAGCTGAGTTCCCTCCACCACTGCTGGTTCAAGTGGGGGACTCTCCCACTCAAATCTAGGTGAACCCTACTAGATTAAAACTACTAATTCTATTTCCTCTCCTGCCCCTTCATCCCTGGGGATGATAATTACTTCCTGCTGTTGTTAGGTTCTGGAAGCATCATGTTCCCTTAGTCCCACATGTGCTCCTCTATAAGTGGTTCCTTCATTATAATCTTTATTTAACCCATTTGGGGGTGAACTCTGCTTTCTGCCTAGCCCCTGTCTGATACAATGCCCAATATCTGGAATAGAGCCTACAACCTAGCAGGCCCTTAATAAATATTTATGGAACAAAGGAGCAAACTTTTCACCAAAACTATGTAAAATAATATGATTACCTTTTACAGATAAATAAATGAAGGCTCAGAGAGGTAGATTCTCAGATCTGAGCAACACAATTCTAAGGGAGAGCAACACACACATCCTATACCCTGGATGAGCTTGCATCACACTCAATGTCCTGGAGAAATCTCTGGAGAAAGCCTGCTGCTTTCTGTATAGACTCAGAGTCCACACATGCCATGCCAGCCTGGGGTAGGCTCAACAGAACCAGATGCCATGGAGTGGACAGGCGTAAAGTGAGGAAAAGAACAAAATCTCAGGATTTAAAGACACTTGGAAATACACCTGGCATAGAACCAGAAACCACGGTTCAAATCCAAGTGCTGCCACTTCCTTTTTTCCCCAGCCTTAATGACCAATAAAAATTGCATATATTAAGGTATACAACATGTTTTGATATATGTATACATTATGAAATGATTATGACAACCAAGTTAATTAATATGTCCATCACCGAACATAGTTAACCATTTTCCTTCCTTCCCAGCTAAGAGCACTAGAAATCTACTCAAGTATACATTATTATCAACTACAGTCATTATGCTGTACATTGTCCCCAGAACTTACTCATCTTATAACTGTAAGTGTGTACCCTTTGACCGTTCCCATTCCCCCAAATCTGCCAGCCCCTAATAACCACGATTCTATTCTTTGTTGCTATGGGTTGGGCTTTTTCAGATTCCACATACAAGTGAGATCATGCGTATTTTCCTTGTGTGTCTGGCTTAACTCACTTAGCATAATGTCTTCCAGGTTTATCCATGTTGTTGCAAATGGCAGGTTTCCTGCTTTTTTTAAGGCTGAATAATATTCCATTGTATATGTACCACATTTTCTTTACCCATTCATCCATTAACAAATATGTAGGCTGTTTCCACATCTTGGCTACTGTGAATAATGCTGCAATAAACATGGGAGTATAGATACCGCTTCAAAATAGTGATTTTATTTTCTTTGAATATACACCCAGAAGTGCGATTGCTGAATCATATGATAGCTCTATTTTTAATTTTTTATGAAAGATTTAACCTCCATACTGTTTTCCATAGTGCTTGCACCAATTTGCATTCCCACCAATAGTGCATGAGGATTCCCTTTTTCTCACATCCTCACCAACACTTGCTATCCTTTGCCTTTTTAAAATAGCCATCCTAACAGGTGTACGATGATATCTCACTGTAGTTTTGATTTTTTTATTAAGTTCAATTAGCCAACATATAGTACATCAGTAGCTTTTGATGTAATGTTCAATGATTCATTAGTTGTGCAGTAGTTGCACTGAAGTTTTGATTTGCATTTCCCTGATTAGTGATGTTGAGCATCTTTTCATGTGCTGGTTGACCATCTGTATGTTTTCTTTGGACAAATGTCTACTCAGGTCCTTTGCCATTAAAAAATTTTGGATATTTGGTCTTTTGCTCTTGAGTTGTATGGGTTCCTTATATATTTTGGATATTAACCCTTTATCAGATAGGTGGTTGGCAAATATTTTCAGATAAACATTGTCTTTTCATTTTGTTGTTTCCTTTGCTGTGCAGATTTTTTTCAGTTTTACTCCTATTATTTTTTTCTAGTTTCATACAACTGTGGTCTAAAAAGATACTTGGTATTATTTCAATCTTCTTAAATTTGCTAAAACTTATTTTGTAACTTACCATATAATATATCCTGGAGAATGTTCCTGGTGCACTTGAGAAGAATGTGTATTTTGTTGCAATTGGATGCAACGTTCTGTGTACGTGTATGTCTGTTAGGTCCATCTGATCCAAATTGTAATTCAAGTCCAATGTTATCTTACTGATGTTCTGTCTCAATGATGTACCTGTTGTTGAAAGTGGGGTACTGAAGTTCTCTACTATTATTGTATTGCTGTTTATTTCTTCCTTCAGACTTGTTAATATTTGCTTTATATATTTAGGTGCTCTGATGTTGGGTGCACAGATATAATTACAATTGCTGTATCCTCTTGATGAACTCACCCCTTTATCACTACATAATGTCCTTTGTTGTTTCTGGTTACAGTTTTTGACTTAAAGTCTATTTTGTCTGATATAAGTATAGTGACCCTGCTCTCTGTTGGTTTCTACTTGCATGGAATATCCTTTTTCATCCCTTCACTTTCAGCCTGTGTGTGTCTTTAAAATAAGCATTTTTAAAGTCTCCTGCAGGCAGCATATTGCTGGATCTTATTTTGTTGTTGTTGTTGTTGTTGTTTTTTAATTCATTCAGCCACTCTCTGTCTTTTGATTAGAGAATTTAATCCATTTACTTTAATTTTTAAATTTTTTATATTTTAAAGATTTTATTTATTTGACAGAGAGAGAACAGGACAGCACAGGCGGGGGGAGCGGCAGAGGGAGAGGGAGAAGCAGGGAGCCCGACGCGGGGCTCGATCCCAGGACCCCGGGATCATGACCTGAGCCGAAGGCAGACGCTCAACGACTGAGCCACCCAGGCGCCCCTCCATTTACTTTTAAAGTAGTTATTAATAGGCAAGGACTTACTATTGTCATTTTGCTAGTTGTTTTCTGGCTGGTTTGTAGTTCTTTTATTCCTTCTTCTCTTGCTGTGTTCCTTTGTGATCTGATAATTTTCTGAAGTCGTATGCTTTGAATCCTTTATTTTTCTGTTTTGTGTATCTACTATAGGTTTTTGCTTTATGGTTACCATGAGGCTTACATAAAACATCTTATAACAGTCTATTTTAAGCCAATAACTACTAACTTCGATCACATACAGATTCTCTTTTACTTCGCCCTTCCTACATTTTATGTTTTTGATGTCACAATTCACATTTTTTATATTGTATATTCATTAGCAAATCATTATAGCTAGAGTTATTTTATAATTAGTTATTTAAAAGACATAATACTTTTTTTAAAAAAGACAAAATACTTTTGTCTTTTAACCTTTATACTAGAGTTAAAAGTGATTTACACGCCACCATTACATTATTAGAGTATTCGGCATTGGACCAAACGCTTAAACTTTATTGATGAACTCTATACTTTCATATGTTTTCATGTTACTAATTAGTGTCCTTTCATTTCAGTAAATTCCCACTGACTAAAAGTCAGGTGCTTGGATCCCCACAATATTTTCCTACCAAATGGCTGTGGTACTTTTGCATATCACTCGTAAGGAGGAACTTACTACTTCTTTAAGCAGCTCTGACTATGAAGTGGTCTCCCCCTTGTTGAAAAGGTGGTCCAGTGCAGTGGTTCCCCACATGGGCTCTGAGGTCAGACTGCCTAGGTTTAAATACTAGCTTTGCCACTTAACGGCTGGAGGCCTTGATTTCATTACCCAACTCATTGGTGCTTTAGCCTTCTTATCTAGAAAATGTGGATTATAATAGTACATACCTTATAGAGCTGCTGAAAGGATGAAATCAGTCAATACATGTTAAGTGCTTGGAAGAGTGCCTAGCACGTAGGAAATGCTATAAAGTGTTTGTTAAATAAATAAAAATTCATGAATTTTGTATGTGTAATTCAAGCTGGCTTAGTCAAAAGGGGATTTTTTTTTGGCTAAGGTTTGGAGATGAATCTGGATCCAGGGCCTTGAATAACATCATCAGGTCATTCACTCTCCCTGGGCTGTATTTTCCTTTGCCTTGGCTTCAACCTCAGCAAAGCCTTCCCTCAAGCGAAAAAAAAGAGATGGCCACCAGCAGCTCTAGGTATCCATCCCACCAGCTCAGGAGCCCCAGCAGAATGCACACGTGTCACCCACCCAAGGGTTCCAGTAAAAGTCTCACAATGGATTCTCATTGGCTTGGCTTAGATCCCATTGCAGTATTCTGATTCAGTCTGACACCAGCTGACATCAGCTCTAGACACCACACAGACTGTAAGTTGGGGAGGGATCACCCAAATCGAAAATCTAAGTGCTGCTCCTCAAAGAAGAAAGAATGGATGCTGGAGAAAAACAGCTGTGGTCTGCTCTACCACCCATCCTGGTAAACTTTTCTGAAGGTACTTCCTATGAACACTACTTTAGAAGATGTAGGCCTTGCTCATATTGCACACTTGAAAGTGATTAAAGGCATTTTCAATGCAACACCTAAGTCTCTTTGAAAGCATATACTGCAAGTCAAGAGCACTGCTCATTATTCCTACTTTGGGAAACCACAGTTAGAGCCTGAAACAGCACTACGTGGTAGAGGGAGATTCTTACTGACTCCCTGCCTGCAGGACACACCATGAGTTGGGCTGATTGGTGTGCATATTTTCCCAGGTTTGTGACTTGTGGCTTGCCAAAACGAGCTGTCTAGCTGAGACGTTAAGCACCATCCTCGGCATGGACAGGATAAACTTCAATAGCCCCATGGACCTCTGAACCCAGGGCTTTGGCCGTATTGGCACTGCCCTCAGCTCTGGCTACTCAAGGTATGGTGTTCTATGAGCCGCAGCAGCATCTGGGAGCTTGTCCAAACCCTTGCTGCTCAAACAGAGGCTGCAGGTCTGGCAGCATTGGCTTCATCTGGGAGCCTGTAGGTATTCAGAATCTGAGGTCCTACCTGAAGACTTCATGAATGAGAATCAGCACTTTATCAAGATCTTTAGGGGGTGGATATGCACTTAAAATCTGAAAAGCACTACTGTATTAGTTTTCTAGGGCTGCCTAAAGAGAGTGCCACAAACTGGACGGCTTAAAACGACAGAAAAGCATTCTCTCACAGTTCTGGAGGCTAAAAATCTGAAATCAAAGCGTCGGCAGGATTGGTTTCTTCTGAGAGCTGAGAGAATCTGTTCCATGCCTGTCTCCTCACTTAGGGTGATTGACAGCAGTCATTGGCATTCCTTGGCCTGTAGACCCATCACCGTAATCGGCTTTCATCATCACATGGCACTTTCCCCTGTGTCTCTGTGTCTGGCAGCACACCCAGCCCCAGCTGATGCAGCTCCGGTGCAGGGCCGATGCGGAGCTCTCTGGGGAGGTGCTCCATCAGGCTGTGCACTGGAATCACCTAGGGAGTGTTAAAACTACAGATGTCCAAATCGTACCTTCAGAGATTGTAGTGAAATTGGTCTGGTATATTGCCTGGCCATCAGGATTTTAAAACATTTCCCAGGTGATTCTAATCTGCAGCCAAATTTGAGAACTAATCGTATTACAAAATAAGACAATTCAGTTCCTTTTCCAGGTAGGGAAACAGGGTATAAGCACAAATAAATTTGATATTTTCTGAAGTATAGTTTGAGGCATTTTTGTTTGGTGCTCATGAATTTAAAATTATTGTCTCTTTCTTATCTTTATGATAATGAATTACTTCCTTTGCCCTAGTAACACTTTTCACCTGGAGTCTATTTTTTCCCCTGATATTAGTACAGCTACATCAGCTAGCTTTCTTTTGACCAGTTAATATATATATATATGTGTATATATATATATAATTTTTTTTCCATCCTTTAACTTTCAAACTTTCTATATTCTTATGTTTTAGATGAAAATCTTGAAAGGAATATAGCTGGATTTTAAAAAATCTACTTTGAAAATTTTTATGTAGATGCTCTATAAACTAGAGCATTCAGTCCTTTTACACTTAATGCAATTAATGATATATATTGATGATAATAAATATTTAACAATTCATGGGATACTTTGCAGCGGTTGTAGTTCTCACAAGTGACCATGAGAGGGCGACTCCAGTGGACTCATAGGCATTTATAGCCTTGAAGGGACAGAGGAAACCAGGCATCTTCTCTCCGGGGTTCCACCACTGCTTCCAAGGGTGTGCCTTCCCTATAATGTTTGGGCATCCTCTGACCATGGGAAGAACAAGGATATGAGCTGGGGGACAGAAGTGTGGTGAACTGGGGGACAAAAGAGCAGTCCAATGGTCTGCCCATCCATGGGGTAAGTGTAGCTGAAGACATTCATTGGGCCGAGGGCAGAAGCTATTCACCAACTTGTATAAAAAATTTTCAGTATTTTAATAACCAGCACTGCTGTACAAGCCATTTAGAATAATATCAGTCTGCTTATATATTTGGATTTAAATCTACCATCTTATTTTATTTGCAATACACATTCTATGTTGGTTTTTCTCTCCTTTCATGTCCTCTTTTACTATTTCTTCTATTCCCTCTCTTGTAGCTTTTTTTTTTTTAAAGATTTTATTTATTTATTTCAGAGAGAGAGTGAGAGAGAGAAAGAGCACAAGCGGGGGGAGCGGGAGAGGGAGAAGCAGACTCCCCGCCGAGCAGGGAGCCCGATGCGGGACTCGATCCCGGGACTCCAGGACCATGACCTGAGCCGAAGGCAGTCGCTTAACCAACTGAGCCACCCAGGCGCCCCTCTCTTGTAGCTTTTTAAAAAAATATTTTATTTGTTTATTTGAGAGAGTGCAGGGGGTGGGGTGGGGGAGGAGCAGAGGGAGAGGGACAAGCAGACTCCACACTGAGTGCAGAGCCCAGTGCGGGGCCCAATCCCACGACCCTGAGATCATGACCTGAGCTGAAATCAAGAGTCAGACACTTAACCGACTGAGCCACTCAGGCGCCCCTCTCTCTCTTACAGCTTTTAAGTTTTACTACATTCTTTTCTTTTCTTTTTTTTCCTAAGTAATTACCCTGGCAATTACCTCATGCATCTATGACTTTTCAAAGCCTGTTATTAATCAATACATTTACTTACCTCCCTGAAAATACCAGGGCCTCAGAACACCTTAATTCTATTTCCTCCTAGCCCGTACTATCTTCCTGTCATGTATTTTAATTCTTCGTGTATTTTTTAAATCTGTAAGATGTTATTATCATTATTTAAAGACAATATTTATTAACATTTACCACCTTCTTTGTTGTACACATCTTCTTGCAGCTCTATGTTATTCTGGGATCATTTTCTTTTTGCCTAAAGCATGTTCTTTACAATCTTCCTTAGTGAGGGTATTCTCTTTGTAAATGTTTTTATTTTGCCTTTATTCATAAAAAATGTTTCCCTGAAGATGGAAGAGCTTGGCAATTATTTTATTTTGGCAACCCGAAGATGTCGTTCTACCGCTGCTGCCTGGGAGCTGTCAGTCTGTTACTCCAAGAAAGTAATCTGCCTTTTCCTCTCTGGATGTTTTTAAGATGGTTTTTTTCATCTTTCTGTACTTACAACACTATTGTGTGTTGGTGTATAATTCTTTTTATTGATCCTGCTTGAAATGTCTTGAGCTTCTGGTTTTGGTGGTTTGGTATCCTTCTGAAAGCTTCTCAACCATCGTTTCTTAAAATACTGCCTCTGCTCCATTCTTTTTTTGAGATTCTGTTTAAATGAGAGACTTTCTCACAAGATCTAATAAACTCTTTTGCATTTCCTATCTTTCTCTCTCTGTGCTTCATTAGGATCATTTCTTTAGCTCTATATTTCACTTATTAGCACCTTTTCAATGGTGTGTAATATGCGGCTAAACACAACACATCCAATAATTTTGGTTATTGTAGTTTTCATTTCTAGAAGTTGTATTTGATTTTTTAAAAAAAATCGGTTGTGTCACTTTTTATTGTACTGTTTTCTCTTTCTGGAAGAAATCTTCAAACCTGATTTTTTTCAATTTAATAAGTATTTTTTTTAAGAATTGCTGTTTGATAAGTTCAATATCTGATGTTTTTCAGGGTCTCTTTCTGTTGTCTATTGTTTCTGTTTCTTCTCATTCATGGTGTCTATGCCTGGTTATCTTTGACTCTGCGCTAGCTATTGTAAAAAAGAATTATTTGAATAATTATTTGAAGCCTAGGATGAAAGTACCTTCCTCTACATACGATTTGCTTTTACTTCTGGCATGTTTGGGATCACCATAAACCAAGTTTAAGGTTCCCTGGAAGACCAATCAAACTGCAATGCAAGCTACAATTACTTGTGAGGGCTCATGTACTTATAATTCACATTCACCTTGAAAATGTGGTCCTTTTGGGTCTCAGCTTATTGTGAGGAGGCCCTATCATTACATTCCCCACCTTGAGTGGCCTTGGACATTGATTTCTATCTCTTTTGTTCCTGCTAGGCTATCAAAACCAATTTTCAAATTTGCCAGATTTAGCAAATACCCTGGAAAAAGGTAACTTTTGTACTCACTCATCTTTCTGAGTTTCCTTTTCCCCATCATTCTCTTCTTGGTAATTCCTTAATATCTCGCCAACTCTTTGATGATTATTTAAAACTCTTTGATGATTATTTAAAACTTAATTTTTTAAGTTGTTTTCAATGGAAAAGTTGGTCCAAATAATCTAGCCCATCATTATTAGAAATGGAAAGCCACATAATGTCTTTCTTGGCACATGGTAGGCTCTCAGTAAATGATGGCTGAATTAGTTGAATTATCATAATTACCCAAACATGGTCTCTTCTTTTGCATTTACAAAGACTGTTTCTTACCCCTATGATGCATAGAATGTTCATATTCCACCACTGACAAGGCTTAGAACCAATGCCACCTCTTCCTCAAAGTTCTTCCTGTTTTCTCTACTTCCCCAAATCTGAACCCTCATGAGACCTGGTCTGTATTATTCTGGTTGCTTAATATATTAATATTAGAAATATAGGTAGAAATGTATTAATAGGTAGAAATATATTAATACAATTCTTTATCTCTTCTGTGGGTTTGTACTTTCTTGACTTTTCTGGGCTTCTGAAGAATTCCCTCACTCCCCCTCAAGCTCAGCATACATTACAAACAGATTCTTTGGAAAATGGTATATCCAGTACTTTTAGGTTTGATGTCCTGGGAGGGGATTCTTTGAACATTTAGACGCCATAGGCTGGAAGCAGGCCATAGCTCATTCTAATAAACCCTTACATTTGTACAGCACTTTAGAATGAACAGGGCACTCTCACATACATGTCTCTTACTTGTGTGTTACAATCATCATGCTGCAGATGGGAATCAGAGGGTAAGAGAGACTAAATAATATACCCAAATAGAGTCATGAAGCCAGACATGGAATCCAGTCTTTTCTCTGCAAGACCAGGGCTCATTCCAGCACACCACCATTGCTTCCCTAGATTATTTGTGTTGTTAATCATTCCTGTAGCAACAACACCTAAAACTCTTTGGAAGTAACACTCGCTATGTGAGAGTACCCATGGTGCGGAAGTCAGGTCAGAGGCAGCAGACAGAGGGGTTAGCTCTGTGAGGTACCCACACATGCCTCTCAAATGAAGGCTTTCTGTATCTCAGTCCTCCTTACCTCACAACCTTGGTCCCATTTCTCATGACTTGCATGTCCACCATACAGCCCCCAGTAACATAGGCAGCTAGGTTCAACTCTGAGAATTCAGCCTGAAGGAGAAAGCAAAACACAAAAGGAATCATCAAAAACTAATGATGCTAAAAACTACTAACATTTATTGGGTACTTGTATGTGTCAAGTACACACTTATGCCTCACCTGAAACTTAGGAAGTTGGTAATATTATTTACTCCCCTTTCTGAAACATGAAAAATCTGAGGTGCAGAGGCATGGTGCCATGTCCCAAGGTCACATAATTAATAAAAGGCAAAGTTAGATTGAAACCCTCCTGTCTCTGATTCAAGGACCCATGCTTTTAATCACTACTAATTTCTACTTCCTTGAAAGTAGAAGAAGCAACTCCAGCTTCAGGGCTATACGAGGCCAAAGGCTGTTCAAAACAACATCTTCCCTAGGTTTCTCCAGCTTCAGGTTATGCAGTGGTATAGCATCACAGCTAGTGATCACTTATCCCTATTAATGGAGTCCTTTCATCATCTGCCCACTACTACCCCTTTTGGTCACGGCCCCACCCCTTCATCCACCTACAGGGTTACAGTAGAAGCACCATGTCCATGCACTGAAATACTGCTCTCTCAGTCACAGCTGATGGGGCTGGCACCTGACCCAGGGTGGAGGAATAAGGTGCTCTTGTTATTAGAATTTGAAACTGCTGAGTGATTCATGTAATTTCTTTCTAGGGGCTGTATTTAATACACAAAACCTAAGTATAATTGAAGATCATGTTTTTTGCCATCTGGATTGGGAAAGTACAGAAAATAAGGGGGCGGAGGGAGAAATGTCACAGTCAGTAAGTGAGGGGCAGAGGCAAGAGGTGAGGAGTACTCTTGATGTTTATGTGCCAGCTACGATCCTGCCATTGGGCTTAATACAATACCTCTGTAAATTTATAAATACATCTTTTTGCTTTCTTATTTGTTTAAGCAAGATCTGCTGAATTTCTGTTGCTTGTGACCAAAGCCCTATGGAATACATCCCTCCTACCAGATTATACACCCCCTGGGGACAGTGATTCCATGTTACTACAACCATCTAAGCTTCCTAAGGTAGCCGTAACAAAGTACCATCACTAGGTGGCTTAAACAGCAGAAATTTCTTTTCCCACAGTTCTGGAGGCTAGAAGTCCAAAAATAAGGTGTTGGTAGGGTTGGTTCCTTTTGAGGGCCGTGAGGGAAAATCTGTTTCAGGTTTCTCTCCTTGGCTTGTAGATGGCTACCTTCTCCCTTCTCCATCACAACGTCTTCCTTCTATACATGTCTCTGTATCCAAAGACCCCCTTTTTATAAGAATACCAGTCACACTGCATTAGGGTCCACCCTAACGACCTCACTTTAACTCTAGAAAGATCCTATCTCCAAATAAGGTCACATTCTTAAGTACTGGGGCTTAGGACTTCAACATGTGAATTTGGGGGGGAGACAGTTCAACCCGTAACCCCATCCTAGAAAATGCATAGTACCAAACTGTGCCTTACACAGTAGATGCCAAAAGCTATTTCTCAGGATTAAATGAATAAAAATAGCTTCTCATACATATGAAAAACTCACTATGTGCCAGATACTGTCCTAAGCATTTTACATGTGTGAATTAATTTCATCCTCACACTTATCCAGATGAAAAAACCAAGGCAAAGAGAGATTAAATAACTTGTAAAATGTACACAGTAAGTAGCAGAGCCAGCATTTAAACCCAGGCAGTCTGACTCCAGCCTATGCTTTTAACTGCTACACACCACTACCCCCACTGCTTAGCTGAATAAGGCACTGCGTGGATTACAACTGGGAATTTTAGGGACCTAAAAATAGCCCAGTTGAAGAGAAAACCAAGTTTATATTGAAGGGAAATATCACTTCACAGTGATTTAAATGTATCCCCTTGGAAACATTTAACAGAATTATGACCAAAGACCTAGTCATCTCCCCAGATGACATTAAAGGAAACCCAGGGCGCTTATGTCTCTTGCTTTAATTAATAGCCTCATTATGTTGTGTCAAGGTGAAGAGCAAAGAGCTCTGTTAATGAGTCCAGGTTAGTAAATAGTGGTAATGACCTGTTTATTAAGTCTAATGACCTAAAAATTCAGTCCCATCATGTTTAAGATACTTCACTGGCAAGATTACAAAGAAGAATTAGCAATAAAAGTTGTTGCATGAGTGCGTGGAGAAAAAGAAGTTAGAAGAAAGTTGCAACACAGAACACTTGGGTACCAAAAATTTGAAGAAAGGGAGTAAATCAGAATCTTGAATGATAGAATCTCCAACTCCAAGGTGGCAAAGCCCCAGAGGCTGTCTTGCTGCCCGAATGGAAAGAGATATCTGGATAAAAGACACTCAGGCTTGGATATACAAGTTAGAAGTTCATCGTATTCAGCTTAAGGTTTCTAGAATTATTTCCCAGTTATGGTTTATGAATAAGTATAGGAGGTAAATGCCTGGGTTGTTAGGGGAGCAAGTCTCTGTTGGATCAAGCATAGAGAATTGGGGTAGCGAAGAGAGGGCGTTCCTCTGTATTTTACTTTTTAAAAACTTCAACAAACAAAACTTGGAAATGAACATAGACGTATCCAAGCACTTCTCCTTCAAGATAGTATGATGGCCCTCTTGGTAGAATCTCAAAGAGCACCTATTTTTGAAGAGCCTCAGAGTTCACACAGAAACTGTAGCGGGTTGAACTGTCTCCCCCAAAAGATATGTCCACACCCTAACCCCTGATACCCACAAATGTGACCTTTTTTAGAAACAGGGTCTTTGCACATTTACATCTGTAATCCATCTAGAATTAATGTTTTGTATAAGATCTGAGCAAAAACACTATTCTTTTACCGAATTGCTTCGGTGCCTTTGTCAAACATGAAGTGACTTCATATGTGATCTATTCATCTAACCTTGAGTCTGGTCCAAGTTGTCTCAATTACTGCAGCTTTTCAGTGAGTCAACTTGATATCAAGTAGTGTAATATTCTAAGAGGGAAGCAGCCCAAATAGGGCCCAGTGATGACAGGTCCAAAGACAAAGTAGGATGACCATCCCTCTTGTCTCAACCTGCTGATCAGACAAAAAGTCTTCCTACTCACCCGCTCCAAAATATGGTCACTGGGCAACCAGATGACCTCAAAGGCTCTATCCTGAATAAACCAGTTGAATGTTTCCCTAATGATATGATTGGCCGAAGGGAATGTGTTCTATTCTCTGATTCACACCGCAACCCACCATTGTGGCTAGACCTCTCAAAGAGCTCCTCAGAGGATCCCCACCTCTCTAAAGGTTAAAAAGAAAAAAAAAAAAAAATCAAGAGCTCAGCCCCTTCAGCTTTGTTAGTGTGGTTGCCCAGCTGAGAGGTTAATAAAGTCAAGCACTGCTATGACTTTGAGTCTTGCCTGTACTGAGGAATGGTGCCTCCACTATTACCATGCTCACCTGCTCCTACAAGTTGCCCTTTGCTTTATAAAGGAACTTCCGGGTTTCAGCACAGGTCTAAACATTCTCTATTATTTGAGCTTCTTTATGCCTTATTGAAAGCTTGAACCTACTATCTCAACCTCATTACATTTTCCCCTATCTGGTATGAGGAGCATTTTATTTTATTTATTTTTTTTTTTAAAGATTTTTTATTTATTTATTTGAGAGAGAGAGAGAATGAGAGAGAGCACATGAGAGGGGGGAGGGTCAGAGGGAGAAGCAGACCCCCTGCCGAGCAGGGAGCCCGATGCGGGACTCGATCCCGGGACTCCAGGATCATGACCTGAGCCGAAGGCAGTCGCTTAACCAACTGAGCCACCCAGGCGCCCCGAGGAGCATTTTAAAGAATTCCTTTCCCTTATTTTTAACAGAAAGAAATAACACTATAATGTATGGCTTTGGAAAATGAAGAAGGCTGTGTATAATTTTGATTGTCAAGATTTTGTTTTGAAAGGGAAAACAGTCATGTTATACATTTGTGGGAGATTGTCTCTAGACACCATTAAAGACAGGCAGATTTTTGCAGTATTAGGCACATACAGGGACTTTGTTAAAACCTGGTGTGGGAGGTTTTTGACACTGATCTCAATTACACCTGAAAGTGCTAGATTATCTGAGTTTTCTTGTGACTTTTAAAAACATGTACATGGAGGAATCAAAGAATAGTAGGAAAGGAACTGGACTTGACGTCTGGGGATCAGGGATCTAAATCTTGGATTTGACAATGACACAATGACAATGACTGCAGGCAAACCCCTCACTCTCCACTGTAATTCTCTTCATCTTTAAAATGAAAGAATCATAATCAACTGAGTCAATTATATCTACAGTGCCTTTCATTTTTATAGATCTTTCTTTCTCAACTAGTGTCCCCCAATTATGACTGAAGGAAAAAATCTTTTATCACATCACATCTTATGACAAAGGAATGCCAAGCAATAATATTTTTATTAGAAAGCTGTTCACTGCCTTATACCCAGCTTCAGGCACACAGTAGGTATCCAAAAATGCTTGTTGAATAAAGTGTTATTTTTATTTCTGATGAGCAGATACCTACACATGCTATGTAGCTTGCCTTCTGAAACTCTGTCCATTGCCAGATCCATTAGACCACAACACTGCAGAGGGGGTCTCCAAGCAGAAAGGAGGCAAGGCCCAATCTAAGTTTCTAGTAACAAAAGCACGGTAAGAACACAGGGCTATTGGATCAATGGAATGGTGAGATGTCTTTTGTAGCTGGGGCATGGAGTTTATGGAGGAACATAATAGAAAACAGAGCTAGAAAGGTAGGTCGGAGACCAGTCCAGAAGGAGCTTGAACTCCCTGTGGAGGAACACAAATATCATTATATAGTGCATCCATCTTCCCTTACTAGTATGTCTGTTACTTCATAACAAATTACCACAAAGTAAACAACTTCAAACAACACACGTTTATTATCTCACTGCTCTGTAGGTCAGAAGCCCATACTAGTTTGGCTGGTTTCTCTGTTCCGGACTTCATAAAGCCCAAATCAAGGTGCTAATCATCTGGGATTTTATTGGAAGACTCTGGGAAGAATGCACGTCCAAGTTCATTCAGGTGGTTTGCACAATTCAGCTCTTTGTGGTTGTAGGACTGAAGTCCACTTCCTCGTTAGTGTCAGCTGGGAGCCTCTCCCAGCCGGTTCAGGCCATCTGCATTGTGTGCCTCATAGCACTCTCCATCCTCAAACTAGTAATGGCACACTGAGTCCTTCTTATTCTTAGAAATTTTTTTAACTTCCCCATCTGCCACATTTCTGTATCCAGCTAGAGGAAATTCTGTTTTTAAGGGTTTGTGTGGACTCACTTGGATAATCACTCTCCCTAGCTTAAGGTCCATAACTATAATCACATCTGCAAAGTCTCTTTTGAATATCATTTTCACTGGTTCCAGGGAGTGGGGCATTAACATTGGCGGGGGGGCACTGGGAAAACTAGAGGCTGCAGAAGAGGGGAGTGGTCACATATTTAACAACAAACATTGACAGAGAATTTTCTAGCCTCCAAGCTCTGTTACAGGTACTAGATATGGTTGGAATCCTATCCACTAACAAAATCTCTTCTAAAGCTCACTAGATCAGAAAGCAATATAAGCACCTCTTTATAACTAAACTCACGTCCAGTTCTGAAACACACATGCACACGTGTGCACACGTGCACACACAACACACACAGGAATAAGATGGAATGCATTCAGTTTCTTTGGCTGCATTCTCACTGGAACTAGCACCTGGCAAGCACGTGATGCCAAGTAGATAATATTCCTGAAAGCATGGGGTATTCGTGGCTGGTTACTAATAATTGCATTTGTTATGATAATGATGCTGATGACAGAATGGAAACAGTGATTGCAATCATCACTACGATAAGTTGAAGGATGCTATTAGGCTAACAGATCAATGGGACAGAAACTGAAAGTGGGACTTGGAATTGGATGACTGATGGGAATGTGCACACAAAACCAAGAATGTGTGGGAATGTGAACGTGGCAGCTATCAGCCTTGACCACGAAGCCTGACTAAAGGAGGATTTCGACACAAAAAGATGTTGTCCAGAGTTCCTGAGGGGCAAGAAGTTGGCAGACAGACTGTTCTGGAATCCAAGGGTGGCTGATAAGATACTAGAAATTCCTGTCAGTTTGTGAAGACCTATCTGGTCCAGACTGTACCCTTAAATGCTTAGAGTGTGCCCCTTTCCACAGCCTTAGGCATTCCATAGATTTTTCAGGAGAAGAAGGAGCGAGAAAGAGACAGACAGACAGACAGACACAGAGTTGATAGGAGAAGGTGGGCAGCCTCTGGTACCTTTTCTAATGTGAGGTAGTCAACTTCTGACCCTCGACCCCATTCTCCAACCTTTCCCATTACACCCCATGCAGAGGAACTGTTAATCTGCAGGTTGGGACATCATCATGCTACAGCTGACAGCGGCCAAGGTCACTGCTAGATTGAAAAGCCAGGCAACCACATGTGATTCTGGCTTCTCTGCAGCTGAGTGCCTGCTGATCTGGGTGGTCATGTCAATTCCTCCCTCCTGCCTGAAGCTCCTCAAAGGTACTCACCTCAGCATCTATCTTTTCCCTCTGCTGCTTTCCCTTCCATGAGTTGGCAGCAGTAAACTCTGATTCCCAGAAGTCCCAGAGGTCCTGCCTCTCTTTTCATAATTGTGTTTGTCATACCTTGGGCCTATTTAGTAATAGGAGCCATATGCTTAATAAGTAACATCCACAAATGATCTGGAGCCTAACGGCAGGATTCATGCCAGCTTTAGCAGAGAGCCCTGCACTGGGGTTGGGGGGCCTAGGCTGGCTAACACTTAATGGTATTTTGACGCTTATTTGCTATTCCTCCCTGTGTATTTGGCTACCTTAGGAACCTAGAACAGGGGTGGTGGTGGTGATTTTCAAGGTAGGATTAGGGCATTCCTGCATCCTGTAGCAAGTTATCAAAATTCCACTCTAATCCCTAACAGCTTGTTATGTTTACTCTTGGGAAC